>NC_090931.1:440303138-440613578 GCF_040938575.1 Ambystoma mexicanum | reverse complement strand
TTTTAACATTTAGACTTGGCTGGTGGCAGTGGTATCTACCCTAACTTTTCTACCGCGATTATACTATATAAACGTGGTATTGTTCCAGTCTATTATATTAGCCTCGAACATAAACCCACTTTACCAAATACTCTTTCTTTTGGCTCTGGTCGGGTTTATTCGCCATTTCTTTTTGTTAAAGTCCTTCTTGTGTTTTACTTTGCACAGCAAACCAGGTTTGCCTTCTTTGTTCACCGTCTTTTGGCGGGCTTCTGCAGAGAAGCCCTCCTCTTGGCACCTGGGTATCTAGGTGGTCTGAATGTGAGGGAGGGGTGTAGTCACCCCCTGCACAGGGTATCCTAGGAAACCCAAGTCACACTTTGCCATGATTGGTTGGGGTGGTTGTCCGGGCCGTTTAACCTCCCTGCTGCGTGATTGACAGCCAGGCTGTGTGAATGGGGGATTTTTGCATAAAAGGCAGGACTCTTGAGCTGGAAGTCAGAGTCGCCACTGAAACTACAAGGAACCGAACAGAAGCGGAGAAGAAGACGGCTGCTGCAACTACCAAGTCCTGGTGAAGCCCTGCTGCAGTCCTGAGCTATCTACCCTTCGACGACCAGAGAAGATCCAGTCCGGAGTCTTCTTCCCTTGAGCCTGGTTGGGTCAACCAGCTCATCTTCCACAGCCAGAGGATCCTCTTTGTGGTCGAAATCGTTGCACACCACTGTAGTGGTCCGGAGAGCCATCTGAAGAACATGTTCTGTTTTAAAGAATCGCACCTTTTATTCACCGTTGCTGCTGCTGGCCTCATCCTTGGGTAGTGCAGCTCACTCCAGACGTCGTCCTTCTTGTCCCCACGACTGAAGAGCCAGGAACAACTGCTGTGGCACCAGCTTCATCCGAGAATAAGGTACTGTGTCCGACTTCGAGGAACTAGGGTGAATCCCTTTTCTCCTCATCCAAAGCTCGGCCTTGTCTTTTCTCCTTTTTTATAACTTTTGCTTCCTCTTTTGACAATATCCAAGTACTCCTGGCATCCATGAATCTTGAACTATCCGACTGTGTGATCCTCAACAACAGGAACCCTGTTCCACCTAACACTGGCGCAGGCCTATTGACTTTTATCTTTGGGTTAGAAAGTGTCCTCTGATTCTGTCTGCCTTGACAAAAGTATTACTGATGATTTTTGCCCCCAACTCTCTTTTGGTAACTCAGGTGTTAAGTGTGGTTTTACCCCGGTAACATTTCTTCCCACGGGTACGCGCATCTTTAGTAAGACCGAACTGTCATTACTGTCAAAAAGTGATCGCATACGTATTCCCGGTAACGTCTCTTGTTTCACAACATCAGTACAGAAAATCATAAGATACTTACCCTGAGTTGTTTCATCCAAAGTGAATTGGTTGTGTGTAGTGTATTTTACGTGTGGTTTTAATTTTAATAGAGGTGAAGTGTTTTGCAAACAGATGGTCAAAAATAAATGTACTTTTACTTTTTAACCAAAAACCTTGAGTCAGTGTTTGCTTGAATCACAGTAATTGGGGTTCCTTTGTGTAATCTCTACTACTGCTCATTTGCTCTTGAGATAAGTCTGGCTGTTCCGCTACTGATACCACTTTATCAATGTTGTACAGGCTTGTACCAAAGGTGAACTTGTATTGCCACTTGTAGTCTTAATTGTGTGTAGTGGTCCCTAAGGGCACTGCACAGGATTCTGCCTAACAAGTTATCTGGAAATGTTCCAGCATACCATCAGAGGTGCTGGGGGGGCTTCCCGGGATTGCTCACTGAGAGCGATGATATGCTCATCTATGAATCAGAACAGCACCACAGCAGGTTGTTGGCAGTGCTCAACAGCTGGGGGCTGATAACAGAAGGAAATTCAGATTCCCACTGTGCAAGGTGGACTTTTTCAGTTTCATCATTCAGAAGCAAGGTTGGTCCCAAGATCCTTGCAGGGTTTAGGCCTTTAAGGCAGCTGCACCAACAAAAATCAACATCGGATGTTTAGAGTTTTCTACGGATAGTAAACTTCTGCAGCTATTTCATTCACATTGACTGAACGTGGAATGTGAGAGAGCATGCCACATTCGAACTACAAGAGCAGCCTGATTGTGGACATGGTGGTGGCATTTCTTTTTATCTGTTCTTGCCTATTGAACTTCTGGTGCATGCCATAACTGATGGCCTGGGGGCAGTCTTTTTCCAGGCAGACTCTGTGGGCAGAAGGTGGCCAGTGGTTTACACCATCTGCGCGCTGAGCACGACAGAAAGACAATATTCACAGATAGAATGAAAAGACCTTGGTGTTCCCTGGGATGCCAGCACTTTCATCTGTACATTTACAGTCACTCATCACTGCCTTGACTGACCATAAGCCGCTGATCCGCATTATGCAAGGGTCAGGCCCTATGTCCCCCATTGAACTGGAGTGATGGCTCCTATAGCTCTAGGACTATGGAGAAACTGTGCAATTCTGCGCGGGTGCTGATAACCCAGCTGACTATCATGACATCATCAGACTACTGCCCTGGAGGCATCAGAGGTAGACCCAGGTGCAGACAAACTTGTCAATATGATTGCGATGACATTGATATCCAAGACTGTCACTGCAGGACATAGATGAAGCTGTGTCGCATCATGACGGTATGCAGGCATTTATGGCTCAGCTGCAGTCAGATCAGACACCTACCATTTGGCTGAAAATCAACTGTGAACGCCAGATGTTCAAGCATTCCTACATGAACTACAGAGAGTCGGATGGGCCAGATGGTATCCTGCTGAGAGAATTCCGGCTGGTAATCCCTCAACAACTGTGTAATCAGGTATTCCAACTTGCCCATGCCAGACACAAGGAAGCCAACAAAACCAAAGCACGCTTACAGGAAAAGGTTTCGTTCTCCGAGGTGAAGTCGAAAGTGGACAAGGCCCTGCATGTGGTACCAAGCGGCAGCGGATGTGTCACACCCCCCACCAATATCTTCATCACAGAGAGTGGGCTACTCCTTTCAGGCATTCAGTATGGACGTTGGAACAGTCCAAGACACCGAGCATTTCCTTCCTAGTGAGGCTTCATGAGTATTCACAATACTCAGATGTACGGTTTGTATGCTCCACAGCTGCGGAGGTGGTCCTCTGCCTATTGAAAGAGCTATTTGCAGGTGTTAAGGCAGTTTTTGTTTTCTGTAGAGAATGCTACAACCAAGACACCTGACAAGAAAGGGTAGATAACATGGTCAGAGAGAGGTGGCTTAACTCTCATGTAGGATTAGTAAATCGACAGAGAGGTGCAGTTAGTGCACACACATCTCCAGAAAATACACCCAACTAATATACTGGAAAAATAAATACTTTATTTACATAACACAATTATCACATCAAATACCTATTTGGGTAATAATGCATGCTAGTGAAATTCACCAATCATATTAATAGAAAACAAAGTCTCTAAAAGGTCTCTCCTAACGGCATTGTCTATCTGTGGGCCCTCTACTAGAGGTGTGAGCCCCCAACAAAACGTGTCTGGGGATTACGAGGGAATTCTAAAACCTAGCAAGCTGGTACCTTCTCTATGGTCCTGCATAATAATTAACAGTGTCATTAAGACACAACCCAACTGTAGTATATGTGGAATACCCTAGATATGGTAGGGGGTGAGCACAGAAGTAGAGAAAACAATTTCACCAACAGGAAAAATAGGTTAGAAATCCCTATACCTATAACATTAATCCACATACATTTAGACTTATTATACAAGTATCATAAGTGTTAATGCACAGTCACATAATAATGCATTATAGCCATAGACAAAATGCAACAGTTGTAAACCTTAGCCAAAGACTTCCAAGAATTAATAAAACATTTAGCAGTTATCTTCCTTCAACATTTCAGGGAAAATATATGGATTGTTACCATGTTCAGCAAGTGTTTACAAAGGGTCTTAAGTTCTAAAATCATTTTTTTTAAACAATTCAACAAAAGATAGATTTAGAAAAACTGTTCTGTTCCCGCACAGAGCGGTCTTTTTAAATCAAATAGTCACGCAACTGCCGCCCATAAGTGCGCGCAGGGGCTGACAGGCTGACCAGGACCCGGAAGCAGCGTTGGGGTGAACGGGTAAGTGTATGATTGTATGTGTGTTGTGTGTCTGTGTGTTTTGTTTAGGGGGAGTCTTGGATGGGGAGGAATGGGAGGAGGTTCTTGGGATTTCACACAAATCCCACCATCGAGGGTGGGAGTCGGGTAGGGGGGCTAGGCAATGTCGTCTTTTCGGTTTTTGTAGGCTGCCTAACATCGTCTGGAGAAAAAAAAAATCAGTCTTTTTGTTAGGAGACCTACAAAAAGCGAAACTAAGACATAGAAGCGTTTAAATTACATTCACCATAATGTAAATGCACCCTATGGCTTTAAAAATGAATATAAAATTACAGGTAAGGGCACAAATGATTGCTTTTTGTCTGGAGCTCACTGAACCCCTAGAGGATCAAGGGAAAATGTCCTGGAGCAACTACCCTAAAGTCCACATTATGAGAGTTCCAGTGCCAGTCAAAAGTTCTATTGGAATGAATGGGAAAAGTTAAAGGGCCATCTGATTTCAGGGAGGGAAGTTTGATCTGCCCCACAGGTGCAGATTCTGCAAGGATCAACCCCAGTGGAGACCAGGGGAGACACAAAGGAAGTGTTCAAGAGATCGGAAGATGGATCCAGGACCCCAAAAGAAGAAGTAGCAGAGCAGGACCCCCGCCCCAATAAAAGTCTATGGGAAATATGGTAAAGACTTGCTTCCAAGGACTTATTACCATGGACCAGGGGGTCACATAAGGGTGAGTATGTCTAATAAGGGGCCACGCTAGAGCCGCAAGGGAATTAGTATAGTTTATTATTTGTAGAGCACACCTAACCCTGAGGTATATGGGCGCTTGAACTTAGGTAATTGTTACACCTACATACATAATTGTTACACGTACAAACATAGAGAGACAATTGAAACAAGGTTTGTTGACAAGGGTTACATAATAGTCAACATACCAACATCAGGAATAAACACAGTAAGGCTATAGCATCAATGGACTTTACATTGGTGGCTTCAGAAAACGGCTCCCAGCGACCCAGGACAGGAACAGAGACCCTTCCCACAGTGTCGACCTTCAAGCCTGGGGCGGAAGATCTGGCGAGGAAGGCTTCAGGAAGATGAGGGAATGCGTGCAAACTGCTCCCAGCAGCTTGACCTACAAAAGAAGTCCGCAGCAGAGCAGAAATTGGTCCCAGGATGAAGACAATGGGTGATGGCATAGGACCTGGGGGGGCAGTTGATGCACCAACTCAAATATAGAGACCACTAAATATAACTGGATTATCTCGAGAAACATTACAAGGGTGACACAGGAGGCTATGAGGGAGTGGATAACTCCCACAGCCCAAGACGAGGCTTCACCCACTGTGTGTATAGAAGAATTGACTGACAACCTGCTAAACTCATTAGCTGATGCCATGGAGGTATTAGCTCCTTTAAAAAAGTGCAAGGTGAGCAATCATATAAAGAATACCTGGTTTACAGAAGACCTCAAACAACTGAGAATTCTAAAAAAGGAAAGCTTTCTATAAATGAAAAAACACCAAAAGATGAGGACAAACTAATTTACTCAGATGCTGCTAATACATTTAGAAGAGCAGTTAACGCAAAAAAGAAATCTTATGGGACATGCATTCAGGAGGCTCAATATGACACAAAAGAAATGTTCACTATTTTGAGGGAACTGGAAAAACCAGAAACAATATATCAAGTAAATTTAGATAAAATCAGGATTGGTGTACATCTATTCAACAAGCCATGATAGATAAAACCACCAAAATAAAAGAAGGAATTGAAAAAAATAAAAAAAAATATCCTGTTAATTTTACAGAAGGGGTTCAGACCACCAATAGGTTACAAACAATACCGGAGTTTAATTTTAAGAATATATCCGAGGACGAACTTCGAGTTGTTCTCGCCAAATTGAAGCCATCTACTTGCAAAGGAGATCAATTCCCTGCCATATCCTTTAAAGCTTGCTCAGAACTGCTCAGTGGCTCCCTTACTAAGATTGTCAACACATGATTCAAAGAAGGCATTGTTCCTAACAGGCTGAAAGGTTCCTGGACCACTCCCCTTTAAAAAAAAGTCTGACCTAGACCCTAGAGAGGCAAAGAATTATCGGCCTATTACCAACTCCCCATTCATCGTAAAAATCATAGATAGAGTAGCATATGAGCAATTGGCAGCATATATTAAGGAATACCCTAGCCTCAACAATGGGTCCGGGTTACAGTACGAAGTCAGCTCTCCTGGAACTCAAATACGATGTCAAAAATCAATGAAGGATCCACTATGCTATTGATGTCCTTGGATCTTTCAGCAGCATTCAATTTGTTGGAACATTAACTCCTCCTGGAAAGGTTGGAGAATAGAGCCAATTTTAGTGCTAATGCTAGAAACTGGATGCAGTCTTTTTTAGGCTCAAGAACAATTCGGGTATGCAGTAAACAAGCAGAGGCAGACCCAATAACTAGGAGCTACGGTATACCCCAGGGATCAGCACCGTCACCGATTCTATATCATTTATTCACAGTCCCTTTCTTTGATGATCTAGACAAAAAGAATATATGTTTCTAGAACTACGCCGATTATTCTCATTGTCTTATCACACTCTCCGAGAACTACAATCAGGATGCCACGACTGTAGCTGAAATATATGATCTCATTCGTAACTGGATAGAGGCCAACGGCATGGCCCTGAATCACGGGAAAACAGAGCTGATGTTGGTTGGCTCCAAACCTAGACTCAACAAGTTGACATCAGATTACCAAACTTTTCGTATTACCAACAATGACATCTAGGTGAAGGAAAAAATCAAAATCCTTGGATTCACTTTCGATCAATCCCCGAGTATGTCGGCCCATGTCAATAATTTGGTGTCTTCATCTGCGTATTACATTGGGCTTTTAGCACACACAAGACCATTTCAGTCGCAAGCAGGGTGTGAAAACATTGCTAGAGCTATTATATTTTCAAAATTAGATTACTGTGGATCACTCCTCATTGGCATAAATAAAGACGAATTGAAAAAACTTCAAGTAGTACAGAACAGTGCTATAAGAGCCATCATGGGCTTTTACGTAAATATGCACATGCATCGGATGTAAGAAGGAAGCTGCATTGGCTACCAATCGAAGAAAGGGTGGAGTTTAGACTCCTCACCTTGACTTTGAAGGCCTTATCCGGTGATGTACCACCTTACATTGCAATCAAGCAGGTATTGTGCTCACTTCGCTCGAATGGAGACAGGAACCTACAGGTACCGAAAACCTCCCTGGAATTAGTGAGAAAGGGCGCGTTTTGGTCAAGTGCCCCCATTAAATGGAATGCACTACCACCCACCATAAGAAACTGCGGGACGATTAAGGAATTTAAAAACAAACTTAAGATGCATATTGTTAGATAACGTGGCTCCTACCCCACTTCCTTCTTGGATGAGTTCTACTTACAATCTGCACCCGTATGCCCCAGGGCCAATTCGGTAGTGCATAATAAATAATAATAATAGCTACCTCCTGGACATCAGCAGCGACCCACAGTTAAACTGAGGATTGTGGCAGTAAACGGCAGTTGTCAACAGGAAACGGCCCAGAAAATGTTCCTGGCAAGGAAGGTTTGACCCAGCAGTTGTGGGAAGACCGTAGGGCACTTCAAGGGGCTTGGATTGGATCTCCAGAGGCAACAAAAAAAAAACGGGATATGCCTAAGCCACTGTACTTGTACAATATGTACGAGACAGGCTTAAAATGGCATACATGGTGGGAATCGCAGTAAAACATCTGCAGGCCAACTTCCTCTTTGTTGCAGAACAGGAATCCAAGAGTGCAACAGTGGCAGGAAAACACCTAAATACTCTTGGACAAAGAGGCTGGCCAAAGGTCAGCCAGCCAATAACTAAAGGGTCCTTGAGGCAAAGGGTCAGATGGCTGACCATACTGGTTGGTCGGTAGAACTGCCACATTGCCTTAGCAACTCCCACAGGAAGTGAGAGTGGTAGTCCAGGGACCTATTCTGGCCTAAACCGGTTAGGAAAAATGTGGAGGCTGCCATTGTGGGCTCACAAAGAGCCCACATAGTCATAACAGGCATTTTTAGGCCACCTTGACTGTTCCAAATTCTTAATTGCGTTCTCGCCCCGGACCCCCAATGCCGATCCCCATCTGTCCTGTTCTGATTTTGCCAACTACTTCACAAACAAAACCACCCAGCTGCGATCCTCGCTTTCTTCCTGCTGCACTAGATGCCTCTGCCTCTCCCTTACAAGGGCCTTTTCCCCCATCTCTCGCTTTTTGCCACTCTGACTTTGAAACTGCCCCATTTCCATCCTGTGCTCACCCGTGCTCATCCCAGTGCTTCCCCCTCTTGATCCCCTACCCTCTCCTTTTATCTTTAAAGTCTATCTCCATCACCTTCCTTTTTGGACTACATTAACAAATCTTTCTTTAACGGACTTCCTTGCTGGTTTCAAACATGCAGTCCTACTTCAAATTCTGAAGAAACCGTCTCTTGATCCTTCTTTCGCTGCAAATTTCAGTCATATTTGTCTCCTATCTTTTCTTTCTAAAATCTTCGACTGTGTTTGCTCTCACATCTGCTCTTACCTTGATCACCACTCTTACCTTGATCACCTGCTCACCAATCCGACTTTCGTCCTCTTCACCATCCTGAAAGAGCTTTTCAGTGTTGTAAACTCACTTTTGTCTGCTAAACGTTCTTCCATCTTAAATCTCTTGGATATTGCATCTGGCATTGATGCTTTACACCACCCCAGACTTATCCCAACGTATTCCTTCTTCGTTTTTTGTCCTACAGTGGTTTCAATCCTACCTTACTGACCGCTCATTCTCCGTCTGCTGGGCAGGTATGGGTTTCTCAAACTTCCACCTGTTCTATGGTGTTTCCCAGGGTTCTCTCCTTGGTGATGTACATTTTTCACTCTATACTTCCCCTTTATCTTCTATCAGCTCATCCTACGACCATTCCATTTTTTACGCTGATAGACTCATGAACCGTACTCAACTACGCGCAGTCTTTAACTCTTCTAGTTTCCTGCATTAGGCTGCCTTTCCCTCATATCTCCATTTCCCCCTCAACTATTTTTCCACTTTCTCTGAGTCAAATTTAAATGTATAAACGTCCTAACTCTCCCCTACCTTGGCTTTCTGATTTCCTTCTATGTTCATTCCCACTCTTTTCGTTTCCCAAACATAGTTCTGGCTCACTGTTCCGAAACCCCCTGTGCTTTTTCTCGCTTTCGGTCTTTTGAATCACTGGCCTGAAGCATTGGAATGCTCTTTCCCCGTGAAGTTTGGGCTTCCCCTTCGCTCTGTACCGTTCACCTTAATCTAAAGAATCAGCTTGTTAAGTTATATGTGTTGAAAATTGTATTTCACTTCATAGCGTTTTATTAGGTACCAGTGCTTTGGAAAAAGTGCTATACAAATCAGTACAATACAATACAAATACTTTGTACTTACCTAGACACAAAATGTCAGCCGGATTAAAAAAAAAAAAACAGTGGCTACGAAACAGCTACATTGGGCTCCCACTGCATTAAAATGACGCGCTCCTCGGAACCAAAACTAAAGTAAAGCTGTCGCCATCCTATTCCCTGAAAGCTGTAGAGGATGATGAAATACCTGTAGGGCAAAAATGGGGAGCCTGAGAGGCAACCCTGGACTGGACGCCTTAGGGGGCAATCCAATACCTTAGACCTCATAGCCTGCAAAAATAGGGCGCTATGACCCCCAAAAATAGACCAAGGAATGAGAAAAGACATGAGGTGAAAAGCAACAAGGTGAGTGGCCCTAGAATCCCCAAAATAGGAATTTCGACTTAACATGAGCCAAATATATACTAGAGTCCCTCAGGTCAGACCACGGACCGTTGTTTCAAGGAAGGGAGTTTGAACACTTTCTCTGGTTTTATGGAGTCACTCCATGCTGGCCACAAGCTAATAGGGACATCGAACGATTTATGTGAACCCTCAACAAGGCGTCCAGATAGCTCATGGCAAGGGCCAGTCCCTGGAGTCAGCAGTGACATATCGCACCATGCCTTACACCAATACCGGCGTGGCTAACGTAGCGGCATCACTGAATCGCAAGGTGAAATTGCTGATACCAGAGTGTACATCCCAGGACTGGATGGAGATGACTATGAGCATGCACGACAGACACTAGTGCAAGCCAACCAAAAGGAGTGAGCGGACGATGCTTCTAGACTCCCCAACGGAAATAGGGGACACTGTGCTCATTCGCACATGACCGCAACAGCACAAAATCTGTCTTCCATACAAAATGGTCCCATGGACTGTCACCACATGAAAAGGATCCCTGGTGACGGGCGAGGAGGGAAATTCATCTGTAACTCGAAACAGCAGCTAATTTTGCAGGTTTGGCAGCAGCACCAAGCGGTCAGGCTGCAATACGCACAGGGGAGTCTTAGACCGAAGCCATCTGAACATAGGCCAAGCAGCAAGAGTCTGATGACACCCGTGAAGATGACAGGGGGGGGGGGGGGACCAAGCCCGGTGGCAACTGCCCATGAAGATAGTCACTGGATCCGTGCCGAGACCCAGAGGCTGCCAGGCAACCTAGAAGACTGATGGAATCATTCTGTACAGAGAGAGATGTTTTGTTATCAAGTGAAACTGTGTTATATATTAATAGAGATGCTGTGTCAAAGTACCTCATGTGCAGGGACACGCCGTGTCGTGAAAGGGGAAGCTTTGACCACGGGGCCATTGCTAGAACTACACTGCCATGCCCATGTCGCTCTTTTGGATATGGCCTGCCGGCGCCAAGCCTATTAATATATCCCTGGCCCATAGCGATATAACAGTCACTGCCGCATAAAGGGGCTTTACCATGCTTGAGGTACCTACACAGGTAGGCATGACATGTATAACGCTGTCAGAGAAGAGTAAAACCTGACTATCTAGAAGAACTACCGTTTCCTTATTTGGGGGATTTACCCCAGCAACCATGATGTGCCATCTTTTTTATATCTCCTAGTGACATAATTCAAACTATTATTTGCAGCTCATGGAGGCAGAGGACCACAAGTTAGAAAGAGCGTAGCTGATTTTTGAGTGAATAGTCTACCCTATTACAGGATGGCTTTTTAAAAAAAAATGTTTTCCTTTATTGGTTTTACAAAAACAGAAGACAAAAGAAGGGCAAACAGTATTCAAAGAAAATTGTACATCATCCAGCGGTACATGTCAGAGAGACAATGCAAAATAACAGACACTATTAGAATGGCTTAGTTTCGTGACAGTTCCATTTGCCTGGGTATGTCTCTTACACTGTTCACCCCACCCCGCTCCCACCCCCCTCCCCCACTTGGAATAATGTACATCGTGAGTATAGTCATTTAACATAAACATTGGGAGCACATATTTGGCATAGTGCAACATCTGTCATCACCGTGGCCACTGGAAATGAGTCTCCGATCCTTTGCAGTGTTCTTTGGAATTTGACATCGTTAAGTTAGGCTTCTGAGGGTTCTTCTGACTGGGAGTCTGTGATAGGTGTGATGTGTTTATTCTTAAAGTCCGTCCATAAGGTTTCACATTTAGCTGATTTATTGTGCAGGGAGGCTGTGATTGTTTGCATCACGTAAATGCTTGTGGCCAGTTTAATCCATTCGTTCTTTCCTGGGGTTAGAGGAGACTTCCATTTGATCGCTATCAGGGCTCTCGCCGCCAACAGCAGCTGGGGGGCCAGACCTCTCACCTGGAGCCAGTCTTCATCGTCTCTCTCAAGGCCGAACAACACAAGGAGTGGGTCGAGCTCCCTTTGGATTCCATCGATCTCCTTAATCCATCCCAGGACCTCGGTCCAATACACTGTTATATGCGGGCAGCTCCACCACATGTGCCAGTAATCAGCAGTTGATCCACAGTTCCTCCAGCATCTCAGGCTCAACGACTGGTACATTTTAGAGAGTTTGAGTGGGTCATAGTGCCACCTATGTAGGAGCTTTATGGCATGGAGCTTGTATTGATTGGACAAGGAGGCTTTGGGTGCAGCTCTGCACATTAAGTCCCATTGGTCGGGGAGTATCTCTTCACCAAAGTCTTTTCCCCACCTGGCTCTGAGGGGGTCTGTAGATCCACCCCCCGCTGCTATTAGCGTCTGATACATCACAGATATAAGACCTTTCATTTCCGTTCTGGAGTCTAGTAGTTTCTCGAAGGCGGTAAGGTCTCTTTTCAGTTTCTCTCTCCACTCAGGTTTCGTTAGCACCCCCTTCAATTGGAGAAAGTGGAATGTCGATAAGTTACCTATCCCCAATGCTGTGCTTAGGTCCGGTAGCGTTATGAACGAGTCCTTTCTTTGGAGTTTCCCTACCCTCTCCAGGCCTGCCTCATACCATGACTGAAACCGTTCTAGATTCGGAATGTGGTCGTTTATGCCAGGAGACCACAAGTGACTGAGCGGGGATGGCCAGGTTGTGACTTCTCGCATCTCTTTCCCAGTGCGCCATATGCTCCATATGGTAGTCAGTATGGGATGGTGTTTGATTCTCCTCTGGACCCTCTGATAAGGTGATCATAGCCATTCCGCTACCGTGGCGGGGGACATGTAATGATTGTCCATCTGTACCCATTGCAGGTGTTTGTGGTCTCTAAGGTGTGGAATCAAGACACGTAACTGGACGGCTTTGTAGTAAGTAGTTAGATCGGGAAGGCCTACTCCTCCTTTGTCTTTGGGGAGTATGAGTGTGTCATATGCGATCCTTGGTCTTTTCCCCTGCCAAATGAATCGCATCATGATCTTACGGGCCTCTGTGAAGAATTTTTTGGGCATCTCAATTGGGAGCATCTGGAAAGGGTAAAGGAAGCGGGGGAGGCAGACCATCTTGACGGCGTTGATACGCCCCAGCCAGGAAATCGTCAATCTACTCCACTTCGCGAGATCTGTCTCGAATCGTCGGAGGAGGAGGGGGAAGTTGGCCTCATATAAGTCGCTTAAGGATCTAGTAATCTGAATACCCAGGTATTGCAGTTTCGTATGCTCCAGATTAAGCCCGAGTGATAGGAACTTGGCATTGTTCTCATCAGAGGTGCCTTGGAGGGGGAAGAGAGTGGACTTTGATTTGTTTACTTTAAAGCCGGAGTATTGGCCATATTCTTCTATTAGTTTTAGGGCGTGAGGAATAGAGTTATTGGGTTTGGTCACGTGTAGAAGGATATCATCTGCGTACAATGCTGCCTTATATTCCATTTCTCCCAACCGTATACCCTCTATTAGGGGATCTTCTCTAAGTTTTTGGGCCAGAGGTTCAAGGGATAGTGCAAACAAGATCGCGGATAGGGGGCATCCCTGTCTAGTCCCTCGCTGTAGCGCAAACCACCTGGAATACTCCCCATTCACGAATATCGATGCTTTGGGGGAGGTATATATTGCACGTATCCCATCGCAGAATTTGGGGCCTATCCCTACTTTCTGGAGGACTGCTCCCAGGAAATCCCACTCCACCCTATCAAAGGCCTTTTGTGCATCAATGGATAAGAGGACCGGGTCCTCTGGTAGATTGTGTGCTGCGTGAATGAGGTGCAGAGTTTTACGCATGGTGTCGGCACCTTGCCTCCCAAGAATAAACCCAACTTGGTCAGGGTGGATCAATTTAGGCATTAAGGTTTCCAGTCTTGCGGCCAATACTCGAGCATAGATCTTGGCGTCGAGATTGAGGAGGGAGATGGGGCGGTATGATCCGCATAATTTGGGGTCCCTGCCTTCCTTAGGGATGACTGTTATGAGGGCTTTCTTGAAAGATTCCGGTGCAGCCCCAGTGTCCACTATCTCATTAAAGAGTTCTGTGAGGAAGGGAGAGAGTTGGTCGCTAAAGGTTTTGTAAAAGCCTGCCGTAAAACCGTCCTCCCCCCGGGGATTTCCCTAGTGTTAATCGTTTGATTGCATCTCGTACCTCATGCTCGAGTATTGGAGTATCGAGGAGCTCGGCTTCCGCGAGTGTTACTGTAGGCATGTTGATTGAGGACAAATAGGAGGATATGTCAGATTGGGCAGAGATCAGCTCAGAGGTATATAAGTTTTGGTAGAAGTTGGCGAAGCACTCGGGTATTGAGCGGGGGGGGTCGGCCGGGGGAGTAGTGGGCTCTGTTATCTCTCTCACCTTACGTTCTTCCCTCCGTTCTCTTAGCCTGGCAGCTAGTAGTGCACCGGCCTTGTCCCCTTTTTCGTAATATGTTTGCTTGAGGAATTGTAGTTTTCTCACCACCTGGCCATGTTCTAACAGTCGTAGTTCTTCTCTTTTACGGTGGGCTGTGTCTAGTTTGGTGGGGTCTACCCCTGCATTATCTCTTACTTCCGCTTCCAGCTGGTGTATTTCATTACGCAGTTTATTTTCTATGATCTTACGTTCCCTCTTTTTAGAGGAGCCCTCGCGCATCAGTACTCCCCTCCAGGTGGCCTTCCCAGCTTCCCAAATCACTTGTTTGGAGACCTCCCCATTGTTGTTTACCTTAAAATATTCTTCGATCTCGGTCTCCATTTCGTTTTTGAACACTGCATCAGTCCAAAGGGACTCATTGCAGCGCCAAGATCCCCCAGCGACTGGTAGGTTGGTCCAATTGACATCCCCTAAGACCATATCATGATCAGACCATGTTATTGGGACGATTCCAGAGTAGCTTGTGGATTCTGAAAGGGCAGGAGAAAGGAATATGTAATCTATCTGTGTGAGTGTGCCATGGGGATGCGAATAAAAGGTGAAGCCACTTTCGTCCGGGTGTAGAGTCCTCCACACGTCATGTAGGTCGTATAGATCTATCATGGCGGCGAATTCAGTACGGTTCCCTTTGTGTTGGGTCCTCAGGCCCGGCATGCCTGGTCTCCAGTCCACGGCGGGGTCTACCCATTGGTTGAAGTCACCACCTAGGATGAGGTGACCCGCGGTTTCTAGTACAATTTTGGGGATCGTCTTTCTAAGGAATGCGGCCTGTCCGCTGTTGGGTGAGTATATTGTAGCAATTGTGACCTCGACTCGTGCAATTCTCCCCACTATTAGAAGGGCTCGACCACTCACATCCGACCAAGTCTTTTCCAATTCAAACCCAACTCCCTTCTTGATGAGGATTCCGACACCTGCCTTCCTGAGTGGGCCGGAGCCCCAGTATTCCATAATCCCCGCGTCTTCCCAGGATTCTTCGCTCCTCTCCCCTTGCAAATTTCGTCTCTTGGATGAGAAGAATGTCTATGTTAGATCTGCGGAATTCTCTGTGGACCAGTGATCTCTTAGTAGGAGAGTTCAGTCCCTTCGCATTGACAGTCCCAACTCTCAGGAGACCCTTGCCCTTAGACTTCTCAAGTGATGCCATCGATGATTTGGGTTCGAGGATCGCTCATCTGTTGCGGCCAGATAGGTTTGCCGATTCTCAGTTACATCTGAACGGTGACATTCCAGAGTGCGCCCAATGATGTGTATACATTTCCCAAGTGTCTCTGACACCTCACCTCTCCCCCCCTGTTCCGCCATATCTGGTGGAGCTCCATTGAGCTTGGGAACTGGGGGTGCTGCCTGGGCAGCTGTTGACGGCGTCCGGTACGGGCCGGATGACATTGTGCGGCCCGTTGGCGGACCATCAGTGGGGACCGTTGCTTCCCGGTCGAATATACCATCACAACTTAAGGGTGAGCCCCCTTCTCAATCCCCCCCAAAAACATTGTAAAATTTCAACATTTCAACAGTAATGGCAACAAGCATATAAAAGTTTAACGTTACGTGCGTTCCCGGGGCCTCCCGCGAGAGTTCACATCATCGCTTAGTCCAGAGGGGTGCCCCGCCAGCGGTGGCACCCCAGCAACAGATATTACCTTTTCGGAGCTCTGCGGGGGCCTGTGTCTCGTTCTTCACCGGTGGTTGCATTTTGGCTGGGTCGTACACATTTTGACTCCCTTACTCCTTGTCAGGCGTGTTGTTGGCGCGTCTATATTTCCTCGATCCCTTCACCCTCTTGCGCCTGGGGCCCTGGAGCTCCCACTGTGGTCCCGGCTGCTCATTGTCACCTCCTTCGTTGCCCTTCGAGCCCGTGCCAAGAAAGTCAGCGATGCAGTCTTTGATTTCGTCCTCAGAGCGTAGCACTATTTTTCTGCTCCCATGCTCAAAAGTGAGCGAGAAAGGGTAACCCCACCTGTATTGTGTACCTTGGTCCTTGAGCCATTTCGTCAGGGGGCTGCAAAGGCGTCTGAGTGCCAATGTTAGTGACGATAAATCTTGAAAGATCGTGATTTGGGCGCCCCCCATTGTGAGTGGGCCTCCGGATCTGGCCTTCTCCAGAATCCTGGTTTTGTCTTGATAGCGGTGGAATTTGGCTAGGACGGAACGCGGGCCGCCGGGCGGTCCACCAGCTCTATGTATGAGTTCGGTCTTGGGCTCATCAATTTCCTCATCAGCGGTGAGTATTTTTATGATGTCATATATGATATCTCTGAGGTCTTTTTCAGTTTCTCCTTCGCGCTCTGGGATACCGAAAAAGCGGAGGTTGTTCCTCCTCTCCCTATTTTCTAAATCGTCCATCTTGAGCCGCGCCTCAACCTCTCTTTTTTCAATGTTACGAATCCGTACATCCATCTGAGTTTCAAGGGTGTCAATCGACGCTTGATTATTCTCCACACATTCCAACCGTTCCTCAAATCTGTCCATCCTCTGGGTAATTTTATCGATTTTGCCGCCTAGGTTGGCTCCCATGTTTTTTTATCTCATTCAGTAATGTGGTAATGTCTCCTTTGGTGGCGGCAGCACTCTCCTCCGATGAGTCCGTGGACATATTTACTGCAGGCCTGCGTGGCGGGGGGAGAGGGTCGTAGGCAAATCTGGCTAGTTTGTGAAGTGGGTCCATACAGTGCGACCCGGGTAAGAGGAGGCACACGCCCCCGAGTAGGGGGCCCTACCCTCTATGAAGACATGCAGGACTGCAGGTTCAAGGCTGTCTTCTAATTTTGGTATCTCGTGTGGGTTGACGTGAAGCCATCGAAAGTTTAGGTGCGCATTCCATGGGAGGGTGCTACAAGTGCTCTAAGTGGTACTTTCAGAGTTGAGTTCTGTGGGGGGGGGCAATGATTATCGAGTCTACAGTCCTGTGCTTCGGACCTCTCCCCCAGTGTCTTGCTCCTGGGGTCCGTGCGTAAGATTGAAGGTACCTCTCGCGGGGGCACTGTTTCTGTGGAGCTTCAGCTTGTTAGAGAGTGGAGGGCTCGAGGGTGATTCCCACAGTCCCACCGTTCGTCGTGCCCTCAGCTCGTGAGCTCCGCATCAGAGTTTTTCTCTCGTGGAGAGGGGGAGGCAAGCCCCCACCCTCTCGCGCTGACCAGTCTATAGGGCGGAGGACAATGGCGGCTATTTGCTATCTAGGGGGTCGGGCGCTTCTCCTTGGGGTCCCGCGCCACCCCTATATCCCCACGTGGCCGCAGTCAGGATCGGGGCCACATAGGGCGATGTAGGTGGGGGGGTCCAGTTCAGTCCACCGAGTGACGGGCTTCGGGACTACGAGGCACCTTGATCTCAGCTGGCTGTGTAGGCCGCGCTCGGCTAGGGGTGTGGCCTACCTCCCTGGCAGGTCCTTCTGTTGTTCCACAGGTCAGGAGTGGGGGTCCGCGCTGGGGAGTCAGCGGGGGCACTCCAACACTGAGGGCTGCAGTCTGGGGAAGACACGCCGACGGGCACTCCAGAAGTCGAGTGTTCTCCTCTAGGCAAGCCCGCCTTCTAGTGCGGCCGCGTCGGGTCGACTTAGTTTCGTTTTCCAGCTTCCAAGGAGGTGAAAACTTCAGATTGGGTTTTCCTGGGCTTCCCAGCCCCGATTTCGGTCGGGTTTTTTCCTGCTCCGTGGGGAAGTGTTCCGACGCCTTATTCACGGGTTTGTCGCACAGGGGGGTTCGCGACGTGGGGGCTCAAGTCACTTCGCGGACCATCGGCGACGGAGCTCACACGGGGTAGGCGATCATCCGTGCGCCCCGTGGTGGCAAGTCCCACAGGATGGCTTTTAATGGTACGTTTTTGCCACCGCTTAGGTTTATTTAAGTTTTGGCATTATTTCTCAGGTAAGTCCATGCAAGTAACCAGACTATTTCCATCACATTGTGTCATCCTGTTCATGCAAATGGTTGCTAATTGTATTCATCTCGATGCAATCTCCACTACATGTTCCCATGTTGTCTCTATATATATGTATTCCCCTATACATGCTATATCTGTATCCCCATATATATCCTCATATATACCTATATCGACCACTATCGCTATATATCTGTATCCCCATATATATCTGTGTCCCCATATACACCTGTATCGACCCCTGTCGCTATGCATCCGTATGTCGCTATGTATGTCTCCACCGTCCTGTTCGCGTGCCTGGGATCTAATGCGCTTATACAGATAACCACCATATCACACCACTACGCTTACTCTCTACTAAACACCATCAGTCAACTAGAACACAGCTATACCCCTGATAATTCGGCCTAGCTGTTCACATACGAATACGACCCCATGAACACCTCATCACCCTAATAAAACGCAGCTAGCTGAGCACATTCCGCCCTAGCTGTTGACATAGGCATTCCTCAGGCCTAACACAGCGAGATCCCAGTCTGGATGTCTACCCACCAGACTGCACACACCCAACTGACATCCTCAGCACCACACCTATGGCTAGGTAGCAGCTATCATCCAACTACACCAGCTGCACACATATCCGGTGCACCCATGCACCATTCAACACTATCTCTTTCTACTAACTTGAATTACGGTTCCCAAGGGCGTTTAACCTACCAGCGCTTTGAGGTCATACCAATGATATGTAAAGCGCTATATAAATGCCAAGTAACATAACATAATGCACAAAAACAAATCACATATCACGTTCATTTTTATGCAGACAATTAGTCACAATTTCTTCTGGGATGTGATTGCCCAGTGGACACTAGTAAGAGAACTCAACAATGATGCAGTAACGCTCGTGCTGGCCAGTACCATCAATGCCCCAATCATTAATGTTCGGCCAAATATTCACATGTGCTAAATTTTTATGCAGCAACACATAGAGGAAGGGAAAAATAGAACACACGCACACCCACACATAGAAGAGGCTATCTGACACAAGCAATCCCCCGCCCCCAAAACTCACTACCAGGATGAATGAGCTGGAGCCCTGCTGCCTGCTCGATGGACTGTGGCCAGGCTGCCAGACCTACACACTATAGGACGCAGAAGTTCATTCCCAGTGCAAGTTAAGAAAGAAGTACATGACACTAAGTTCCAGCAAATGTGAGTGACTGTTTTCCATCAAGCAGGCAACCTCAGATCGCGGGTGGGAGGCATGAGGAGTCCTAAGGATGTTTAGGATGACACAGAACCGGAAACACTGGGGTCCAGGCCGGATTTTTGTGGATCAAATAAAGCTTAATTTGTATTTTGACATGGTCTTGAGTCCATTTTTCCTCCTTTGGTGGTGATCTTCCTCACAAAGCAGCAACCATGGAAAAGCTCAGAGTTTGTATAGGACAGCCACACCCTTCGCCATGGGTCGCCTACCTACCCCTTCGGTATGCATCGCCTACCTACCCACCACTGCTGTGCTCCAATTATTCTGTCTGTACGCCGGTAGCGCGTCTCACTATTGACGATGCGTGGGCTGGCTCCTGCCATTTCCGTATTTGCTGGTCCTGCATGCTTTCTCCTAGCCAGTGCTTTAAGTGGGGTAAGAAATTGAGGGGGGGCCCTCGTTTGGGGTCGTGGCTTCCATTGTGGGAGTGCCTAAAAGTGCACAAATCGTAGTAAGGTGCGCAAACAAATATATAAATGTATTTGAGCATTTATATATTTGTTTGCGTACTACTATGGTTTGTGACTTTTCAAGCCTTCTTTTATATACATAGCAATGTTACATATTTCTATGTTTATAAAAGGTGGCTTGTAAGTGCACAAAGCATAGTAAATTACGCACACTTGTGTGCTTACCTTGCTATGGTCTGTGTACTTTTCAAGCTGTCTTTTATAAACATAGACATTTGTAACATATGTCTATGTTTATAAAAGACGGCTTGAAAAGTAGGCATGTTTTATAAAGCGTTGAGGACGGACAAAACCCAAGGTGGCTTTGTCCGTCGACAAAGCTTTATAAAAGATGCCTTGAATTGTGTACGATTCAAGCAGTCTGTTATAAACATAGAAATATTTCTACGTTTATAAAAGATGGCTTAAACGTACACAGTTGAAGGCATCTTTTATAAAGCCTTGCCAAAGGATAAAGGCGCCTCGAGCTCAGTGATCTCTGCTCTGAGCAGAGATCACAGACCCTGAGGCGTCTTTCACCCTCTGCGAACCCGCGGGCTCCGTGATCTAATCTGCATATTTGATCATGGAGCCCGCGGGTTCGCTGAGGGTCAGTGACCTGGCGAGGGAAAACTAAAGGACTCTAGCTTCCTCTGATGGCCCCTCAGATGAGGGGTCATCAGAGAAAGTTACAGTGACTGACGGAAGTGCCAGCCAGGCACAGCAACGGTGTGCCTGGCTGGCACTTCTGTCAGCTTGCCTGACGTTAAAGTGGTGGGCGCATCTCCCGTCGCGGCTGCGGCCGCGGCGGGATAATGCGTCCTGCCATGGCGTGATGAGGTCGGGGGGCCCCGGCAGGGCCCCGGCTCAGCCCCACTTTTTGGAGACTGCCGGGGCCCGGCCCCGGCAGGCCCCGGCCCACTTAAAGCACTGCTCCTAGCCTTTGCCCCGGTGAAGGAGAGCTACCATGCTCCAGAGACTCCAGCATAAGCAGGGTCAGCCTGTCTGTTCAAAGAGCCCCTCCCCCTCTTTTGATCTACTTTGGGGGGGGGGGGGGTGGGCGGGTAATGGGCCGCACAACTAATATACATTGCCGTGTACAGTGGGTAGAAGGAGAATTCACTCAGCGTTTGCTCATCCTCCTCCTCTACATCCCACCCCCGTCTCTTCCTGAACCAGACCTATGCGTTTGCACATTAGGTGGCTTATGCTGCCCGTGCACCACTTTAATAACGATACGCCTTCTCCGTGCTGTAGTTTAATTTTCTTACATGTGCTACTTAGTGTGGCAACCAGATATGGGCTGGGGGCCTGAAGGACTGCCATCCATGTTATGAAAAAGTAGTATCATGCTCTAGTGGGAACACCTCTTTACTCTGTGTTGCACTGCACACCCTTCTCTTTTGCAGTTGGGTGTACCTTTTGTGCAGTTATTAGATTGTATCGTTTTGTTTTATCTTTGAGCTTCTTATTGCACAGTTTTCATTCCATGTTAAGGTTTCGTGTACTAATATGTTCTTGTTTGTGGTGCAGTGTTCCCAAAGGAAGTCCGTTTGTATTGCATTTCTCCAAGGGTATGAAAAAGACTGGAATGGTGACTGTGTAGGATGCCTCTCCACAGCAGCAGCAGCACCAGGATTCTTGTTCAAAATGATGCTGTGATGTGAGATAGTTGTGCAGCATGAGCAGGCTGAGATGTGTCTGATATTATTTCCCTCTGTCTCCTGCTCTCTAGGTGCTTATGTGCGGAGTCCCCTTCCTAATCCTTTTCCTGGGAAACTTTTTCACCACCCTCAGGGTTGTGCGCCAGAAGTTCCAGAAACAGCACGCCGAGACCAAGGAGCAGTAGAAGCAACGCGGACCATTGGGTGTGATTGCACACAGATTCACACTGGCCACCAACACCCAGCTCGCCTCCTGCTCCACAGGGAGGCTGGACTCTAGCAAGGCACTCCCCATGGAGGTTGGTTTGCACACAGACCTACTTCCACTGTAATCGCCACGCTGCTGTGCAGCCTCACTTGTGCGAACCCAGGCAGTCACGTATTTCCATAATAAAACAAGTCTGAAATCCTCATTTTAACTAAAGACGGAGTCTTGTCTTTAAACACCGTCTCTATGGTCAGCCCACTCCTAGTGCCCGTAGGCTTGTTGTGTTATGTTACTATTTTTTTTGCACTGCACCAAATGACCACTGTCGTGCTTTCCAAGATCAGTTCCTTGCCCGTGTCGTATTGGGGAAACCAGACCTTAGTCTGCAGGGAAGGAGAGTTGGAGTGAAGAGGGACGGAACGCGGGGCAGGAGGTTCCCGGCACAGGGAGGGAATCTGGCAGGGGGAAATTCATTGTATCCATGTGGCTGAGTGTTCGTCCACTACATATGAACTACCTTCTAGAGGGATTCGGCACAGGAAAGTATGTGTGGGTAATATATGCATTTGGTTTGCCAGGCCGATTTGAGGGCTTGAAAGTCTGCTCTGGCAATCCTGGCAGACTTGTAAGCTAAAATATCCAGAGTCCATTTAAAGTGCTACAGGTAAGTTCCTACATATCAGTCCTGGGAGTGCCAAACCATCTCCAGAGGGTGGCCCAGTGCAAGGGTGAGCCGTATGAGAAGGTGGATCTTGTTGGTAGCAAAAGGCACGGGAGTACGAAACACAATATTAATGAAGTGAAATGGGAACATCAAATGTCCACAATTTTAAATGCTAAACAGGTTTTATAGTTGTTCTGTAAGAAACCCTTTCAAGTGAATAATGGACTCTTCTATTTTGATTGGTCCCAATATTCACCCAAATAAAGAGATGTCTGTAAATTGCAGGACATATAAACTAGTTTGGACAGCTGCAGCACTACGCGAGGCTTTCGGCAGTTTCTGCCTGCAGTGCTGAGTCTTCTGAAAGCTCGTTGAAGAACGCGGATACTTGTGCGTGCACTGTGAGTACCCTGCGCTTCAACAAGCAGACTGCTTTCAGAAGACTAGGCAGTGCTCCGAGCCAAGTCTTCTGAAAGCGGTCTGCTCGTTGAGGCGCAGGACCTGGGAGGGCTGCAGTGCTCCGTACTGAGTTTTCTGAAAGTAGTCTTCCCATTGAGACGCCGGACCTGGGAGGGCTGCAGTGCTCCGTGCCAAGTCTTCTGAAAGCGGTCTGCTCCTTGAGGCGCAGGACCTCGGAGCGCCGAAGTGCTCAGTGCCAAGTCTTCTGAAAGCCGTCTGCTCGTTGAGGCGCAGGACCTGGGAGGGCTGCAGTGCTCCGTACTGAGTTTTCTGAAAATAGTCTTCCCATTGAGGCGCCGGACCTGGGAGGGCTGCAGTGCTCCGTGCCAAGTCTTCTGAAAGCGGTCTGCTCCTTGAGGCGCAGGACCTGGGAGCGCCGCAGTGCTCAGTGCCAAGTCTTCTGAAAGCGGTCTGCTCCTTGAGGCGCAGGACCTGGGAGCGCCCCAGTGCTCCGTGCCAAGTCTTCTGAAAGCCGTCTGCTCGTTGAGGCGCAGGACCTGGGAGGGCTGCAGTGCTCCGTACTGAGTTTTCTGAAAGTAGTCTTCCCATTGAGGCGCAGGACCTGGGAGGGCTGCAGTGCTCCGTGCCAAGACTTCTGAAAGCGGTCTGCTCCTCGAGGCGCAGGACCTGGGAGCGCTGCAGTGCTCCGTGCCAAGTCTTCTGAAAGCCGTCTGCTCGTTGAGGCGCAGGACCTGGGAGGGCTGCAGTGCTCCGTACTGAGTTTTCTGAAAGTAGTCTTCCCATTGAGGCGCAGGACCTGGGAGGGCTGCAGTGCTCCGTGCCAAGACTTCTGAAAGCGGTCTGCTCCTCGAGGCGCAGGACCTGGGAGCGCTGCAGTGCTCCGTGCCAAGTCTTCTGAAAGCCGTCTGCTCGTTGAGGCGCAGGACCTGGGAGTGCCGCTCCATCTTGTTACGGCCCATTCCTTGCACTGCTGGCCCTTAAATGTAAAGATAGGTGGCTTGTCAGTTCCCCAATGCAAGTGCTATGCAGGTCATTACCTCACTGCACTTGCAGCACAGCAAAGGAAGGCACAGTGTTTTAAGTGTGATCAGGGTATGTGCACGGAAGGGAGGCAGGGAGCGGGCATGACGGGGGACAGGCAGGGGGCATTAAGGGGGTGAGGCGTTGATGTGACCTCCAGAGCGTGGATCAGTAGTAATGAAACCAGAGCCACATCGAGAGAATAAGGGAAGTGACTGAAAGGTGGGCTGAGGGGTGAAGTTGGGTGCATCCCCTTCCCTGTTCGTGTGTGTGGGGACAGGGGTCAGAGGGGGATAGGCAGGGACCTCCCCTTCGAGGAAGAGCACTAGGTGGGACGGGACAGCGAGACAAAGGACTTTGATGTAATTGCTGTGTACTATGGAACCATAAAGTTAAGCAATGCGCCTGTGTTTCGTATTGTTCTTGGATGACTTATGTGGTAGTGCCTTAAAACGGATTTGGCCCACCTTATCGCATGACCATTTCATTTGCTGCAATTTTGGCAGCTTTTTATTTTGGAGGGCATTGCCCTCCGGCCCCCGTATTCCCCTTTCATCACACATCCTCCCCAACTCCCCAGTAGCCCAAGAATCGGTTTAAAATATTCCCTAAACAAGTCCTCTCTAAAGAAAATGCAGCTTAACTTCACTTTCGCCAAATGTGAGGAAGCGACCGCAACAAGGTGGGCCGTTACCATTAAGACAGAGGGCCAGATGTTGATACAATTTGGAAAAGGTTGTGCAGGGTTGCGCTTGTATATTGCAAATCATTCAGAGATATGGATGTAAATTGGGAAACTTAAGGTAACCAACTTGAAGGGTTTACCATGTTCCTTCCCTACATTCTCTGGTACCCTAGCGTACTGATTTCCTGTCTTCCCAATTCGGGTGCACATGAAACAGCTTCTCCAAAAGACGATGTTATCATTTCAGCTATTTGTTATGTCTTTAGCCCTAACTTGATGTTAAGCCCTTTTATCTCCACTTATCATGCCCGGCTCAATTATTCTGATTGCACTGGCAAGCCAATGAGTACCATACATTCAAAATGGCTGTGCCATATGGTTTAAGTCTTGTCCTTTGCCAATCTTAGGTTTTGGAAGTCTTCCTGCCCTTTGAGTCAGTAAATACTTATAAGATAATACACTTCCTGCCATTTGGCTTGGATTCCCAGGCTAGTACCTTTCTGTGGATAAACTAGTCAGGATGGTTAGACTGTCTAATGTCAATGGGTCTCATTATGATTGTTTCAGTAAGGAAACAATGGTGCCGGTAGTGCTACCAGCGCCGTTGTTACCTCGCCACATCATTCAGAGTTTGCTCGCGGGTGCCTCTCTGGACGCCTGGTCAGACCAGACATGCAGAGCGGCACCCGCTAACAGAACAGGATGCTAACAATGGTCCCATTATTAACGGGACCGTTGTTAGCATCCTCCCCATTCCCATTGAGCCCTATGGCGGCTCAAATGGGAATGGGGACGTACCGGGTCCCGCAAATGGGAATTACCGGACCCGCAAAGGTCGGAATGGCCCAGTAATTCCCATTTTTCGGGACCCGGACCCGAGTTTGGGGCTAGCCATGCCGGTAAGGCTACCTCCAAACTCGTAATGACTTCTGTTGCTGGGCAGGTATGGGGTTTGTTGCTTTACCCAATTAGACAGCCCTTACCTATTTGAATAGTGCAGACCCTTGCCATTTAGTGGGCTGGTGCAGCCCCCAGCCTGAATTTGGGATAAGAGGAGCCCTGATGCCATTTGTCAGGCTGACCACTGCAGCCAATATTCTTAAGAAAAGGAGCCCCTGCTGAAGACCTGAAAGTCTGTTGCTAAGGATAATCTGTATTGCCAAAGCCATTTTCCGGTGAAGCCCTGCTTTTTTTGCTGCAACAGCATAATACCCTCATCAGCACTTTGACCTTTGAACTGCTGGGATGAACCAGTTCTGCACCTTGTTCCTGCAGCTTGTTTTCAAAGGAAGTTGTAAGGATGCAGAAGTAGAAACTGACATAAACAAATGGTATAGTGATAAGTGAAAACCATACCTCTCCCTAACTCCTAAGAGGGGTTTCCCTGCCTCAACTAGGGAAGGTCAGAATGTCCAAAAAGCATAAATGTCCACCCTTATGTCAAACCTACTTCTGTCCCTAATGCTGTAAGATGATTCAAGGTAAATGTCTCTATTGGTCCAGAAGGATGACTTCCTCCTTCTGGAGAAGGAATCCTCCCAGTTTGTTGTATTCTTGCCAGGCGGGGGTGTCCTTCCTTCCCCTGATTTCTTTACTCCTTGTTTCACAACACCAGAGGGGATGACTCCCTCCGCATTGGTTTTCTGTCATTCTTGCTCCACAACGACACCAGAGGGGATGACTCCTTCATCCTGCTTTCTTTTTTATTATTTCATTAAGGTTTGAATGTTTTGCTATGTCTCTTTGTGGTTCCTCAAATCCTGGTTGGTTGAGCGGTTTCCATTCTGCTCTGCTAAGAAAGTAGAGGAATGGTTCTTCTCTAACATCCTTAGGTTTTCTTCTTCCTGGATGCTTCTCTGGTTTCCTTAGGTTCTTTAGCACCAACTTCTAGCTTGTCTGGTATATTATCCTGCCAGACACTGCTTTCGTTGTGCTCCACAGGTCCTCAGAAAGCAGAGGAATGTTTCTTCTCTGACTTCCTTAGGATTCTTTGTTTCCAACTTCTTTGAACTAGTTTGTCTGGTATACTATCCTGCCAGACCCTGTGATTATTCTGATGCTAAAGGAGGCTCGAGTAGCCTTATGTCCTGAAAAAAGTAGAGGAATGGTCCTTCTCTGGCTTCCTTAGGTTCTCTACTCCCAACTTCTTTGAACTAGTTTGTCTGGTATACTATCCTGCTAGACACTGTGCTCATCATGATGCTGAAGGAGGTTCCACTCTCCTTTATCGGTCCCAGACTCCCCCTTGTTCTCTCTGTTTCTTAGTCCCCCTGGTTTATTCGTTCGCCAGGTACTGAGACTATGATGATACTGAGGGAGGCTTGAATAGCCTGTATAGGGGTGTGGGTCCCAGACTCACACTTGTTCTCTCTGTTAATTAGTCCACCTGGTTTGTTAGCTTGCCAGGTACTGCGACTATCATGATGATAGGGGAGGCCTGGGATATCTTCTCGACCTCTGAATTTGTTAGCTTTGGGTTTCAAGTCCCTCCATTTTTGTATTCCCTCATGTTCTGTTGTGGGTTTTTCCCGCTTCCCCTCACAACTGCACACCTGTTTCTGTGGTCAGCAGTGTTCTTCGGGTTCTTGCGCTGCATTCAGCCCGCTTCAGTGCTTATTTATCGCTCTGCGCTCCCCATGTTGTTCACAGCGACTCAGTGATCCAACTTTCCTTCTCACGGTTGGATTTCTCTTCACACACCTCGACCGCCACCACAGGATGCCAGTGGCTTCGTCTTCCGTGCAGTGGTCCGTTTCCACTGGACCAGTCTTCTGCTGGCGTACTCCCTGCTTGGCGTCCCCCTCAGCATTGTCTCCACTTCGAAGACTCCTTCCTCAAGGGAGGGCTAAACCTCTTTGAAGTCCTTATTCCGTTTTTATGCATCTATCCGGTTCATATCGACTAGACTGCTCTCTCAAGTTCTGCATAGGGCGGCTTCTCCTTGTTACAGTACTTTCAATGTCATATTCCTTCACGTTGTTCAGAATATTGTTTGTCTCAGTTTAAAAATGAGTCGCATATAAAGTTCTTGTTCTATTTATTTATTGTGCATTTGTAAGGCGCTTATCCATCAATGAAACACAATTTACAAGCGGCAACAGGGAGGAAACATGGGAATGAAAAGCAAATATAACAATGAAAGATAGAGGCGGACCTACTAGGCCTTGTTAGCATTCAGAACGCAAAAGTGCAGAGAGAGAGAAGGGGTATGGTGGGGGTAAGTGCTAGGTGTACCAAAGAGGGAAGTGCTAGGGAGTAAGCAGCTGTTAAGTGAATTGGTGAGAGTGGTCAGCTGCCAATAAAGAAGTGCAGGTCAGTGGTGGCATAAGCTGGAGGGGGCCAAGGCAAGTGCTGGGAGAGGGCGGAGGTTGAGGGTGATTGGGTGTGAGTGGCCAGGACCCAGGAGGACACATAAGGGCCCTGGTCACGAATCTCAGCAACTGTGGGGTTTTAGCAAAGGAAGGGAAGGTGAAAAGGAGAATCTTGAGGAGCTTCCGGAATATGAGGAGATCCGGCTCAAGATGAAGGGGGAGGCTATTCCATAGGAGGAAGGCTACCAAGGAAAGAGAATAGCCACCAGCTCGCTGTTTAGCTAAGTGCTTGACAC
This sequence comes from Ambystoma mexicanum, assembly GCF_040938575.1. Classification (NCBI taxonomy): domain Eukaryota; kingdom Metazoa; phylum Chordata; class Amphibia; order Caudata; family Ambystomatidae; genus Ambystoma; species Ambystoma mexicanum. The sequence continues at coordinate 440,585,457 of NC_090931.1, read as the reverse complement.
ACAGTGAGTTGGTGCCCGAGGAACATAGAGATCTGGGCGGAGAGTACTTAGTGAGAGTCCATTGTAAGTAGCATGGTCCCCGACCCCAGACAGCCTTATGGATGATGCAGAGGGATTTCAATTTGATCATTGCAGGAACCAGAGCCAGTGCAGAGATTTTAGTCCTGGAGAGATGTGGTCCCTGGGCTTGAGGCCAAGGATAAGTCTCACAGCCCTATTCTGGATTAGCTGGAGGGTTCGTAGAGAAGAGCTGGGTAGATTAAGGAAGAGGCTATTGCAGTAGTCTAGCCTAGAGAGAACCAGAGCTCTAGAGATATTAAGTTTCTGGGGGAGAGTGAGAAGGAAGAATTCCTTTTGAGGAGGTGGAGTTGAAAATGGGCCTTCTTGGCAAGGTCCTGAATGCGAGGAATGAAGGAAAGGGGAGTCGAAGGTGACTCCAAGGTTTCTGGCTTCAGATGAAGAAGGGGGAGGGCCCATAGAAGATGGCCAGAGTGAGTGGGGGGGGGAGAGGAGGTAGGGGGGGAGAGGAGGTAGGAGTCCCAATAGGGGAAGGATCTCAGTCTTGCTGGCGTTAAGGCAGAGGTCATTGAAGGTACACCAGGACTGGATGGCAGATTTGCAGTCAGGAATGAAGGAAAAAACAAGTATACGATCAGAGGGAAGTTTGAAGTAGAGTTGTGTCTTGTCTGCATAACACTGGAAGTTGGGGGAGAAGGTGGAAATGAGATGTCCAAGCAGAGCAAGAGGGATGTTAAACAGCCAGGGAGAGGGGTTGGGGCCTTGGGGGATGCCACAGGTGGTGATAGAGAGGGAGAGGGTGAATAATAACCCGTGACGGACAGGCATTAAGGAAGGAGGTCAGCCAGTCCAGTGCCCGCTCCGAGATACCTAGGGTATCGTAGAGCCATTTTATGAGGATGGAGTGGTTGACCGTATCAAATGCAGAGGAGAGATCAAGAAGAATGAGAACCACCGGAGAGTTGGAATCCAGAGATGCAAGCAGTTCCTCATGGGTGTTCAGAAGAGCAGTTTCCATGCCTCTGGATGCTTGGAATCCAGATTGATGGTTGTGTAGGCAACCAACAAGTTTAGTGTGCTGGGTCAGTTGGGGGAAGGACCATCTTCTCCAAGAGCTTTCAAAGAAAGGGGGTAATAGAAATGGGGCAGTAGTTGGCTGCCAAGACCGGTCGGCAGAATGTTTTTTCAGGAGAGGGCACACAAGGGAGTGCTTGAGGGAGGAAGGGAAAGATCCAGTAGCAAAAGAGTGGTTGCAGAAGTCAGCAAGTGCAGGGGCAAGAGAGTCGATATTGTCGTTAATGGTTCTGGAGGAGCAGGGGGGGGGACTGTTTGGAGGAGACCTTCATGGAGCGGACACCTGTGGTGACATCATCAGATGCGATAGGAGAGAAGGAGGAGAGAAAGGCAGACGGGGGGATGGGAGATCATAGGAGACAGGGGAGGGTAGGAGAATAGGGAAGCAAGGGTGCTCAGGATGTCCTGAGTTTTTTCAGTGAAGTGTGTGGCCAGTACGTTGCAGAGGGCCTGGGAGGGAAGAGGCGAGGAAGAGACTGTGGCAAGGTTGGCTAGTTCCCTGCAGATTTTAAAGTGTTCAGCCATGTTATGTGGGCCCTTTTCTTGGAGTGAATGGAGCGTTGGGCAGGCGACAGGCCGGTTAGTCAGAGGGTGAGCCTGAGGTCTGCCACTTCCGCTCCACAGCTCTGCACTTGCGTTTGAGGGCTGCAAGTTCGAAGTTGTACCAGGTATTACGCTTGGAGGCATGTTTCAGGCGGATCCTCATGACTGGGGCACCTTACAGAGGTACACTGAACTTTGATGAACCGTATTATCCTTCTCAAGGTGAGAGGGGCTGGTGAGGGTAGTATATGGGATACCATGGTCTCTCTGGATTGTCCTCCCTTGTCTCATAACTGTCTCCCCTCCCCATGTGATCCTCCCACAGTGCACCACCATCAGGGGGACTATTGGACTGTGACCGCACCGCCCTGTCTTCATGGGAGAAGGGACAACATCCAAGGATTTGTCAGTGTTCCTGGATCATCCTCTGTGCTACCCCTCCGAACACCAGGCATCTTTGCTGCTCTGGTCTCTGTCCCGAGCTGGAGCGTAGGACTTTGCAGGTCATCAACTTGTAGCCTAGGATAATCTCTCCTGTTGTTGTTACTCATGGAAGAAAAAGGTTCTGGTATTTCTTATAAGAATAGACTGAAATGTGTTGGCTTCAATGCTGTGTGCTCGAAGTCTGGGTGTGCTAGAAACTCCCTAAGAGACCATCAAATATTCTTTAAATTTGTGTAAGAAAGAAACGTATGAATGGATTTGTATATAAAATAGACATTGGGCCTCATTACACGTTGTGCGGTAACCATGGCGCTATTAGCGCCATGGTTGCCGCCGGTATTTTAACGTTTCCGCCTTGGTGGATGGCGGAATTACCAGCCTACTCCAAGGTGAGCGGGGCCGGTAATTTCCCATTCACCAAGGCCCTTCCCCATTCCCATGTTTGCCCCCATAGGGCATAATGGGAATGGGGAAGGTGGTTATTATGGTACCGCAAATTGCGGTACCGTAATTAGCACCGAGGTCCCTTTGCGGCACCCTACTTAACAGCTGGTAAAATCAGCCGTTAAGATCGGGTCCCGCGAAGGGAACTCGTAGTAAGGTGGTAATGAGGCCCATTGTATGATCCAAATTTTTTTTTTTTTTAAAACATTTTATTAATTTTATATTTTAGAAAACCAAACAACACAATACAACTGTTATAGTATATCGTCATCAACGCACCATATTACATAACATAAATCCACAACTCCCCCATCAAGCCAGAGCCGGCTCCCCTATGTCATCAGCTGGAGCACAATCGGGTGGTACATTGTTTACACGCTCATCGTCCGAATTCTCAGGTTCGTCAAGATCTTGTTGTGGATTAGTCATAGAGGCCAGCAGTTGCCGCCAGGCCAGCAAGGGCCCTATTGCCTCCTCGCCCCCTCTAGTGACAGCTTCAAACCATACCACAGATTCCGCTTCCGCCCACCTCAAGAGGTCTGCCCACCATAATTCCACCCTAGGCCTGCGGGCCGCTTTCCAGTTCATAGCAATCCTGCGCTTGGCCAGAACATAGGCCAAGTCCTTCATCTTGCTTATGTGCCTTAAGTTTCGGGGCCTGGGAAAGATCCCAAGCATACATGACCAGGCTGACCCTAGATCTGACACCACTCCCCCACCAGCCAGTTTCATCTTAACCTCCACCCAAAATCTGCACACTTCCGGGCAGGCCCAAAACATGTGTAGTAGCCCCGCTTCCACCTCCCCACACCTGGGGCATTTCTGGGTGACCAAACCTCCAAACCTTGCAATCTTCTGGGGAGTCAAATAGGCCCTGTGAGTGATATACAGCTGCAGTTGTTGGAGTCGTGCGTTACGGGACACCTTTTTATGATATCTCAGGACTCTCTCCCACTGACCCTCCGTCATAGGTCTGCCCACCTCCTCCTCCCAATCATGTCTCAGTTGGAGCAACTCCTTCCCAGCCTTCGCTCTAAGGAGTTCGTATATCCTCGATATTTCATGCCCGCCCTCTGAAACATCATACATGGTTTCCAGGGAGGCATCAGGGTCATCTGCCAGTGCAGTCTCAGGCCATCTCTCTCTTACCCGTTTCACAAGCCTAGCGTAGGTTATGTATTGGCCTCTATGCACCCCTGCCTCGTCCTGTAACCTCTGGAAGTCCAATGCCTCCCCTTCCTGCCATATGTCCCCGAGCGTGGCCAGGCCCACTGGTTCCCAATGTCTACGGACAGACTCAAACAGTTGGGAGTCGTTACCGCACAGCGCCACCAGTGGGGCCTGCTGGGAGAGCGGCTCCGACTCTCCCACCAATTTCCATGTTCTATGCCAAACCTCCCATCCCAACCTCAATAGCCGCCCCCTTCCCGTCAGTTTATCTTTTTGTAGCCACACCACCTCCCTTAGGAAGTATGGGGCCGTGTCCTCCCGTAGCAGCCTAGATTCCGCCGAATCTTCATCTGACAGCCACCTGGCCACATACAGCAGCTGACCCGCCAGATAATATAGTTTGAAGTTTGGCAGGCCTATACCCCCCTTATCGCACGGATTCTGAAGCTTCCACAGAGCCACCCTGTTTCTGGAGTTACCCAACACGAAGCCCCTACACATGCTGTGAAGTCGCACAAATAGGCTCTTAGGAATCAGAAACGGGACGTTCACAAAGAAATGCTGTCTGGGAAGGACCACCATTTTGAGCAAGGCCGCCCTCCCCATCATGGACAGGGGCAATCTAGACCAAAATACCATGCTGTTCCTGACCCCCTCTATGGCTCTCTCTGTATTATGCTTGTGCACCGCCTCAATCTTGTGGTAGATGTTTACAACCAAATACCTGAACGTCTGTATGATCCAAATATAATCATACAATGTATGTGCAGAGGAGAGTGGGTATCATGGCCAATGCATTTCAGGCATCCAAGTATCCTTCATCAGGGCACATCCACATATCGGAGTCCTTGAACATGTAAAAACAAAAAAAAGGGTAGATAAAAACCGCAAAGCAAAAAATCAGCCAGGGATCTCCTGAAGAAAACCACAAAGAAGTATTCAATAGAATCAACAGTTAAAGTAGCTACCTGACTCTCACGAGTAATATGATCGGCTACTGTCTCTTGGACTAAACGTTAGATACAGCCACTGTGGAGGAAGGGGGGGGAAAAAGCTTAAGACACTAAAGCAAACATAACATTTGTATAGCTAAACAGAGGTACTCGGGGTACTGTAGGTAGTCAACAACACATAAGAATGTATAAGAAAAGATAAAAGGGAACTGCAAGGTGTTGCAGAAGTCCTCCAAAAAGGCTAGATAAAACCATGGAAAGTTAGTTAAATCCAACAGAATCGAACAACTCACCAAAGCGCTTGCAAATTCACAGACCACCAGAATGCTAAAACCACAGTGTTATTGAACTTGCAAAGGTGGGTAGAATCAATGCTGGGGAACTCGCGTAAAGATCCATTGATGATGTCATCACGTGTAACTGTGAAGACTTTTAGACACACGTGGGACATCCGGAAATGGCGTGGGTGGGGTTGGGTTGGGTGGGTGGGGTTTGTGTGTGTGTGCGTGTGCGTAAAATCGAAGGTCAAGGCAGCAGAGCTGAGAGAACATAAGTGGAGTAAGACATTAGGAGGCATAAAATAGACTGTGATAGAACATAATGAATACACCAAAACGCAAGTGTATGTACAAGAAACAGAATGGGAGCAAGGACAACATGAGAGATGCACATTATGTGAGGAAATTCATAACATCAAAAGTTAAATCCACCTACAAAAAGTCATAGCACAACAGAACTTCATAAGAAGCAAATAAATGCGTGAGTAATGGTTTGAGTCTCGTGTCAGTCATGATAACCTTCCAGTGTTTAGTAATGTATTCTATCACTCTGCACAGAGCATGTGGAAACAAAATTCAGGTTAGCACAGCTCCATCTCACTAGTTTGATCAATGTTAATTCTCTGGGTAGTGATAATACCTTTTTTTTAATGGGAGAAGCTTGTCATCCTTTATATCTATGTTGTTTAAATTTAGATATCATTTTTATTGTTAAATTTTGCTCTGTTCATTATCACTAACTATCCTTCTAACCCTTAGAAGTTGGCTATATTGGAAGTACGTTTCTGACTAGACTAGGAGGAGGAAAGTTCCGCCTGTGTAGTAAGTTGTTTCTGTCAGTAGGATTTCCTGTATATGCCTGGGCAGAATTTTTACTGCCGCCAGGATTCCTACCTGCTGACAACAGACCAGTATTTCTTCCCAGCTTCTGCTGTGTCCTGTAGGTCTCTTCATATAGTGTGACTTTCTGTGGTTGCTGTCCTGAGGCGTCTGGCCCGTCCAACTACAAGTCTGTCGGAGTCTTCCCAGAACCGGTCATGGCCACATAGCTGGACCCAATCATGGCACCATCTTTAACCCCTGCGCCTGCAACCCCTGAACCTTCATCGACTGGACGAATGGTAGACGCAAGTGTTCCCAGTGACCAAGTAGCCCAGAGGTGGTCACTAAGGATTTCAGTGTATGAGCATGAGTGTACTTACCTGTTTTCATTCCTATCTCTCGCCATAAGGATTGTATGGGTGCAAAGTCCACTGCCTAACACTCTTGCCTGGTTGTTATTGGTGGAGTTCTAGCCAAGGATCCCCAAATCCCCACCCGGTGTAACATCTATGTGCTAATTTTGTAATGAGCAGTGCGGAAAATTAAAGCGTAAAATTGCTTTTACGCTTTCATTTTCCACTCCAGCTTATTTTGCAGCAGTCCTGAGGTGTAGAAGGGTGGCAAAGCAGAGATAGGATCTCTGCTTTGCTTTCCTCCTCCGTCTCAGATTTTCATGCAGTTGTAAAACAAAGGGATTCCAATGGAATATGCCTCACATTAACACCTGCCAATGAGAAGGCAGATTCCTTTGGAATCCATTATAAAATGCCACTCGCAGGCAGTGTTTTATACCGCTCAAAGCTGAGAGTAAAACAAGAGTAAAGGTGATTTCACCTAATTTTACTCTTAAGTTTTACTTTCTGCTTTGAGAGTGTTGGAAATTGCATGCAGGGGACTCACGTAAGTGCAAACTTAGGTGGGCCACTACACGCAATTTCTGATTTTTACATAAGGACTACCCTAGTATGGTGGGATTGAGATTTAGCCCTAAAATTCGTACTTACCTGTTATACCCAAAGGTGCTTTTAAACTATATTTTCCTACCAACCGGTTAGCTTTGCCAACGCTTGTGCAGGGACATCTTTGAAACGGTTACCCCCCTCTCAGGTACCTACTTGGAATGTTGGATCTCTTGAGGCATTAGGCCTACTTACCTGAAACAGAAGGACTAATAAAGTTAGATGCCAGCCTTATATTCTGCAGGGTATATGGTTTGTTTTAATGCATTCCCTTTCCACTTTACTTGCTGCAGTTTCATTGTTTAACTAGATTAACCTAAATTTATTGTGTTTCGATGTAACCTGTAGGTAAACTCACTTTAAGATAACCAAATTCACTTTAAGATCTATACATGTGTGCGTGTTTTGTGTGATATATGCTTTTCTTGATTTTTACCTGCTTAGTGGCTTGAGGCCTAATAAATGAGTATATGTTTGTAATACTTTGTGGACTCTAATACTTCACCGTCTTTGTTTGGTTAACTGCACTTAAGCGCCATCCCTGTAGCTCCTGAAATCCACCTTACTGCTAAGATCACAACACTTTGAGTTTGGCTAGACTAACTATCAATAATCATCTTTACTGTCTAGGTTAGCTTCTCAGAATCCTCCAACAGGGCTGGCTCTGATAATCGTCTTCGCAAATGGGTTAAAATAGTGCATAAGAAGCATTAAGCCCTTCTCTGCGTCTGACGCTCACCGAACCTGCAGAAGCTGCCTTGGGAACTTTTATTCAGTAGCTTCCTGTGAGTTGTTTGTCGGAATTAAACTCCGGTTGCTGAGAAAGAATACACTTAGTCTACAACCTCAACTAGGGTCTGGTACCACAAGCTGCAGTGGACTTCATGGAGGGACAAAAGGCATCACATCCTAGTGGAAGGAGGAATATGACATTGGGCCTCATTATGATCCGGGCGGTAAGTACCGGTCATTACCTGCATGGAGCAACTACCGTGTCCGGGCTGGCAATAGACCGCTAAAAGCAGCCTATTACGAGTACGCGAGCACGAGCTTTGCACCATGCCGGTAATGACCCCACAGCCATGCCGTAAAAGTGCGAAAAATCTCCCTTTCTGGCATCGTACGTAGTGCAAATAGCACCACCAGCATCCAAGCCATCGCTAATAGCGGTCACCTCTATTAGTGGAAACCGCTATTAGCGGTCACCGCTAATAAGCGGATCCGGAAGTAGCGTCATCGCACAGGAACGGGAAAGAGCACGGCGGCCATCTTTAAAAACACAATCCATTGCCATCCACCACAACCAGGAGCCATCTGACCCCCAGAACACTACCACACCTCCAACACCACCTGCTGCATCTCACCCTGCCGAAAGCTGTTAAAAAAACCACAGATCGCCTGCACAAGGAGCGCTTCTACCGAGAGGAGTTGACCATGCTGGCAGAGACGCTGCAGGAACATGCAGATGTTGTGTTCTCCTCCGTGTCCCGCCCTGCAGTCCAGCGCAAGAAACCAATATGGGCAGAGGTTGCCCAGAAAGTAAGTGCCGTTGGCACCACACCTCGCACTCCCAAAGATGTACGTAAGCGCTGGGACGATCTGCGTTTACGCATGCAGAGCATCCTCTCCGCCAACCGCAACCTGGGGATGGTGACAGGCGGAGGTGCGGACTTCCCCATCAAGTTGCAACCATGGGAGATCTGTGCCAGCACCATAAGGACGGAGGCAATTGAGGGAGTAGGGGACATGGAGCGAGGAGCCCCGTCATCGGCCGATGCAGGTAGATGTCCCAAATGAAACAATGCTAATACCAACACGATGATGTCCACCTGAACGGACAGTGCAATGATGTAGAGCAGGTACCAGACACATATGTACAAGACTGCCTACAGGCATTGCACAGCATCATCTTGTCCACATGCATAATGCACCCCATATGTGTTACAACCCAGATGCTTCCATGCATCACCCACCCAAAAGCCAAGCAACCCGTATGTCACTCACCCAATGTCAATCAATTGCCATTCCATATGAATGCAGCCACCCCGATGCATGCCTGATACCTGTAGACCCATCACTAACCCTCTCCCTCTATTGGTCCCCCACAGGCACGCATTCAGACAGTGGTGACGAGGACACTAGGGAGGATGATGCCACACCACAAAAGAAGGCCAGGGGCAAGGAGGGAGAACACCGCCCCTCGACTTCAAGGGGTACAGGCCAACCTGCACCACTGCGGAAGGGCAAGAAAACCCCAGAGGCCACAACACCAATGTGCACTGCGGCCCCCACAACAGCACCCAGGAGTCAGTGGCAGAAGGCACAGCATTGGCTGCCAGCAGCACAGTGGGGGAGACAGCTGCCACAGCAGCCGTTTCGGCCGATGAGGCAGATGATCAGGCGCATGGCGCAACTACCGGCACAGCCCCCCTGCATTCACCACGACTCTCCCCATGCAGCATGCAAGGGCTGTCTCCTGGGGATTCATGGCCCGGCAGTTTTATCCCCACACCAACTGTGCATGATCCAGAAACACTGTTTGAAATCCCTCACACACCCACCACTGTTCCAACCAGCCAAGAGGGGATCAGGGCTATTCAGAAGCGCCAGGAGGAGCCGAGAGGGCTGTTGACGCAGCATATCCAGGAATGTGGCAGGGCAAGGGATGACATTAGGGAATGTGCTGCATCCCTGAAAACAGCAATCGAGACCACCTCCAAGGACATTTGTGCCGAATTGGCAGCAGTGCGGCAGGTCCTCTCCGAAATGGTGGCAGCAATGCAGGCCATGCGTCCACCACAGTTGCCAGGACAATCTGGGACAACTTCTAATGGCAGCTCAACTAGGACCAGCCCCGTGCGTAGGTCTGGCAGGAACCTGCGCAGATCAAACAGGGGTGCACCTGGTGCTGGTAGAGGGGGAGGGCTGTAGGTACAGCCAGGCATATTGGTCCCATGTCGACTAATGGTGCATGCCAGTGCACACCATGTGTGGGGAAGTCAAGGGGGGACGGGGAGGGGGGAGAGGGCGTGTGGGGGAGTTGAGGGGGGAGAGGGTGTGTGGGGGTGTTGAGGGGGGAGGGGGAAGAGGGTGTGTGGGGGAGTTGAGGGGGGGGAGAGGGAGTGTGGGGTGGAGGGCTTGTGCACTTTGTTATATTTCTTTAATACACCTGTTGGGAAATCATAATTCACATGTGCAGACATTGCTTATTGTGTACGTGTGCTTTATTGGTGAACAGTCTACAGTGTCCATGTCCCTGATACACCCAGTGCCCTGAGTGCCACTTCCATGTCACACTCCCCGTCCATGTGTGCTAGAAACATTGGTTGATCAGAGTCTGACGCATGGCACGTCCCTCCTGTGCATCGCTGCCTCCTTGAAGTGCAGCCCCTTCTCCACCCTCCTCATCCTGATCGTCAGGTGGTTGCAGTTCAGCGTCAGGGGGCAGAGGCACATTCTGTCTGATGCACATATTGTGTAGCATGACACATGCCATGACGATCTTGGCCACCTTCTCATGGCCTTACAGGAGTGCCCCACCAGACCTGCTGAGGCAGCGAAATCGTACCTTCAAGAGGCCAAATGTCTGCTCAATCACCACACGGGTACGTGTATGTGCACGATTGTAGTCCTCCTTTTGCCTGTTCTACGGGTTCCAGACTGGGGTAAGGAGCCACCTCTTCAAGGGATAGCCTGCACCACCTGCATGTGGGCAACAATGTGTATGTGTAAGTCATCACATCATATGGGACCTGTATCAATGACACCATAGCATGCATTGATTTACTGTTCGCTACCACATATCCATGCATGAATACAGACACACGATGTGACTGCTATGTGTGTATTCCTCCTATGGACAGTTGTGCGTGCCATCGTCTAGTGGGCGCAGGGGGGTCCTATTCCTTGTGAGTGATCATGCACTGTGTTAGTCCACGCTGGTGCTGGTTGTTCCCATTATCTGGCTGATGTGCAGTCATTTCTATGCTTTCATCCTGTCACTGTTGATGGCAGCCTTGTGATGCTCTCACTATGCATGAGAGATGGTGACATGCAGTTTTGGTGGACCTCTCTGTTAGTGTAGCAGTGTTTTAATGTATTTGGCCCTCATGCGACTCCTTTGTACGCAGTAATGGAGGACTGTCCTTTCTGTTGATGGTATTTGGTGCTGTGCATTGGCCATACTAATTGCTTGTAGCTGCATTGTGTTGCGGGGTATACGGTCTAATTATGTACAGTGTGCATGTTGATGGCTATGGGATGGTTGCAACAATGCATCATTTTCATGGTAGGGCAGCTTACGTCTTGCATTTTGGGGTCAGGTGTCAGGTCCAGTCTGGCCTGCTTTGGGTTATGAGCATGGTCCATTCTCCCTGGCACTCTCATCCAGGTGAAGTAATCTCCCCCCCCACATCTCAGCCAGGTGAAGTATGCATCTCTCCCCCCCACATCTCAGGCAGGTGAAGTATGCATCTCCCCCCCCCACATCTCAGCCAGGTGAAGTAGGCATCTCCTCCCCCCCACATCTCAGCCAGGTGAAGTATGCATCTCTCCCCCAATCACCAACCCACATCGCAGTTCCAGGAGCCTAACATGCAACTCACCGAGAAGCCAGGATCTCTGCCCCGCATGTCGCTCCATGTAGCGTGGTATCGTGGAGTTCCGCAGGACCATTGAATCATGGGTTGATCCGGGGAATCGGGCACAACTATGTGTGATTATCTTGTTTGAGTCACATACCATTTGCACATTGATGGAGTGGTATAGCTTACAGTTGCAATACACTACCTCCATGGCATGTGTGACCACCAATTCCACATGGGTACAGTCGATGGCACCAATGCAACCAGGGATGCCGGCCAGTGAATGGAAGCCAACTTTGGTGTTGGAGATCTCCTGGGCTGTACGTGGTAGGTAAATGTGGTCGCCTGTGTGCTTCAGGAGGGCATCAAGCACTTGGTTCAGCATACGTGAGAATAATGGTTGTGATATGCCATGCATGTTCCCCGCTGTGTGCTGGTAGGTGCCTGTGGCCAGAAAGTGGAGCACAGACGCTACCTTCAGTAGGGGTGGGATGGCGGTGCGTATTTCAATCAGGCTGAAAATGTCGTCATGTATCATGTCCACAATGGTGGTGAAGGTGTCCCGGTCCAGACGGTACAGGGTGTGGATCTGCTCAGGGGTTAGGTTGAATGGACTGGCTCTGATGCGAGGGATTGGGGGCTGCTTGCGTAGTGCCACTGGCTGCACTGGTGGGGCATGCTGTGCCTGCCTCACCCTCCTTCTCCTCCTACGTCTCCTCTGTGCTGCCTGTTGTTGCTGGAGTTCCACTGCTATCATGTCCTCCAGCCCTAGCATTGCTAGTAGTATTGGAATCATTTTGGTGTGTGACTGGGTGTGGGAAGGGGTGGGGTGTGCTCCTTTTGTGCTGGCCCAGTTTATATTGCCTCCACCTGTGCTGATTGTGTGCACCTATGGCAGTTGGGAACACTGCACTTGGCCGTTTATGGGTGGTCCGCGATGCTGGTATTTGGTCCGTGCCGGTAAGGTACTTTTTGGGCTTCAGTAGGGTGTTATTTGCATGCCCGCCTGACTTGTGATGTTCCCCTGTTTATGCCATGCCGGTATTTGCGGCATTAAGGGTTGCGTGCCCGCGCTCCCTTAATTACGATGCCGCTAATAGCAGGTTGGCGTGTCATAATCGTGCAGAGCGGTAAGTGATGCTGGTAATCCATTACCGGCATAGTTATTCACTTACCGCCCGGGTCGTAATGAGGCCCCTTGTCTAAATCAGCATCACCTTTTGGTACCAGTGGTAAGGTACCCCTCAGGTTTCAAAGGGCCTTCCTCACCTTTTCAGAAGTTCAATTCGGGCATACACATTTGCAAGAACATCTCGATTGGACAGCACAGAATCTTAAGGCTTGAACTGCACTGCTGGACAACCGTTTCTCCTTCACCCCAGATAACCGTTTCTCCACTTCCCCTCCCCCTCAGTTAATTGCTTTTTGCACTGTTTTGTTGTCGAATGATTCATTATGTAATTTTGCTCCCAATGTTTATTGTTGTTCACTGTATGAGTTGTTTCATTGTACAGTGCCTTGGTGTAAGGCGCTCTATAAATAAACAAATCAATCAATCAATCAATAAGGTGAAGCCAGTACTGCAGAGGCATGCTCCCACTTTGACACCAGCTGGAACAAGTAAAGGGCATTCTAGGGACCATAAATCTCCTAAGAAGCTGGGACCTACTTCCTTTCAGACGTAGGTAGAGCCCATCTCCCTCCAGTATCTTGGTACTGCTAATCAGGCACTTTAAAGGTATCTAGGCCTGCTACTTTGATACCATAGGATCTAAAACCATATAAGTCAGCCTCCACTTGGATCATTTCCATCACAAGAGGAAGGACCATACGCCTAATGTGGCTCCTAGATTAATGCCATCCAAAGCTCCATCTTCCAAATACAAGAAGCATAAGCACAAACACCACCACTCGCCATCTATCCAGTCTTCTTCAGAGCACATTGGTATATTTGATACATAAGGTGAATTCTGTAATCCTATGGATGTATTTCTGTATCCCAGTGATGGAGGAAGCTACCCCATACCTTAATTTATTCTCAAATAGGATTTACCTTCTACTTCATTTATTGGTGCCAATATTCCTAACAAATGTTCAGGCACTTAGACCAGTAGTACCAGTCTATCACAATACTGTCAACAGTTGGATCACTTCTTCTTTGACTGGGGCAGAAATTCCAACTTTAATTAGCTCTTGTACTTCCATTTGCATTGCTTTGGAAGAGGATTCTGCTTCAGGACCCTCTGTGCCTTTTTTGGTTCAGTCTGTTTCAGATGCAGTCCATACTTTCAGAATTTGTTTTAGAGTTCTTGGTGACAAGGGTTTAAAACCAGTTACTCCTCAGGCTTCTGGACCACCTGTTGTCTATCCATTCAGCTCCTCCTATGATTCTGAGAGCTGATGGGGACTGCAATGATTCACTAGATGTCTCCACGTATCCCCGGTGGGGAGCCCTTTCCCATGAGGCCAGGGAGGTGAGGCTGCTCCCTGATAGCCCACCTGGCAGTGGTATAATGTGGGAGGCTCCGATAGGGAGGTACCACCCCTCTAGAGATAAGGACAACCATCTAGACACCCCCACACACTCTAGCCTCTCCTTCCTCTGCTAACCTATTTGTAGACAGTAGACCTATGTACTGTGTGACGAATCTATGGAGGATAACCCTTCTCCCCTATGGGGAGACTTTTCCCATGGGGCCAGGGCAGTGTGTACACAGTCAATAGGCCCCCTGTGGGCGGTACACTGGGGAAGGATCACATGAGAGAGGAAACCTCGTATGGGATTAGGGACGAGCATTCACAGAGAACACAGTATATTTCTGCTTTGTCACCACCTCCCTCTTTGCCAAAACCCTTTCCTTGTTACAAACAGTGCTAATCTCTTCTGTTGTATAACAAACCAACCTTATAATTAGAAAATAACTAATGCACACAAGAGAATCTAACTGCTGTTCGATTTGTTGGGAATACAAGAACTGGGACGAAGAAGATGGCTAGGAATGTGAAGATTGATCCTGAGAAATGTGTTGAGCAGTCTAGTATTCTGCTGAACCTGATTAGGACAAACCCATTCAAAATAGACGTGGGAAATCAGGTGAGGGAGATCCCTTCTCCTGAGAGGAGTTGCCAGCAACACTGTAGCACTGGCTTCAATATGGGAGAGCCGAATGCCATGCTCAGAGAAGGGAGAAGGACCGCGGGTAGTCCAGGACGTAAAAATTACGGATCATAGCTGAAAAAACTATCTGGACGTTCCAGGCTATCGGGAGCCGTCAGCTGAGGAAAAGACTGGAGAAGCGAAGTACACTGCGAACCTAAGCCTGACAAAACAAAGCACCTGAATGCTGATAGAGCCTCGTGCAAACATCCTGCTGCTTGGAAGACACAAATCAAGCGCAAAGGTACGTGGGCGGGTCTAGAGGTTCGGGGAAGCCTGCGAGTGAGTATAGAGAGCTGAATACGAGGGTCTAGGGCCCTGAGAAGATACTGCGAGTCTGGGAACCGAAGCCCTATGATAATGATTATCGTATAAGAGGGTCTGGGACCCAGAGAGTGAATGAGACAGAATCCTATTCTTGGCAGGAGTGTAAACCAAGCTGTCACGATTAGGAACTGCGAGTCTGGGACCCTCATCCATATGAAAGCAAGAGAATAAGAGGTCTGGGACCCCCCCAAGCACAGAGATGGAAACCTATGATTGGCAGTAAAGTAAACAAAGTCGTTATGATTCAGGACTGCGAGTCTGGGACCTGCACCAATGTGAGGATAAGAGGGTCTGGGACCCTGCAAGCTAAGAAGAGAAGATTTATATGCTTGGCAGGAGAGTACACCAAGCTGGCACACTACTTGCATGGCGAGTCAGGGACTCACACACTTATAAGAGCCAAGGACTAAGGTGAACTTTATCTGAGAAAACTGGTGTGACCTTTCCAAAAAACAACAATGAGGAGACCTCCTTGTTAGTTAAGTGAAAGAAGGGAAATGAGCCATTCCCTTGATATTAACCTTTATCTAAGAGAATAAAAGAAAGCCAGGAACAGGGAACTATTTTGCCTGGCATATGGAACTTTTTGCTGTTGGGAACTTTCAAGAAAACCACATAATAAGGGCACAACCACTTAGTTAAGTAGAAAGCGGTGGAATCCAGGGGAAAGGAGACATTCCTTGCATATTACAACATTATTTCTTTTTGGAGAGAACATTTGCTGATTTCTTAAAACCACCATAGACATTTGCAACCTTTTGTTGGCAAAGAACTTTCTACACCATTTCCTCAGGTGAGATAATGGTTCTATGTGAACATATCGCTTTTTGTAGGTCGCTCAACAAAAAGACCTTTTTTTTGGCCGATTCTGGGCGGCCTACAAAAAGCAAAAACCCACATTGCCTCGCCCCCACCCCTTCCGGCACCCTCCGTTGCCTCACCCCCTGACAGGATTTGTTCAAAAGCGGGTTTTTTTACACCCCAAACACCCCTTCCACAGAACCCCCCACACTCCCCAAAAATAAACAAACACGCACACAAACATGCAACACACACACACCCAACACACACACTTAACTGTTCCCTGTCGTGGCCGCTTCCGGGTCCTGGCTGCCTGTCAGCCCCTGCGCGCACTCGTGTGCATCCCAGGGGCCGACAGTTTGATTTAGAAAGACTGCTCCGTGCAGTCACAGAGCGGTCTTTCTAAATGTTTTTTTTTTATTCAGTATTTTAAAATAGCTCTATTGACCTAATACCAAGATAATATCCTTGCCCATTAGATTCAGGTTAAGAGTGTTAGGGTCAGTACTAGGATTTCAGGACATGACATTGACTATTTGTTTGACATCCTGACATTTTCAGTAGTTTTATTTGAGGGAGGGAAACCCTGCTTAGCTTTAGGGACAGATATGCATTTTACCAACCCTCTTTTTATGTTGAATAAAGGTTTATGACCCAAAACATATCACCTTTGTGTCTGAACTTTACTTCTGCAACCTTACATATGGTGTGAGAAATTGGATCAGACATGGTTGACACAAACTAGGAGACACTTAGCTTTAAAAAACGTAGTGCATGTGCCAGCAATCCATCAATACCCACTAAGGAATCAATAGTCTCTAATCTTTCCTGAAGAAGGGAAACAGCCCTGGAGCACGGGGAAGGACATTGGATACCAATAGACTTCGTAATAATCCCCACCTCTTGGACCTACATCTGGTTAACCTCAAAGTCCACTTTGGCTTTGAGGTATGGCCTAGAGGTGATGGCTGGCATTATAGATCCAGATTTTAGAGCGGATGTTAAGATACTAACACAAAATAATGGCAAACAAACATATCGCAATAAGGCCAGAGACAAAATACCTCAAGGCATTCTGGAGAAAGCTATGTTCCCTAAAACAATAGAAAGACTTGAGACAGAAGACACGGATAGAGGAACCAAAGGTGCTGGGGAGGCAGACATAGATCCAGTAACAATTCAAGAGGTAGTAAAAACTTCAATCAGTGTAAAAGAAACCGAAATCATCACAGACTGGGCCTTTGCACAATGTAGTGACCCAATGTTTAGTATCGGCCTTTCTCAAAGTTATTTCCGAGAAAGAAGTAAGAGCAAAGGACGGTCTGTTCTTTTTCATTAGACACCGTTTGCTGTATAGAGGCAATACCAGTCCTGAGGGAACCCGCTGTTCTCAAATTCTAGTTCCACAGTCACAGGAGAATGATTCTGGAAATTGCAACCTTACATATGGTGACAGCCGGGCGATGCAGACAACCAGATAAAGAATTGGCCCACTTCATATCTCCCATGGGCCCAACTAATCCCCTGAAAACCAATAGAGGCTCCATCCCCTTTCTGGTGGAGACAGAACCCTGATCATTAAAGTGGCATCAAAAATATGGGATTTCGGGTAATACCGGCAATTGCATGGCAATAACTTTGTCCCTTTCAGTCCCCATATTATCCTTCCTGTTAGGGGAAAAGTTGAGTGGAAATGATTATGAAATCTTTAGTCCTGGTGAAAAATGGATACCAGGGAGAGATAAGGGGATTCTGGACTTGGGATTCCAGGCAACCCTTTTTCCTGGTCGTTTGATTTACATAACCCCACCAGACGGACCATGGAGAAAATAATGACTAGTTGTTTCATCCCTTTTACACCCCAGGCATGAGCTAAAACAAATGTTCTTATTTATTTATTTTTGCATTTGTTACAGCGCATTGAACCCTCAGGTACCTAGGCGCTAGTTATATTGCCAAGGAAAACATTTCAAGAAGAGACATACAAGAGGAGTATCCAATTCCAGGCGGATGCAAAGGCAGGGTCGGCTTAAAGAGCCACGTTTTTTTCTGAAGGTCCATTAGGAAGGTTATTTTTTGGGTGCGATGGGGAGGTTGTTCCAAAGCTTAGCTACTGTAACTGGGAAGCTGGAGCCTCCAGCCAACTTGCGATTGAACTTGGGTACTTTGAGGTAGTGACAGCTTGCTGATCTCAGCTGGTGAATTGGGATGTATTTCTCGATGCATTGGGAGAGACATGTTGGTGCAGTGTTCATGGGGCATCCATGTGCTATAGAGAGATTTAAACTTAATTCTTTCACAAATTGGCAGTCAATGTGCGTTTTTTCTTGCTTCAGAAATGTGGTTGTATTTGGAGTGGCGTATGGTGGCCTGGAATGCATTGTTTTGTATGGTTTGCAGTTTGTACAGGTTTCTTTCAGTAGTGCCTGCAAAGAGGGCATTGCTGAGTGTAGAGCGGATGATTGCTGTGGCTATAGAGAGGCAGTTGCTAGTTGAGAGGAAGGGTTTTCTAGCATTGAGAAGTTTGGAGGTTTAAGCAACAGATGAGGCAATGGGATTTAGCTGTGGGGGAGGTTTGTATTAGATTCCCATCTACGTTGAATGCTTGGCAGGCTGTGTCGAGGTTGTGGATTGTGGAGTGAGGCATGAGAGCCTATGATGAGGATATTTTTTTTTTCGTCATTTAGACAAAGGAGATGACGGGCCATCCAATCCTAAATGATTTAGCAGACGTCATTGCGACATCTTGGGGGTAGTTAACTGAAAGGGAGAGGAGGATTTGGGTGTTGGTCTGTGTAGTTTCTATATGAGATGGCAAGGGCGTCAAGATGGTGAGAGGGATTTTGTGTAAATGTTGTAGATTGTGGGGGATATGCACAATCCTTGTGGGATGCCACAAGTTACCAGCGAAGGTGCGGCTGCAAATTCATCTACGAAGACACGGGTGGATCTGTCAGCCAGGAAGGATCTGATCCAGTCAGTATCTGCAGGCGAGAAATTGGCCATTGAGGTGAGGGGATTGCATAGGGTTTGGTGGTTGACAAGGTCTAAGGCGGCAGCTAGGTCAGCATGAGAAGCAAGGATAGTTTGCCAGCATCTTTAATGTCATCACTTGTTTTTTGAGGTCCAGTAATGCAGTTTCAGTTCTGTGCCTTGGGTGGAAGCCAGATCGTCAGATGGAGAGGATGTGCTTTTCTTTTAGGTATTGTTGGATCTGGAGGTAGGCTGTGCTGTCTATGATTATTAGGATGAAGGGGAAGGTGATGATAGGTCAGTAATTGGTCGGGATGGCTGGGTGAAACAATGGTTTTTTGAGCAGCGAGAGGATCCATGCTTCTTTCAGGGCGGTTGGGACAAGCCCAGTTGCAAAGGAAGAGTTGATGATTGCGGTGATGACGGGTGTGAGTGTCTCGGCGCAGTCTTCGATGATCGGTGCAGGGCAAGCATCTCCTTTGCAGCACAATGGTTTGAGGCTTTTTATGATGTTGGTTACTTCCTGCTCAGTTACAGCATTGAATTCGAAAGGTGGGTGGGTGGGGGCTTAGGAGGCGCAAGAGTGATAAATAGAGGTTTGGCGCTGATGGCAGATTGTTTGACTCAGATTTTCTTGTGTAGAGTGAGGATTATATTCCGATGAGGGCTTCTTGTACCCCAGAGCACCAGGCAGGGTCTATGGTGATGTCTGCGGGATGAGCAGCAAGGGTTTCAAGTTTTCGCAGGATGGCGAATAGCTCACGTAAGATTTAACATGGTCTATTCTGTTGTTGTAGGTGGTGGCTTTGATGGTCTCAATGGCTTTTCTGTTCCATTTGGCAAGGGTCTTGAAGTGTATTCTGTTGGCTGAGGAGAGGTCTTTCTTCTTGGCCTTCTCTGCTGTATGTTTCTTAGCGTGGATGGCAAGGAGCTCAGGGGTGAACCATTACTTTTTGTGGAGCAAAGGTTTGGCTTTGCATCGTTTGCAAGGGGCAAGGGTGTTAACAACTTGCAGCAGTGTGCTGTTGTAGAGATCGACAAGAGCTTTTGGGTTCGATGCTTGGTTAGCACGGCCCTTAAGGTCGGAGAACATTGGTCAAGGTCTTCTGGTCTGGCTGGATAAATGGCTCTCAGATGTTTGCTGATAGGGATGTGGAAAGAGTTTGTGTGATGATCGGACCAAGGAGGGCAAGTTGTGATGGTTGGGCTGAAGGTGTTACACTTGAGGTCTGCTATTCAGTTAAGAATGATGGAGTGACTTGTTTCTAATGGGGTGTGGGGGAGGCATCGATATCAGTGGTGCAGAGGGGGGTGAGTGGAGGGTTGGCTTGTTTGTCAGTTGGTCTTGGTGCTAAGAACTTGTTTGGCAGATGTCACAGTGGTTAGCTGTGCAAGGTGTGCACTACGGGTTGAGTGTTGGTAGGAAACCAGTAGGGGGAATTGAGGTGTAGTGAGGATAGAGCTTGTGCAAGAGGCAGGCTCCTGGTGTTCCATCAGTTTTTCTGAGGTTGTTGTAACTAATAGTGGAATGGTGGGTGGGGAAATCAAACAACATGTCTCCAGGAGGTGCAACTACCGGTGGTGCCATTGTGCTTACCTGAAGCAAGGAGTAGCTGGTGGGAGGTGATTAGCCAGGGGTGTAGTGCAGGGCAGTGAGGGGTCTTCAGTACCAGTATGATCTTGGAGGCACCACACTACAGCTCATAACACCTTCAGCACACAACACTGCGCACTTTGCCTGTAGAGGGCTACAATGTCGAGTCTTTAAGCAAAACTTGCGAGTGTTGTGTAGCATGTAGCTGATGTGAGGGGAGGTCTGACTGACTGTCGGACAGCGTCTTGCACACCTGCGGCACACAACACCACACCCTTTGCCTGTGCGGACTTTACCGCAGAGTGCTTCAATGTCAAATCTTTAAGCAAAGCTTGGTTGCATAGCAAGTAGCGGATGTTATGGGAGGTCTGACGGTCGGCCAGTGTCTTGCGCTCGTGCAGGGCATGGCACTGTGCCCTTTGCCTGCAGGGGCTTTGCCGCAGAGGGCTTCGATGTCGAGTCTTTAGCAAAATTATTAAATCCATCAAAATTAAGAGAGGGGATTTGTTAGCTTACCTTTTCTTTGAAGTTTCCCTATGGAAAGCAGTGGATGGGGAACATCTAGAAAGACTGAAACAACAAGAAAAGGGCCCAAGAATTATTTTCCCCCACTGATTTGGTGGAAAGCCCATGTAGTATACAAACTGAAACAGAACTTCCGATATTTCCACCTGAGAGGATATTTCAAAGGTTCTATGTCATATTTTCGCTTTTTGTTGGTCACCTAACAAAAAGATTTTTTTTAATAAGGTGACAACCTCATAGTTAGTTAAGTGGAAGACTGCAGAACCCAGGGAGCCATTCCCTGGATATTACAACATGGTTTCTTTTTGGAGATAACATTTGCTTATTTCTTAAAACCACCAGCCACATTTAAGGGTGACTGGTAAGTGATCAGCCTAAATGTTTTCCCCATTAGATAGTATTTAGGTATCCTATGACCCACTTAGTATTTTAGGTATCCTATGACCCACTTCATTTCCAGTGCCTCTAATTCGATGGTGGCATCATTTCTTTCTCGAGGAAATAACTTCTGGCTGATGTATAGCACGGGATGTTCCACACCATTGTATTATTGAGATTAAAATTGTGGACTTTTAAGACTGGGTCACTACATAGGATTGATTTCAAGGTCGTGAAAATGGCTTGATCCTCTCTGCCAATGCAGTTTTTGGGGCTCTTCATTCTTTAACTTATTGGTTAGACAGAAGGTGATGGCAGAGTAATTGGGGATACATCTCCTGTAAAATCTGTTAAGTCCTAAGAAGGCTCTTAGGTCTCTTTGTTTTTGGAGCCAGCGTTTCCTGGACAGCACAGACATTTTTTTAACTGGAGTTTGACTAACTCAATCCCCACAAAATGTCCCAAGTATTTCACCGCTAACTGGGCTAAATCGCATTTCTTGGGCTTAGTGGTAAAGCCGGCACATCTCAGGGCTCTAGTGATTTCATAAAGATTGAACGTATGCGCTTCCCAGAACTGACTATGAATGACTGTCATTCCAGATATGCGCCACAAAAGCTGGAATATGGTTGCAAAATCTGGTCCATTAGTCGCTGCAAAATAGCGAGAGCGCCATGGAGCCCAAATGGGAGGACTTTAAAATGAAATAGTCCTATAAGGGTGGATAATACCATCTTTTCTTTGTCTGTGGGATTCAAAGGCATCTGCCAATAGCTCTTGGTAAGATCAATTGTGGAGAGCTCTACCGCTGGCCCCAGCCAAGCAATAAAGTTGTCAATGCGGGTCTTCGGATAATTGTCGAACTGGAATATGGCATGGAGTTTCCTTAAGTCTATACAAAACCTCGATGATTGATTGGGTTTTGCCACAAGGACTATTGGGGATGACCACAAACTTTGAGATGCTTCAATAATATCTGTGGCCAACATTCTCTGCACCTCTTGGAGAACTATTTCCTTCATTATCTCTGGGATCTGATAGGGCTTTAAGTTGATGATTTTTGCGTGGGGAGGGGATACAGATATGATATTGGATTCTTTTCACTCTCCGGGGTTCACAAATAAAGACATGTGGGAACTGAGCCAAAATATCCTGGATGTCTGGTGTTGCTGTTGCTGTGGGGGAAGGTCAGGTGGTACTAAATTGGTTCCCTCTGCCTCCTCTGACAATAGACTGGCCATTACTACAGAGGAAGATTCCACTGTGTCCTCTTTCCACTCCTTCAAGAGATTAATGTGGTATATTTGGGTCTTATTTCGTCTATCGGGTTGTGCAACTCAATAGTTACAGGGGCCAGTTCTCTCTAGGACTTGATATGGGCCATGCCGGTGGGACAGCATTTTGTGTTCTGAAGTGGTTAGAAGTACCAATACCTTCTGTCCAATATAAAGTGACCGGGAAGTGCCTTTTGATCATGTTGGGCTTTTTGATTTTCCTGTACTTTCGCTAGGTGGGAATCTCTCACCATGGTCATATGTTCTTTAATCTGCTGTGTAGTTTGAAACAGAGGTATGATGGCTTCTTCCCATGTCTCCCTCAACATGTCTAGGACGTATCTTGGATCGCGTCTATAGGAGTGTTGTGAAGTGCTTGTCTGAGTCTGCTGTAGCTTGCCATGTGCTTGGTGATGTCACATGAGTGTCAAGTGGAATGTTGATGTACGAGTGAGAGAATGCTGTGCTGAGTGTTCTGTTTAGAGTCAGTTGGTCCCTCCCTCCTTAGGTGATTGGTGCTGGTGCTTTGTCTTATACGGGATGTCTTGTAACATGTAATTTAAGAACTGGAAGTAAACTTATTAAGAAGCAATCTAAGCAAGTGTGGATACTGCTACATTACATTGGCGACGAGGATCTCTGGAAAGAGGAACCCTGGTGCAAGGAAAGCTGACAAGGACAGACAGAAGATGACTGCTGCGGGGGGGGGGGGGGGAATCATCAGGATCGGAAAGAAAGAAAAGGACAACACCGCCCCCAAGTAAAGAAACCCATCACCCAAGGCGGACAAGGGAGAAGGTTTGTTTGTTTTATTTATAATGCGCTTCAGACCCAGGGGTATCAGGGCACAGCAGTTACAAGGATTAAGGTATAAGATACCTTACTTACAAAGCATTAATTACAGGAAAGGTATATACAAGTGTTGCAGACAATTTACAGAAAAGGTATATACAAATGTTTACGGATAATACAGGATAGGCATAGATATTTACAAATATTGCAGGCAATGTGCAAAAAGGTTGTGGTTACCACCGTGGGGGTAGCCAGTCGTGAGACGCGAAGAGGGATGCATTACATACAAGGCATAAAATGTCGATTGTTTGCCGTTAGCAGAATGTCATTGCTAGTTGCTGTTGCTGTACAGGATTCAATAGTGATCACTGGAATTCAGCCACAGGATGATGTTCTAGAAATTTTGGTAAGATTGGTCTATTCTCAGTGTAGGAGGCAGGGAGTTCCATAATTTGGCCACTTTCACGGGAAAGCTGAAGCCTCCAGTTGTGGAAAGTTTGAATCTGGGGATGGACAGGCGATCTCCGTTTACTGATCTGGATGGTCTCAGGGAGGTCTGTTTGTGGAATCTCTCAGCAAGGTAGATAGAGGCAGCTTTGTTAAGAGATTTGTGGGCGAGCTACAGGGTTTATTGAAGGATGTTGTCACTCGTCCGGAACCAGTTATTCTGACTGCTTTCGAAAATGTGATCTCTTCTGGAGATGCCTAATGCTGCTCTAAGGGCATTATTTTGTAGAGTTTGGATTCTTCTGATGATGGATTTAGTCAAACCTAGGTAGGGCATTGCAGTAGTCCAGGCAAGACAGGATGAGGGCTCTGGCCGGGATGGTGCAGCTACTGTTAGAAAGAAATGGCTTACCGGTTCGGATAAGTTTACACGTATAAGCCGTAGAGGATGCTAGTGTATTAACATATTTGGCAAAGGAGAGAGTTGAGTCGAGATAAAAACCTAGTGTTTTTAACCTTGTGTTCTACCTTAATGCTATTGCTGTCAATTATGAATGAGGAGTAGTTAGATCCTCTTTTTTTTAGGTTAGAGGGGGGTGCCCAGGATGATGAGTTCCGTTTTATCATCATTCAGGCATAGACCATGTGTGGCCATCAATGCCTGGATGATGATGATGTACACTCTGATCACCAAGGCCAAATCCTTGTCATACTCCCCTGAAAGCGGGAGGAGGATCTGGGTATCATCTCCATAGTTGGTGTAGGTGATACCGAGATGATCCAGATCACCGAAAAGGGGCTTAGTGAAAATGTTGTAGTGTGGGCGAGACACAGGATCCCTGAGGCACACTGCAGGTGATGGGTATGGGTCAGCTGCTGCTAGAGGCAAGAAGACGCTCATTGTTCTGCCAATTAGGAAAGATCTGATCCATGTGAAAGCGTTGTTGGAGAAGTGTACTGCTGTGTCGAGGTAGTTGCATAGGATTGTATGGTCGACCAAGTCGAACGCAGCCGAGAGGTCTACAAGTAGGAGTAGAGCCGATTTACCATTATCCCTAAGCTCGTCGACTTGAGTCTTGAGATCGATGAGGGCTGTCTCCGTTCCATGTTGAGGACGGAAGCCTGATTGTGTGGCTCCTAATAAGTGGTGTAATTCCAGATATTTTTGTATTTGCATATAGGCCACCTTGTCCAAAATGTTTAAGAGAAAGGGCACTGTAGTAATTTGCCTATAGTTAGTAGGTGTAGATGGATCTAGGGTCGTTTTTTTTTAGGAGCGGGAGTACCCAAGATTGTTTAAGGTTGGTAGGGATGATACCAGTGGAGAAGGACGCATTGATAAGCTTAGTTATGAAAGGTGGTAGGTCTCGGGCCGCATCCTTGATGAGCTGCGCAGGGCAGAGATCACCTTGACAGTTGGAGGGTTTGAGGGACAGAATCATTCTTTCCACCTCAAGAATAGATACTTTGGAGAAGTTGAATTGGGTAGTTTGGACTTCGTTGGTATTCCCAATTATTTTAGATGGTGGTAGGTCGTTTAAAGAAGCTTTTTTATTGGATATTTTATTTTGTATGGTGGATATTTTATTGGCTAGAGCATGTTGTATGTCTGAGCACACTTTTTTATCTTTGGTACATGTGTCTGGTATTGCTATGGGAGTCTCTATTTCTTTAAGAATGGTAAATAATTCCTTCATATTGGACTTGGCTTAGGATACACTAGTGTCGAAAGAGATTCATTTAGCTAGGCATATTTCTTTTTTTGTAGAGGGATGACAATTTGGTGAGCTTGAGTTTGTTCGCTTCTGACGGTAGTAGCTTCCAAGCAGCTCACAGTTTTTTAGGAAAGTTGTAAAACATTTATTCAAATGGATTTTCGGCTTGCTTGGTCTAAGTTTGAGGGGGGTGATCTGGTCCAGGGAGGAGGCCATACATTTGTCATACTCTTATAGGTTGAGGAAGGCCCCATAGCAGAGCGTATCAGCAGGGTCCTGGGGCCTCAAGAGAGCAATGAAGGATCAGCTGAAGGGTGGCTGTGAGCTCCGCAACACATGCCCAGGCTCAGCAGCCCATAGACAGTAGGGGGTTCTGGATCTGGGGCACCAATAGTAAAGCATCTCGGCCATTTGGTTAAGAGAGCCCAATAGTGACATTCATTGGGAGTGGTGGACCCAGGGCGCGGGTTTATGGATCTAAAAGCGGAAGCCGTGAGAAGAGATGGTGCTTTCTTTATCTGGCACGGTATGCTACCGTGATTGTGCATCAGCAGCCAGCCCCACTGTAACTGTGCAGGTGAATAAAGCAAGTGGGTGTGCATCATCGGTGCCTCCGAAGTGACCGTTGGGCTACGGGTTGGTGCAGGAGTACCTTTGTCTTCTGTTGAATGCTTTAGACTGATGACGTCAGTCGTCAACAGGGGGACCCGGCGATACTTAGGAACCTGGTGTGCTTTCTAGTATTCTGGAGTTTCATTGTTCGTACGTGGAGAAACGTACAATGGGAGAAATGGGGACGATCGAGTAAAGGACCTTTTGGATAGCACATATCGTGATGCTGTTACGTCCCGGCATCCCAAAGAGGAAGCCGAGGGAGCTGCCCTACATGAAGAAGCTGCTCTGCTTCCTGTGTAGTGGAAGGCAGTGGCAGCTGTGTCTAGGAAATGCCGCTCTGCCCCTGTGGAGAGGTAATGCCGCGCCGCCCAAAATAGTGAGGCGTTTAATAGCGGCCAAAGATGATGCTGAAGAATAAAGGATGAACCCATTTGATGCCGCTCCGCCTCAGATAGTGAGGTGTACAGTAGCGGCCAGCAGTGAGGACGAAGAAGGGACTTTTTTTTTGTTTGCTCCATTTGATGTGCTTCCGAGGGGCACTTATCATAAAGGTGGCGAAGCGATAGAATTGGCACCAGAACTGGCACCTACTAGCTTGGTAAAGGTTGCTAGTGTTGTGCAACGTTGTGGTCTCTCCTTGCATCTGGATTTAAGTGTTTGTACGGTGTCATTTGTGGATTATGGGAATTATAGGAGACTTAAGGATGAATTCCTTGTGTGGAAGAATAAATATACATTGTTAAATGGAATGTGTTTTGAGCATTAGCTATTTAGGTATAGTGCAAGGTGAAGGTATGAGTTTGCACATTGCTGTGGAAGGTTGGTTGTAGGATAAGTGAGTTTGGATGACTTAAATACCAGTGTGTAGTGATTGTATAACTAAATGGTAGGATTGGCAAACATTTAGGTATGTGTTAAGTAGGAACATTAACCAATTTTGAGGATTTGCAGGTTCAAGGATTTACTGGACATTATATCGAAACGTGCATAGCTAAATGCAATGTGATATGGTGTGGAATTTATTTGTGTCTGAATGAGCTAGTTTAACCTATTGACGGTTTTTAGGTTTTAGGTTGTTAATTAACAACATGGGCTTTTAGACATATTAGCTACCATATAAGCCAATGGAAGGAAGATGGTCTGTGCTAGATAAGAGGTTTTGGTTTCAATATGTTTAATGATGAAGTAGAACTGTCAAATTTATATTCACTTGGTTAAGAAGTATGGGATTGAATAACCGAACAAATGGTTGTGACAAGTATGGGAGGTGAGTACGCAACTCTTTTGGTATGCACTATGCCCATGAAGAGAGTAGGCATTCCGGTTCAGTGAGGATGACTTGCGTGCGGTATGCGGGTGCTTCCGATAGCAATCTTGTGTTAGTGTGAGGTATTCACTACAGGGATGAGGTAGGTAGCGTCTCCTATAGTAGTTTTAGGTTTAAGTATGGTTGGCACTACTGGATTATGGAGGTAGCGCCGTTTTAGGTTATATTTGTCAGGAGTATGAGTGAGTGGCATTTGAAACGTGCACTAGGAGAATGGGAGTTGTATGTTTGGTAATTCTAGGAGTGGCAGTAGTGCACTGTAGTATAAGTCGACTCTTATCTTATTATAAGGGACAGGTGTTTCTGTTTAGATGAAGTAGTGGTCCTGGTAGGGGACGCCCTCCAGTAAAGATACCGGTGAAAGGGAAAGAAGCTGTCCGAGATGAAGAGTCGTCTGGTGAGTCATTTTCGCTGTGTGTTATCTGTCAATCTTGGCCATTGTGTTTTGAGGTCAGGGTTCAATTATGGGACTTGTTAGTACTGCCATTGAGATGAGTGTTTAGGTCAACCCCATGTTTTGTCGGTGGTCTTGGAGATGGCTGGCCAGCATTTTCAAGTTTTTGCAGGAACTGTATATCTTGGTGTGGTTGGGTGTGCTCAATTGGCTTAGTCCATTTTTGCATCTGCATTTGTGTTTGTGATGCACGCATATTTGGTGATATTTCTTGACAGTGGTTTTAGCGTCTTGATGAGTTGTCTCTTTCTAGCTATGGTGATTCTGTTGTCATACTGGATGTCTAGTATTGCGTCAGGATGGCAAGCTGTGCTTCAGGGTGGCAGCCTGGAGGCTCGCCTGTGGCGGGGGCGGGCGGAAGGATAAAAGTTATTTTAGTGGGTGTTTGGTTGGTAGTGGAGTCTTAGCCTTGGATCTGGGCTGGCATGTGTCTAAGGTGCAACTTTAGAGTCTGTTTGTGGCAGGGATAGACGGAAGGTGATTTGTGTTATTATTGATGGTGATCTGGGTAAGTGTAGGGGAAGTTTTGGAATTGCATAGCTGTGGGAGTATCTTGTGAAGCTTGCACAGTGCATGTGTTGTGACGTGCATGTATGTGAAGTGCTTGTTATTTGTGTAGGTGTTTCAGTAAGGAGGGAGCTGTGTTGTCAAGTGCTTGTCTGAGTCTGCTGTAGCTTGCCATGTGCTTGGTGATGTCACATGCGTGTCAAGTGGAATGTTGATGTATGAGTGAGAGAATGCTGCGCTGAGTGTTCTGTTTAGAGTCAGTTGGTCCCTCCCTCCCTGGGTGATGGGTGCCGGTGCTTTGTCTTATACCTGATGTCTTTGTGTCTTGTAACATGTAACTTAAGAACTGGAAGTAAACATATTAAGAAGGAATCTAAGCAAATGTGGATACTGCTATATTACAAGGAGCTCAAGCGGGGAGAAACCAAGGGACGTTTGGGGAGCCATCCTGATGGAGAATAGCACCCAAGTAATCATTTCCCAGTTACGGCTGTCTGCCTCTAGCAATTTCTTCAAAACGCTTTTCAAGATCTTATTGAAGCGTTCAACCAACCGATCCATCTGGTGGCGATAGACTGAGGTTCTTAAAGTGATGGAAAAGTGATCAAGTGTTAAGATCTGCTGAGATGTAGTGTCCCTAAACAGGAAGGCCTCAGCGTAACGTGTAGCATAGTCAAGAAGGACCACACTGTACCTATTCCTAAGTTTAGATGGTTCCAAAGGGCCTATCATATTCATCATTAGTCAGGAAAAGGGGACCTCCTTTATAGGCAAAGGTTGTGATTGAGACAGGTGATTGTTTTGTGGAACGGTCTTTTGTCAGAAAGAAAATGTAGCGATAAAGTTCTTAACATCTGTATAAACGGCTGGCCAGTAAAACCTGCTCACAAACTGTCCCTGTGTTTTTGCCATCCCCAAATGTACCGAAGTTAGGTGGGCATGTGCAATTTGTAAAACTACCCTTCGATGACTTCCAAGGACCACTATTGCATTTTAGGGGTTCCCTCATTGGTGGCATCTCCCCGACATAACCTTTGTTTTAGTAAAAATAAAATATGGACCATCTTTACTTCTGTCTTCATCCTCAGGAATAACTTTGATGAAGGTTTCAGCCAGAATAGGGTCATTGCACTGTGCAAACGCCATATCGGAAATTATCTTAGGCTCACTCTTCTGTACAGGGTTTTGGTATTTCTACTTTAGGCGGTGGATCTTGATCAGCTTCTCCAAAGCCTTTGGTTCCTCTTTCCATTAGGTCTTGCTCTTGGATTTCTACGTGTTTTGGAAATAGGGCATTTTCTAAAATCCCCTGTTGTTACATGGTAAGAGTATTTACCATTGTCCTGGAGTAGAATTTTGACACCACGCTCGCCACCATATCCAGACCTTGTTTCCAAGCAAGACCTTACTTGGACACCAACTGAATGTATGAACCTTTATGAGTGCTAGGACTAGACTTAGTGGTTTGAGCTGCCTTTTACCAGGCTCTCTTGGAACATTACAGCTGCTGGAGAGGTCAAACCCTATGGACTCACTAGTATCTACAGAGAGGTTGGAGGCTCGATTACTGAGCTTGGACAATTGTAGGGTGTTGCAGATTGTATCAAACAGGTCAGATCCCATGCCGGACATCATATGTAAGGATGCAGAAGATTGAGGCTGACACAATGGTACTAAAGACTGAGATAAAGGTTTCCATTGTCGTGTGTTAAGAAAACCTTACTTCAGTCCGTTACACTAGAAACTAAATAACAAGGCAGTACTGTTCTGGCTCCAGGACAATAACTCCCTTCTCCTGGCTTTAATGGGTCCTAGTTTGTTGAAACAGTTCCCAAATCTTAGAACAGTCTTGTGTCTCGCACATTGTGAGGGAGAATGGCTCCCTTACCCTGACGTCCAGTTTAAGATAGCCCGGGGTAATGACTCCCTTTCCTCGGCCCTTTGGACCTTACTGCTAGTCCAGGTTACCACGAGAATGACTCCCTTCCCCTGGTCTTCTCACCTCAGAGTGTTAGGAGGGTCCATGTCCCTGGCTTCTCTTCTTTGAACTGGCCCACTTGGTTCACTCTCCTGCCAAGTATTGCCACAAGGAAGTGATTTGTATCTGGTTTAGGGTCTCTGGCCCTCCTTCAACTGTCAGTGGGTTTATCCCTGCCACTGTTGAGGGACTCTCCCTCTCAAGTTCTCTTTATGCTACTTGGGATCCTCAACCCTTCCGTGGTGGTCAAAGGGCATTGTACCAACACTGCAATGAGAATGTTTGTCGGCTTTCTGCCCCTGCCATGTCACCCAAGCGTTACAATATGTTGGATATATTTTGGGGTTATATCTATTACTTCGTGGTATTTTTTATTATGGTGGTATTTGGTGTTATTTTATCATTCTTGGCAATATATTGTGGTAACTCGTTGGGGTATTTTTATAGTGATGAGACTAATTTCAGAATATTGCCTAATAATTGTTTTTTTTTTTTACCAGGGTCACTAACAACAAACAAAATACTGGACGTGATACACTCTGGATGGATGGCTCATGCCCCCTTGTTGTACCTTATTTACAATACCACACTACACCCTTTTGGCGGAGTTTCAACAATTGTAAAGCATGCAATTGAAATACTGCCCATTCATTCAATCTCTCTAGACAGTACACAGCAGCTACTTCACTTTGAGATATTTCTTACTGCGCGCCGGTCTCTTTGTGCATATCAAATAAGAGGGACTGAACATGGAATACATGTAAAGAAACTAAAGGTTACTTTAGAATCTGATTATCATAAAATAGAAATATGCAATTTACACAGAATTATACTTATGCTGCTCACATTGTATTTCACAGTGCAATAGCTTTTAGCGCTTTGTCAGTGCTAAGTCTTGCCAACTGTCCTTTGTATCGTGGAACCTTGCAAGAGAAATGCACTTTAATAAAAACACACTGAGAATTTGCAAAACATAAACACAGGATTACATGCACGTTAAAAATAGACGGCACGTAAAATGAAGTGACCTACTTAATCTTGACTACCTGACCTCATTCAAAACATCAGCCCCTCACCTAACTTCATATTTACCTAGATATGTTGGTGGTATTTCAGATTCAGTTTGGCATGGGGATCTTTCTGCTTGCCTCGCCCAGGGTTACACAGATAAGTACCACTTCAGCATCAGACAGCCTGCCAGCACTGAATTTCTTCTGCCTAGTCAGCCTCTGTTACTTCGTTTCCCAGTGCCCGAAGATGAATGAATGCTATTCCCTCTCTATAACATCACTGTGTAACTTAAGGTAAACACCTCCCCTTGAGCAGACCATTCCACAGAAATGGCATGGGATTTCATTGCTGGAGAGCAAAAGATACATCTCTCCTTGAGCTTCATGTTCTAATATAATGCCCTGTTTTCAGTGGAACGGATCTTAAAAAAATATTTTATCACCCAGCGCAGATTCAGCCTGCACGTTTAATTTCCCATTTACAGAGTATCATGCATGTTCCCAAACTGCATCCAGTTTATTTCATCTTGGACTAATTTGCACTAAATGTTATTAAGGGATTCAGTTACAAGTTAACTGGGTTTGGGTTAGTATGTTAATTTATATAGTATTATATTTAGTGCATCTCAGTCCATTGAAATATCCTGAATCAAAGTGCACATTTCAAGCATGTGCTCTGTGCATTGGCATCCTTTTAATTCTGCCTGAGACTCACACTCCTGGGTCCAGAAATGAGTTTCACCTCCTGGGCCCTTATTGCAGTTGAAACCCCTGCTAACATATGCATGCTAAAATGATGAACATAACAGTTGAAATGTAGAGTCTCACCCTTAAAATTCACAGCATCCACTCCTACAGGCTGCAAGGGGGCCTAGGGACCACTGCATGCGCCTTCTTGGTACGCTGCCTTGCATCCCCTCTGGGTCTCCTATGCGGTGTCCAGTCATAATTTCGAAAACATAATTTCGAAAGTCAAAAAAGTCAAATCAAAAATGTCGATAAAAAAAATGTCGAATTGTTTTTTTTTTCGATATTTTTTTTTGGGCTCTAGTTTCTGTGAAAAAAATAGGTAAAAATAAAAAAAAAGGGGATGGGGGGGGGTAACCCCCCCATTTCGAAAAAAAAACCATCATTAAAAAAAAATTCGACATTTTTTTTCCGACGGTTTTTTTTCGACTTTTTGACTTTCGAATATTTTGTATTCGAAATTATGTCTATGAACCCTCCTATGCCATCCTTTAACTTGTTGGGGGTTTTGGCAAGTCGCCGGGGCTTCCTGGTATGGCAGGTGTTCTGTTTAGTCATCTCCGGTGTCTTGCTTTCCCTGCGGCGGTGCAATGGAGTTCCTGGCTGCCTTCTGCATTCCTTCCTCCTCTCAACACTGCTGGGAACTGGTCTGCTCTTGCAGACCCTCTGATCATGAGGCGCTTCACAATGCCAGCGTCCTTGGAGCCCTCTCCCTCCAGATCAGCAACACAAGTTTGAAACTCCTGCGTTTGGTCCGCAGCACTCCTGCTGGCTTCCGTGGCTGCCCAAGACAGTGTTTAGTCCATTGTCAATGTTTATACAATGTTGCCAGCAGTATCGGGGCCCATTGTACAAGTCTTTTGTCTCTTTCACAGAATGTAACTACATTGCTCTGTGGGGCCAACTCATCAGAGTATTTGGATTACCTATGTTCCTGTCGATCTTCGTTTCATTATTTTCAAGAACTTTGTGGCACTCTGCCTTATAACAGTTGTAAGGGGGCAGAAGTAAAGCTCGGACACAGAGGTGAAATCTTTTGGGTCATAAACATTTATTCAACATAAAACAAGGGTTGGTAAAATTCCTTTCTGTCCCGAAAGCTAGGAGGGGGTTCCTGCCTCAAAGAAAACTAATGGAAATGTCAGTATGACAAACAAATAGTCTCTGTCGTGCCCAAAAATCCTACTACCCTACTACTGACCCTAACGTTCTTAACCTGAATCTAATGTACAAGGATATTATCTCAACTGAGGAAATAGTGTAGAAAGTTATTTGCCAACAAAACAAAAGGAATTAATCTTTCAGATGGATGCCTCACTTGGCTTAGTCTCCGAAAGGATACCAACCTTAGGATCATGCGCTGGGTTTTGGATATACAGCCTTTCTATTTTTGTGTAGAACATAGGAAGGGTAAAGAACAGGGGGACGTATATATCCTATCCTGTTTTCCTATGGAAGGAAATGGGTAAGCCAGCAGTATTAGGGGGAAGGGTATGTGACGATTCACTAGATGTCGCCTCTTCTCCGTCAGGGGGATCCCTTTCGCGTGAGGCCAGGGAGGTGAGGCCACTACCCAATAGTCCCCCTGGGAATGGTATAATGTGGGAGCATCTCATTGGGAGGGACTCCCCCTCTAGGGATAAGGACAACCATCTACGGTACAGCTCTTACGAGAACAACCCCACACACTCTTGCCTCTCCTTCCACTGCTAACCTCTTTGTAGACAGTGGACCAATGTACTGTAATAAGGTGTCTCAAGGTTCTTGAAAATACTGAGATGAAGAAGATCGACAGGAACATAGGTAATCCAAATACTGGGACGAGTTGGCCCAGCGGAGCAATCACGATAAAACCTGTGAAAGCGATGAAGGACTTATAGAATGGGTCCAGACACTGCTGGCAACATTGTATAAAACTCGACAATGGACTAAACACTGTCTCTGGCAGCAGCGGAAAACCACAGTAGTGCTGCACACTGGAGTTTCAAACCTGTGTCGCTGATCCGGGGAGAGGTGGGGTAAGAGACCTTCAAGGACACTTGCAGTCCTCCACGTCTGATGATTGGAGGGTCTGCAGGAGCAGACCAGTGGCCAGCAGTGTTGAGTGGTGAAAGGAAGACAGGAATGCCATTGCACAGCCGCAGGGAAAGCAAGGTGCCAGAAAAAACTAACAGAACACCATCGGAGGAACCCCAGGCGATATGCTGAAACCTCCAACAAGGTAAACAGTGTCACAAGAGATCCGGAGGGGAAGCAGTGTGGCTTACCAAGAGGGAGAGGCAGTGGCCCATAGGTCCCTTTGCAACCAGAATACTTGGGTGGCATGGCAGGGGCAGAAAGCCTACAACCTTCTATTCCTCATTGCAGTGGAGGAACAAAGCCCGTTGACCACCAGGGAAGAGTCGAGGACCCCAAGTATCATAAATAAAACTTCACAGGGAGAGTCCCTCATGACAGTGGCAGCGATAATCCCACTGAAAGCCAAATGAGGGTTAGGGACCCTAAAAAAACATGCAACTTATCTTCTTCCTGGCACTACTTGGCAGGGAAGTGAACAAGTGGGCCAGTGCAAAGAGAATCCAGGGTCTGGGACCCAGAGCAAGAAACTAATACGAATCAGCTTCCTCAAGGCAGTACTTGGCAGGGAAGTGAACCAAGTGGGCTAGGTCAAAGAAGAAGAGAAGCCAGGGTCACGGACCCTGCTTACAATCAGAGTTGGGTGTTGTGAAGCATAATGAAAAGTAGACCAGGAGAGGGGAGTCTCCTGGTAACCCGGATCGGCAGTAAGGCCCAAAAAGCCTGGGGAGGAAGTCATTCCCCTGGGCTATCTGAGACTGGACATCAAGAGAATTGAGACATTCTCCTGGCACAGCAAGAAAGTATTGTGTGGAACTTTTAGGGGAAGTGAGCCCTTCCCTCTGACAACGTGTGAGATACAAGACTGTTCTAAGATTTGGGAACTGTTTCAACAAACCAGGAACCATAACCCAGGAGAAGGGAGTTATTCTCCTGGGGCCAGAACAGTACTGCCTCATTCTTAAGTTTCTAGTGTAAGTGGCAGAAGTAATGTTTTCTTGACACAGGAAGGTGGACACTTATGTCTTGCCAACACAAGACAGACACCTAATCTTTAATTGAGGCAGGGAAACCCCTCTTAGGAAAAGGCACAGACAGGTTTTCACATGCCACTTGTGTGTCAGCCTCCCTTTTCTGCACCCTTAAAGAACAATGAAGACAAGTCTGACGATGAGAAGGCAATTTCTATATGTTCATTCAGATTCATTTAGCCATGTCTACAGCTACGCCGGCCCTGGACTTGCTACCTCCTGAGTAATTTGCTGTTTCTGACCCATTTTCAAGGTTATCCTCTTCAATCCTAGACAAGGCTTAATTGGCAATGCATACCTCCTGCCAAGCATCTTGGGGTTGTGTTTTTTGGTTCCCTCCCAATAGAAACAGAGGAAGGGAACCAGGAAGTGTGGTCAGTCAATCTCTGGAAGAAGTCTGGAGCCAGGAGGACATGCTGCTGCTATTATCCCGACCCGGTAAGCATCAGCCCATCCCGCAAGGAACCTGGGGGAAGGAGGCTGAACTGTTGCAGAAGATTTGCAGGAGTAGTGTTCGAGTTGCAGCCAAGAAGCTCCAGGAAAGACTAAATAGCCACCCAGGCCAGAAGATGAGCTGGGGCCCTGGGTCCACTGCAGAGGGGCAGACCCAGGGCGAGTCAGCTGTCCCGGAGGAATTGCAAGGAAGCAGCTGACTAGGGACGCCAGTGGCAAGCAGTGTCATGGTGCTTTAGTGTCCAGCAGTCGGCAAGACACCCACTAGGCAGATAATGGCTGCGCTGCGTGGAAGATTGCCGTTTCCTACCACAGAGACGGAAAGATCCGTCCGCTGAGACCAAGGCCGCTGCAATAAGAAGAGAAGCAGGGCAGAGTGGTGCCAACAAGGGTTGTAGACCCACAATTATCCAGGGGAAGCCTGGAAGCAAGGGAAACCAGGTAGAGTACCACCAACAAGGGTCTGGGACCCCACCATTAGAAAGGGGAAGCTTGGGACCGAGGAAATCAGGGCCGAAGGCCAGGACAGACGAAACCAAGGGTCTGGAACCCAGAACTTTCCCAGGAAGGCCTGGGCAACCAGAATTGAACAAAATGAGAAACCCAGGGAGCCCCAATCCAATATAAAGTATGAGAGTGATGCAGAGGAACACACTAGCGGGAAGGAAAAACTCAGCATGTGTGGAATGCAACCCCTTGTGGAGCTGCTGCTGGAATACACCAAGAGGAAGGGATCGCACTGGGTGTCCACAAGGTAACCCTCTGTTTTGCAAAGCATTCTTTCGGATTGCATGTTAAACATTCGAAGGGAAGGGAAAACCCTAGACTCCTACAGATTTGTAGAATTGTGTGAAGTTTTCCTTTGAACTGTCTGTAAACATTCTAGGGGAAGGGAAGAACTCCCCCGTCCCCCTAGGCATGTACAAGCCAGTTGAACTGTTAACATATTTTGGGAACTTTGTTGACATCTTGAAATCTTTTCTTCCTGTGAAGAGGACCCAGGAAGAACTTGCTCTTTTTGAATTTTTGTTGGAACATAGTTCCAATGTTAAACAGAAAGTTCCAAACAGTCGTCTAAAGAAGACAAAAGCCAAAGCACTTTCTTTTCTTCTGTTAAGTGTAAGGGAAAGAGTTAGGTTAAACGAGACAGTGGACATTTATGTTAGACTTTTGCCCATCCTTAGTTTTAGTTTTGAGTTAGAGCAAACCCTCTTAGTGGTTAGGTTCAGCCAGGCCTTTCCATAAACCCTTTTCCTTTCGTTGTTGTCTATAAAAAGGTCTTTAGCCCCAACAAATATGCCACGTGTCTCGTCTCTCTCCTTCTGAACAGGGATGTCATGTGGGGGTCGCAGTTGCTACTGTAAGGGATCTGGCTGGGCCTTTTCACTCGCCACACGCACACACACTCAAATAACGAGGGAGGCGGAGCTCACTTCCAATATCTGCTTTATTTTCTGTACTTCCCGCAACTGCCCACCCACAACCATGTCCCTCCCTAACCCCAACGTCACTTTCCTGGGGAAGAGCCCGTAACGGCGGCCTTCCCACAGAAAGATGTGGACGGACCACATTCAGGTCCATTGCTCCGAGGCCTGACATCTCCCGCCTTTTTAAACCAACAGTTCGCTTGTGTCTCTTACCCCATTTCTTCTATGAATCTCTGAGGCTTTTTACGACTTCTCTGAGGTCGTCGGGGGCCACCTGGGGGTCCTGATCGGTCTGGACTGCGTCACTCTGTTCCTTCATCTTCAGATGCTTCGCCATCTCCTAGGTAGGGTTCGCCCATCACGTGTCTATTCCCGAGTTCTTCGTTCGGTTCCCATGTTTCATTGAGTGGGGTCAACACTCTAAATTGTGAAACATTTCGGGTTATTGAAGAGCGCCCTTCTCTTTCAGTCGTGACCATGTTGCCCTTTCTTTGAGTTACTGTCAACAGCTCCGGGGTGAACGTGGCATCTTCTTTCCTGCCCTTTGTCTGGCGCATCAGCACTTGGTCACCTGGTTCCACGTTTGACTCCTGTGCTCTTCTGCGCCGGTCTGCTGTTTGCTTCATTTTCTCTTTCTCCTCCAGGTCTTTCTCTTTGGCTTGAAACTCCAGTGGTGTCAGAGGTTTGGGCGTCAGGTCCTCCGGTAGTCTTGTCTTCACTGGTCGCCGGAACATCAGGTCTGCAGGGCAGACCCCTGTGGTGCTGTGTGGGGTGTGTCTGTATTCCCACAGTAGTTGATATAAGGCCTGTTCAAACGGCTTGTTCATTATGGTTGCTATCTGCAGTGTCCTTTTAATGTTGGCCATGAACTTCTCTACAGTTCCATTTGCTTGAGGCCACCTTGGAGTAATTTTTCTATGTTGAAAACCCATGTACCTGACGAAGTTGTAAAAGTCAGCCTGGCGAAGGGAGGGCCATTGTCCAATTTTATGACTCTGGGAACTCCATATGCTGATAGCATGCGGTCCATGGCTGGGATGATGCATGTGGCAGCCGTGCTCTCCACTATCTGTGCTTTTGGGAAGCGTGAGTGTTCTTCGATCAATACCAGGACGTACATGCCGTCTCGCATAGGACCAAACATGTCTACTGCCAGTTCGTCCCAGACTCGGTCTGGCAGTGGGGACATTTGCAAAGGGTTTGGGTGTGGCAGAGGGGCGAGTTGCGCACATGTTGTGCATCCACCTACCAGTGACTCCACCAGGGTGTCCAGTTTTGGGAACCATACTTTTTGCCTTAGAAGTCGTTTTGTTGCTGCCACTTCCCAGTGTCCTTCGTGGGCCAGCTGTATAGTCTTTTCTTGAAGGGACTAGAGTATTACCACCTTGCAGCCTTTGAGGATGATGTGGTCTTTCACGATTGAGAGTTCATCTCTAACTTGGTCAATCCAGCGTATGTCGTCTCTTATTGACTCTGGTTCTTGTTTCGCCTGTTTCATGTGTGCTCGTTTGTCCGTTTGTATGCAGTGCCTGA
The DNA here is from genome assembly GCF_040938575.1 of Ambystoma mexicanum. Taxonomy (NCBI): domain Eukaryota; kingdom Metazoa; phylum Chordata; class Amphibia; order Caudata; family Ambystomatidae; genus Ambystoma; species Ambystoma mexicanum. Next base: position 440,547,028 of record NC_090931.1, on the reverse strand, counting down.
CGATCCACGGAGTCGGGTCTTGTTCGGATTTGCTTACTACTTCTGACCATTCTATGAGGAACGGCTGCAAGTGGTGTACCACGTAGTTAATATACGCATCGGCTATGGAAGGTTGTGCTCTTGCCAGACCTGAGGGGTGTCGAGATAAGTAATCAGCCGGATTGTCCTTCTTTCCCAGGCGATGTTTGATGCTGAATTTGTAATCTTGTAGCCTCAACCCCCATCTTGCTATCCTCGGAGGCATCCTTGCTTTGGGATCGCCATAGATGGTGGGCAACGCTTGATGGTCAGTGATGACCGTGAATTCCTTGCCGTATAAGAAGAGGTGAAAGTACTGACAGGCCCACACCACTGCCAGGCTCTCTTTCCCGGCCTGGGAGTAGGCCTGTTCCGCGAGTGTGAGGCTTCTGCTGGCGTATGCCACTATGAATACTTTAGCAGGGTCCTCTGGGTCCTTCTGCGATAGGATGGCCCCTAGTCCCACAGGGCTTGCATCGACGATGACCTCCGTGTCACTGTGCGTGTCAAAGTATGCCATGTGTTCTGCCCTTGAGATGGTGTTTCGGATGGACTCGAATGCTTGCTGGCACTCCACTGACCAGGAAATGGTTGGTCTTTGTGTGTGAGTAATCACAAGGGGTTGCTCACTGTTGCATAGTCTTTGAGATATCTGGAGCAGTAGCTCGCGAGTCCCAAAAAGGAGCGTAGGTCCGACGTGTTTGTGGGGGGCAGTGCCATGTTGAGTGCCGCAACCTTTTCTGTGTCTGGTTGCATGCCCTTGTCGGAGAAAATGTGGCCAAACAAACCTTAGGGATCCCTTGCCGAATTTGCACTTGTTGTTGTTAAGTGTGAGGCCCGTGGCTTCCATGGCGGTGCATACCCGGTGCAGTGCGGTGTTGTGTTCTTCCTTGGCTTTTCCAAACACCAGCACATCGTCAGAGTAATTTAGACAGTTTGGTATGTGACAGATGACTTTGTGGATCTCCTCCTAAAAGATCTCAGCGGCCGATGAAATGCCGAAGCTGAGCCTCTTATATTGAAATAAACCCAAATGTGTTATGAATGTTGTGATGTATCTTGATTCAGGGCTTATTTCGATCTGATGGTATCCTTTTGTCAGGTTTAACTTTGAGAACACCTTGCCCCGATGGAGGAGATGGATCATGTCGGTGATCCTAGGCGCCTGGTGTCTCTCCCTCTCGAGGGTTATGTTGGCCCTCCTCATGTCCACGCATAGGCATATGTAGCCATCCGGGGATTTTTGGGGAATGGGGACAAAGGGTGATACCCAGGGCGTTGGTCCCTGGACAGGCTCGATCACTTGCAGTTTCATCAATTTGTCCAGCTCATCCTCCACCTGCCTCTGGATGTTAAACGGTATTCCCCTGTAATGTTGCGCCACTGGCGGCACGTCTGGGTTGATGTGGAGGTGAACCTTCCTGTTTTTCAGTTTGCCTAGTCCCTTAAAGTTTCGGAAATGTATCATGAATCGCCTCTGGGGTGGCAAAATATTTGTGTGCCATCAATTGGTATAAGATGTGTACGAGGCCCATGTCGACTGCTGTTTTGAAGCTCAGGATGCAGCCACTGTTGGCCTCTGTCTTCAGGATGTGCAGGGGAATTTTTGCAGCGTGCGATTTGTGTGCGCATCATGCCGTCATGGTGCCCTTGCATGGCAGTGGTGTGGTTGCGCCATAGGGGTAGATGTCCACTGTGGCCTTGCGTATTTTCGGTTGACGAGATAGCGAGTTGTAGGCTTGCATGCTGATGATGTTCACCGTAGCGCCCGTGTCATTCAGGAATTCCAACGGTGTGTCATTCACCTGCAGTGTGAGGATCGGGCTGTGTTGGGTGGCCGTTGCGTTGTTGAGAGCCCAGACATATCCTTTCTTTCGCTGATCGTCCTCTGGCAACGGGGTTTCACTACTTGAGGGCGAGCGCATTTCCATGTAACGGACAAACCGCCTTCTCTGACTGCGTCTCCCTCCTTCCTGGGGTCGCCTCTCCTCCCGGACATATGCGCTCCTGGTCGTCCCTTTGTGGTCCCACTCAGTCCTGCTACTCGTCGGGCTGTGGCGGGCAGTCCTTCGACGTTCTTGCGTCCTCTGCCTGTTGGAAAACGGCTGGGGGGGCATTTTTGCACATCGCCCTGAAGTGGTCCATGCCGCCGTAGGCCGCGCATTGTTGACCCACGGCGGGGCATTCCCCTGTGTGCGGGTACTCGTAGCCGCACCTATAGCATGTGGCATCAGACCGTCCAGCACCTTGGCTCGTGGATGATTCTAGTTTGTTGACTGTGTCTGCGGGCGTCAGGGGCTGTTGTATGTTTATTTTACCCAGATTGTCTAATTGAGATTCAACAGCTGCTTCCATTCTGGCCAGGGCTAGTATTTCTTCCAGTGATCTCTTTTTGCAGCAGCTGTTTTCTGAAAGGTTGGGACAGACAACCGACTATTACTTGTGACCTTAGGGCTTCCTCATTAGAGTAGCGATGAAATTCGCAGTATTTATGTTTGATGCAGAGGCACATTACGAAATTGTCCAACGACTCGCCTTTTTCTTGTCGGGTGGAGTGGAAGATGTGGCATTCGTAGTTGATGTTGGTGTGCAGTGCAAAGTATTCTGACAGTTAACGGTGTACCTCTTCATATGTTGCAGTGTCCCAATTAACCAGTTCTCCTGCTATGTCTCTCACGGCTGGCCCTATGGCCACTGATCATGTGTATTTCAGCCTGGCATCATCTGTGAGGCCCACCGCCCCTGCATGGAATTTGAAATCGCTTAGCCATGTGGCCCAAGAAGGCCCAAGGTTCGTTGTGTCCCGCACATCGAAGGGTTTGGGCATGTGCATCACCTATGTGGTCCCTCCTGCCGTGATGTCTGATTGGCATTACCTCCTGAAGCTGCATCCGTGCCCGATTAGGACTCTGTTGGTGCTGATGATGATGCCTGATCAGTCATGATGAGGCTCTAGTGGTGTGTCTTGTGGTTTGCTTGGGCACGGGTTAGTTGCTTTGCTTGTGGCTCTTCATTACTTGTAATGAGGCAGGGTGAGGTTTGCCATGCACGGTGTGCTGGTCGTCTGTGTTGCTGCTTTCTTCCTTTGTCTTGATATTTCTCAGGCAGGCAGGAACGTCTGCTGCCTTGATTACTGCGTGCAGTGTCTTTTATGTATTTTAATTTTTTTCACTTCCCATGTGGACAGGGCGCTTGCCGTGCGCCTTGGGCTGGCCCTGCTGATTTTGGCGTGCGATTCCTAGAAGCACTCACGCAGCCTCTCCTTCACTGTTGGGCTCCTCCCTGTGTGTCTCAGAGCTGGAGGCTGTTGTGCCACGGTCTTCCCAGCAGCCGTTCGTCGGCTGGATGAGGGGCTGCACGCCACGTGTACATGGAGAGCTCCCCGCTCTCTCGTGGTGGCTGCGGGCGGGGCTGCAGGCTAACTGCGACTGAGGAGTCCCAGCCGCTGACGTGCGGCACGACTGGGGACATGGGAGGGCCTCTTCGCGGTTTGTGCTGGTGAGGGACGCTGACGTGCTCAACTGCTCGACTGCAGCCCTCCGTGTGCGCAGGGTTCTTAAACCTCTCGTTGCCAGCATAAGGGATCTGGCTGGGCCTTTTCACTCGCCACACACAGGCACTCAAATAACGAGGGAGACGTTCCAGACTTCCAAAGTCTGCTTTATTTTCCATACTTCCCGCAACTGCCCGCCCCCAACCATGTCCCTCCCTAACCCCAACGTCACTTCCCTGGTGAAGAGCCCGCAACGGCGGCCTTCCCATAGAAAAATGTGGATGGCCACATTCAGGTCCATTGCTACGAGGTCTCACAGCTACCCCCTGTGATCTTTCTTGCGACCCCAAATAAAATAAAAATGTTAAAAAAACCCTTTTTTTTACATTCATTTTCTTTTTTTATACAAAAACGGAGGCTGGGCTGGGCTGGGCTGGGCTGCAATCAGAGGCGATGTCGTAGTGGGAGACATGCATATTTATCTCACCCACATTAACTGTGCATTCCCCCCGCCTCCCATCCGATTTTAACAGATGCAGAACAAAATGGCACATTTTATATTAATTCATTTTTGTAAAGTACCAACAGGTTTTACGATTAAAGCTACTTTAGATGCGCTTTTAAGACTACATAAATTAAACAGGAAATGGAAATAAGCGACCCACAAAAAACTCATGCAACAGGTCTACCAACTGCTTTGCTGAAAATGGGCAGTATGTATTCTGCACAGATCCAGCATTGCGCAGAAATGATGCGGATTTATTTGGCAGGGAGCAACCCGTTTAGGTAGAGAGAAACGCAGAGCTACGATGGAAACTGCCCTAGGAGTGGAGGGTCACCCTGTTCAGTGTTGGTTCTCAAGGGAAAATGATTCACCCAATTGAATAGGAAATGAAACTGAATGCATGCAGAGCTTGCTCTCACGATGGGCGCTACTCTTGCACACTCGCCGGCCTCTAGACACCGTAAAGCTCAGCACCAGGAGCCCGTGCTTGGAGGGGACCAAAGGCAGCTGGATAGCGGAGACACCCTCGGAGGGTTAAACACTGCAAGCTAAACCATCTCTTAACACTCCAGGCAGGACCTTTCATAATAACACTCTTCTCACCCAACTTTTTGTTGCATTCTGGGACTTCAGTACTGTTTTTTCCATTATACAAACCGGACTACACATACCAGAATGCAAATAAATAACAAGAATTGCTAATGCCAACAGTTTGGGCTTTTGTAGGCATAGGAAAGTAGAGGGACGTGTGTGTAGAGATGTCGCGAGAGCCCCGCTCTCGCGAGATCTCGCCCGCGCCATCAGCTCCGCCCCCGCGCGCTACGCGCGCATTACGTGACGAGCTGAGGACGCGGACAGCGGCGTCTTCCCGGCTCCTCCGAGCACGGGACAAATTTAGCGTTCAGCTGCACTCTTTGAGCTACGGCAGCCCAGCCCAAGTTGGCCACGTTGGCCCGTGAGATCCTGGTCACTACTTATCTTATCCAGAGTTACCAGGAAATAAAGCCCTGGTGAAATCCCTGCCTGGCTCCCGTCTTTCTTCAGGCATTAGTATACTACATAAATTGGCGACGAGGATCACCACAAGAAACCGCGCAGAAACATGCAGGGAGCCACACCGCCGCCACCCTTTCTACAAACGCCAGGTAGGCCTGCCATCCCTTGGCCACAATGGCAGCCCCTGTTCACGACGTACGTGGAGGCAATGGGTGGATCAGGATTTTCAGCGGTAAGATGCAGGGCCATGCTACTCAACGCCTTAGGGGTGGAAGGGCAGAGAATATTCGAGGGCCTTACCCCGATTCCAGTAGAAGACGACAATGATGATGAGTTCAAGGAGGCGGTTAGAAGAATCATTAAGAGGTTCGCCAACAAAGAGAACACTGTACTCCATAGAATAAGGTTTTACACTCGTAAACAAGAGCAGTCCGAACCCGTCGATGACTACGTCACGAAATTAAGGGAACTAGCAGCCCTGTGTAACTTCGGCACCAATGCGGAAAACCGCATATGCGACATGCTAGTCGTCCACACCAATAGTCGGAAGGTCCAGGATAAGTTCATCCTCGAAAAAGAGCTACAGTTAGAAAAAGCCGTCGAAATTGCCAGAGCAGTAGAGGAAACTGCAGGAAGAAGGAAAGAGTTTACAGGTGCCCAAGTTCCCACTGAAATACAAGCGGTGGGATTCCGTCCAAGAAAGGAAGAGTTTGCACCAGACACGAGAGAGGCAAGAAACAGCAAGAGAGAACCCCTCAAGTGTCATAGGTGCACCAGCACCAAACACCTGGCTTTTGACAGAGAGTGCCCGGCCAGAGACAAGGAGTGCTCAGTCTGCAAACGTATAGGACACTTCTCGATAGTGTGTCGATGGAGGAACAAGAAAGTCACAAGCCTCACCTCAGAACACACAAGGGAGAGGGAATCCTCGTCAGATGAGGAGGGTAGACCCACAGTCATAATGGTGAACAGCACCCAAGCCAGGAGAGAGAAACCCCACTGCGTGATCAAAATCGATGGAAGAGAGACAAGGGTCATGGCAGATTCCGGGTCGGACCTCACCATCACACGACACAAGCCCACGGTGTTTGGAGGGGCCTCAGTCGAACTGTTAGGGTATATCAACGGCAAAGTCGAATTCAAAGGAAGAGAAACCATCACCAAAGTCTACTTCAGCCATGAAGGGCCTGCAGTTTTGGGCTGGGATGATCAAGACAAGCTAAAAATCAGACTGGATCCCAGCACAGAAGATCAAGTTCTATCAGTCCATACGAGGAGCGAATCCGTTGTCAAGAGCGATTACCCAACACTTTTCTCGGAGGAGCCGGGGCACATTAAAAGTTTCATTCACAAGATAGTGCTCAAAAGAAATGCCGTCCCTGTCAAGCACCGGGTGAGACCAGTACCGGCCACAGCAAGGGACACCCTTAGACAACAGCTAGACAAAATGAAGAGGGAAGGAGTGATAGAAGAAATTGAAGCGTCCGAATGGCTGAGCCCAGTCGTCCTGATAAAGAAACCCCAATCACAGGAATTAAGGGTGTGCATAGACCTGCGCAGCCTCAACTTAGAGGTTATCACGGACAATTACCCGCTCCCAAGCATAAACGAACTCATATTATTAATGAAAGAGGCCAAAATATTCTCAAAACTTGATATGAGGAATGCATATCATCAGATACAGCTCCACAAAGAATCGAAACCCCTTACAGCATTTATCACGCCATTTGGCACATTTCAATTCACTAAAATGCCTTTCGGGCTGTCATCAGCCGCGTCGGCCTTTCAGCGCATGATGGACGTCCTACTAAGGAAGGTCAAAAATGTGGTATATTTTCAGGACGACATATTGGTTTATGCAAGGGACAAGCAGACGCACGATACCACCCTCAAAGTGGTTCTCAACAAACTACAAGATGCAGGAGTGCGCTTACGTCACGAGAAATGCTCATTTGGAGTAAAAGAAGGGAATAGTTTCTTACCTGTAACTCCATTTCTCCAGCATTGGTATCTTTCATGGATTCACATGCTTTGAATATTCCCCGTCGTCAGGCTGGGAATCCCCGGCACATTATATAGACCCTTTCCCGTAGGAAAACTTTTTCGACGCTTATGTGTCCTATCCACCTCGTTTTGTATCATGCGTGCCCGTACCGTCAGGACGTCATGATATAAATACAGGCCCCGCCCCCGCGCTCCCTCAGATTTCGGCCCTCAAAGTAGTGGGGGAAACCGGTTTGCATGTTCAGGGGAGGCAGGTGGGCGCATGTGAATCCATGAAAGATACCAATGCTGGAGAAATGGAGTTACAGGTAAGAAACTATTCCCTTCTCCAGCATTGGATCTTTCATGGATTCACATGCTTTGAATAGATTACATAGCAGTACCACCCCCAAGAGGAGGCGTGCATGCAAACCCATATACTTTCTTCGCAAAGGCCGTTCCCTATGATCATGTGTACATCAGTAATAGTTAACATAGGAAAAAACGAACCACATACAGTCATAAATTCCACAGGATGCAACCCCGTAGCCGGGGCTTACCTTATTGGAATAGGTGTCGAAGTACCGCCTGTCCCATCCGGGTGTCTTCGGCATGTTGCTGCGACAGGCAGTAATGGCGGGTAAAGGTGTGTGTAGCCGCCCAGGTAGCCGCCAAGCAGATGTCCCCCAGAGGGACTCCGGCCCACAGTGCCGTCGGCGATGCCGCTGCTCTAGTTGAATGAGCTCTTGGCCGTCGTAGAAGAGGCTTCCCTGCCCTGGAATGGCAGTACGAAATGGTAGATGACACCCATCTTGATAGTCCTTGCTTTGAAATGGCATTTCCTCTAGCCCCCAAACCATAGGCCACGAACAGCTGTCTCGTTTCTCTGAACGGTTGCGTACGATGAAGATAAAACTTGAGAGCCCTTTTTACATCCAATGTGTGTAGCATGCGCTCCGCTCCCGAGCATGGCTCCGGAAAAAACGTAGGCAACACAATAGAGGAGTGTTTATGGAACACCGAAGGAGCTTTTGGTATGAACTGTGGGTTAGTGGCTAGGACTACTTTAGTCTTGAAAAATCGTAAGTATGGTGGGTCTACCATTAGAGCCTGAACTTCTGAAATACGTCGGGCTGAAGTGATGGCCACCAGGAAGGCCACTTTCCACAACAGAAACTTTAGAGACGATGATGACATTGGCTCAAAAGGAGGCGTCATAAGAGACGTTAAGACCAGATTGAGGCTCCACTCCGGCGGAAATTTCTTCTCTGGAGGGAAACTCCGAAAGAGGCCTTTAAAGAAGTGCTTAATCAGGCGGTCGCTGAACAATGGTGCCGAGTGCCGTCGACGAGTAAACCTGGAAATGGCTGCTAGGTGTACTTTTATTGACGACACCGACAGGCCCTTTTGAGCTAAGAACAGCAAGTATGGAAGGAGCTGTTCCGGCTTAATCGATTGCGGGGCCAAACCTGGTTGATCCTCACACCATTGACAGAAACTTTTCCATTTATACGCGTATGAGGCGTTTGTGGAAGGTGCTCTTGCCGCTTGTAGGATACGCCGACAGTCCTCCGGAATCGTTAGCCGACCAAATTCGGCGAAGTCAGGAGCTAGGCCGTCAACTTGAGGCTGTCCGGGTCGTGATGCCAAACGACACCCTCCTGTCGAGACAGAAGGTCGGGGGTCTTCTGGAATCTCATCGGTTCCGCCGCCGCTAAGTGTAGTAGGTCTGAAAACCACACCTGTCTGGCCCAGTATGGGGCTACCAGAATTACCCGACATGGGTACCTGAGGATCCATTGCAACGTCCTCCGGACAAGGGGAAATGGAGGGCATGCGTACAGGAATTTGTTCGTCCATGGGAATGAGAACGCATCCCCCAGTGAGCCCTGCTGAGGCCATCTGCTTGCGTACTGATGGCATTTTTTGTTGTTCTTCGTTGCAAACAGGTCTATGGAAGGGTGTCCCCATTCCTTGAATACTTGTTGAAGTTGTTGGTCGTTCAGCACCCATTCGTGAACTTCGTTCATTTCTCTGCTGAGGGCATCGGCTTCCACGTTTCTCACTCCTGGTAGGTGGAACGCTAAGATTTGCATGTTGTGTTGCAGGGCCCAATGCCAGATTTTCTGTGCCTCCGTCGATAGGGACCTGGAACGTGTCCCTCCTTGTTTCCTCAAGTAGAACATCGTAGTGGTGTTGTCCGTCATGACACGCACCACCGAGTCCCTCAGTTGAGGAAGAAAAGACTTCAGAGCCCATCGCACTGCTCTCAGCTCTAGCAGGTTGATATGCAGGGAGGACTCCTGCAAAGACCACTGTCCTTGTACTTGTAACGTACCCAGATGAGCTCCCCATCCGCTCAGCGATGCATCCGTCACCACCGTCTTTTGGAACTCTGGTTCCAGTAGAGGCATCCCTTTCGTTAGATGAGTAGACACTCTCCACCAGCCGAGTGCTTGAACTAGTTGTTCGTCGACGACCAGTCTGTCGGACCAGCGACCTCTGCTCTGCGCCCAACGGTCCGCTAGAAATTCCTGGCAAGGCCTCATAAACAGACGGCAGTTGTTTATCAACGGAATGCAGGACGACATGGTCCCTAGCAGGGACATGTACTTGCGCACGGAGACCTTGGTACCGCCTCTCCATTCCGACACCTTGTTTTGAAGTTTCTGAATTCTTTCGCTGGATGGTTTCACCAGGCTTGTGTGTGTATGAAACTCCGCTCCTAGAAAGACCAAGGTCCTCGAAGGCTCTACGGAGGACTTGTTGAAGTTTATTGCGAAGCCCAGTTCCTGTAAGATGGACATTGTGGCTCGTAGACTGTCTCGTGTTTGTTCCTTGGATGAACCTCTGACCAGCCAGTCGTCTAGATATGGATAGACATGATGACCATCCTTCCTTAGATGGGCCGCTATAGGGGCCAAGCACTTGGTGAACGTCCTGGGGGAGGACTTGAGCCCGAACGGGAGGACCTTGAACTGAAAATGCTTTCTCCCGACGACGAATCTTAAGTATCTCCTGTGTCGTGGGTGTATTGGGATGTGAAAATAAGCATCTTGAAGGTCTAGTGATGATAGATAATCCATGGGTTGCACCGACCTGATAACCTCTTGGAGCTTTAGCATTTTGAATTTTTGGCTCTTTAGCCACTTGTTGAGTACCCTCAGGTCGAGAATGGGCCTCCATTTGCCGTTTGGCTTTTTGACAACAAAGAGCCTGGAATAAACTCCTTGTCCTTCCTGTGCCACAGGAACTCTCTCTACCGCCCCTTTTCGCAACATAAGCGCCGCCTCTTGTCGTAGGATTCGGAGGTGGGGCTGTGTCGAGAATAAAGGAGGAAGACGCGGAGGCTTGTCTTTGAATTGCAGCGCATGACCCATGCGAATCGTGTCTAGGACCCATCGATCTGTGGTGATGCATTTCCATCGGTCGAAGTGTTGAGACTCGACCCCCCAGGACGTTCCGAAGGCCGTCATTGGTTGCTGGTTTGCTTGTTCTTCGTTGACGACGGACCTGAGCCTCGCCGCCTGGAGGCTTGATAGTCCCTGCTTCTACGTGCCGACTGGGACGCTCGTCTAAACCCTTGTGAAGAGTACGAGGGCCTGTTAAATCCACGGTCCCTCGAGGCTCCAAAGCGGGAGTTTCCAGAAGCACCCCTGAAGGGGCGAAAAGAGCGAAAATTTCTACCCGTTTGAAGGGCGCCGAGGGACCTAGCAGTATCCGTGTCTTCTTTCATCCCTTTCAGCGCTTCATCAACCTTTTCGCCAAACAGGTGTTCCCCCTCGCATGGCATGTCCAGGACTTTGTACTGTACTTCAGGATGGAAAGTAGTACATTTGAGCCACGCTTGTCGACGAAGCACTACTCCATGGTTGATTTGTTTGAAACCAGACTCTGCTAGGTCAACTGCGATATTAATAGCGTGGTTCGAGGCCTCTTCGCCATCCCGCACCAGTAACATAGCTGCTTTTCGGTGTTCGTCTGGCAGGTGTTCTAGGATAGGGGCTAGTTTGTGCCACATTTCCCTATCATATCGTGACACGATCACTAAGGAATTGGCTGCTCTTACTGTCGTCGCTCCGACCGAGAGCACCTTCTTTCCAAAGGTGTCCTGCCTTCTAGCCTCGCTTTCCGGCGGCGTTGAACATTTTTGCTGGACCCTGGCCTTCCTAGCCGCTGCCGCCGACACCACCGAGTCAGACAGAGGCTGTGATGTTAGACATTTTGGAGTGGACTCCGGAGCTTTAAACTTTTTCTCGATCCGTCCCTTTATGGCTGGCTCCGAGAACGGATGGCGCATCGTCTTGAGACCTTCTTGCCACACGTGGTCAAGGATTGGGATGGCAAATACCGATTTTCTCCTTTGACCCATATGGTCAAAAAGGAAACCGTCTTTCTTCTGCTCCTCAGGAATCAAGCCGAATTCGGAACAAGCTTTTCCCATCATTGCATGGAAGGCTCCCACATCATCAGGGGGAGATGGCTGTGTCTGGCTCCTCGTAGACTCCAACTCTACATCCGAATTCCATGTTGGGTCCCTCGACGGTGACAGGGAGATGTCTGACCCCGAGTCATCCAGTATAGAGTCGGACTCCGACAACTCACCCTCCTCCTGAGCTCGAGGACGATCTTTCACCACCTGGGGAGCCGATGGGTGTTTCGTCGTCGAGCGAGCCGTACACGTTTGCTCGTCGATGGAAGGTACAGACAAAAGTGACGATGACGTCCCAGGTTGAGGGAACTGCGTATCCAGCCGCTGTAGGAGCCTCTGAAGAGTATTAAGTACATCCAGAGACAAAACCGCCTGGGGGGTCAGTAATGTGGATGATATAGGCCCGCTCGCACTCGTCGCCGTTGTCGTCGACGTGGAAGGCCGTAAGCCTAAAACCGATGGCTGCAGAACCATGTCACCTTCCCCTTCCGCCGAGCAGGCCGTGTCTGGCTGCAGTAAGACCTCAGGGGGGGATCGGGTCATAGACCTCAGGAAGCCAAGCCATAGACTGAGTCTCCGTCGACGAAGGAATCCCAACCGCTGCTGCTTGAACGGTAATAGGCATCGTCAATGACACCGAGGTCGACGAGCCAGTCGTCGTCGTCGAGCCCTTAGACTTCGTCGTCGATTTCGATGCCGACTTCCCGGCTGAAGCTTCTCGACTCATGGAAGACCTGTGATGGTCCCCTGAGGAGGATTTTGACAGTGCTAGCCTCTCCATCTTAGATGATGAGGAGGAGGAGGAGGAGGAGGGCTTTTTATGTGATGAGGAGGATCCAGCATGTTTCCCCTTATGCTTGTCCTCAGCTCAAATTTCTGCTGGCCGTACCTTCTTCGATGGAGGCTCCGACTTGCTCCTGGAGGCCGTGGAGCCAACTTCCGAAGCCGGGTAGGCACCCGCTCCATCATTAAGCCATTCGACCAGCCTTCTTTTACGGTCCTTAAGGGTTTTTTGGGAGAAACCCTTACATATCTCACATGTATCCGCCGTGTGGTGCGGGTGGAGACAGTAGATACAGTCCATGTGGCCGTCTCCTTCATAAACCTTTTTGAGGCCACAGGTTGCACACGGGCGAAATAACGCCTTTCCAGACATAATTCTCCAGAATTTGAACTTCGCCGAAGCGAAACAGACAAAACAACCTAGTTTTCACTAGTAGTAAACACCAGGATCCCACTACTTTGAAAGACGGTTGAAATCTGAGGGAGCGCGGGGGCGGGGCCTGTATTTATATCATGACGTCCTGACGGTACGGGCAAGCATGATACAAAACGAGGTGGATAGGACACATAAGCGTCGAAAAAGTTTTCCTACGGGAAAGGGTCTATATAATGTACCGGGGATTCCCAGCCTGACGACGGGGAATATTCAAAGCATGTGAATCCATGAAAGATCCAATGCTGGAGAAGTTGAATATCTGGGGTACAAAATTTCGGAAAAGGGCATCAGCCCTAAACAAAATCTTATGCAAGCCATCACCAAAGCTCCTGAACCCGCCACCAAAGAAGAGGTGAGGTCTTTTCTGGGATTGGCTGAGTACTATGCGAAATTCATACCAAAGTTTTCAGAAACCACTTCACCCCTACGTGATCTACTCAAAAAAGGGACAGAATTTGTGTGGAGAGAACCTCAGAAGAGGGCGATGGACACCATAAAGCAACACATCATGAAAGCTCCATGTCTGCAACCCTTTAACCCAGACTGGGATACGGTCATTACCACTGACGCCAGTGCGTACGGACTAGGAGCAGTGCTAACGCAGAGGAGAGGTGACACCGAACATGTGGTGGCCTTTGCGTCGAAGGCACTATCAGAGGCGGAACAGAACTACTCTACGATTGAAAAAGAAATGCTAGCATGCGCATGGGCAGTCGAACATTTCAGAACATATGTGTGGGGCACAAAGTTCAAGCTGGTGACAGATCACAAGCCGCTCATTCACATGCTCAGCCCAGGAGGCACCAAAACATCCACGCCCAGACTAGCTCGCATTGCAGCGAAACTACAGAAATACACATTCGAAATCCATCACATCTCAGGATGGAAAAACTCGCAAGCCGACTGCATGTCGAGACTGCCAGAGAACAAAGAAAGAGCTACCACATTCCTACACGGAGAATGCATTGTCGCATCCATCTCAGACATAAGGGACCCAGACTACTTGGAACTCAGTGAGAGACACTGGGAAGAAGAAGACGGGAAGGACCCCATCATGGCCAAGATTCGCAAATGGATCAAAGAAGGCTGGCCAAATGAGAAAATTCTGCCGGAAGGCATGAGACCATATTGGAAGGTGCAAGATGAGTTGTCGGAAACAGAAGGGATAATCATGAAAATGGATCAAATCATTCCCCCCACAGGAATGAGGCGCACCATACTCTGCAGGGCCCACGCGGGACACCTAGGAAACACGATGACTCGCCGCAGGGTGAGAGAAGCTTACTGGTGGCCGTCTATGGACCAAGAAATACGCACCATGATAGAGCGCTGCCATGAATGCCTAAACAGTGACAAAAGACTGAAGGTTTGACAAGCACCTCTCATTCCCACGGAGATACCAGAAGCAGTATGGTCCAAAGTGGGCATAGACTTCATAGGGCCCCTGGAGGCGATGGAAACGGAACACAAATAGGGCATAGTGCTGGTCGACTATTTATCCAAGTGGGTCGAAGCCGAGTTTTTCCCGAACATAACCACAGAGACGGTCATAGAGGTACTCACTGAAATATTCCAAAGGGAAGGTCTCCCCAAAGAAGTCGTCACAGACAATTGAGTGCAACTAGTGTCCAAAGACATGGAAGCATTTTTGAGAAAGAACCACATCAAACAAAAGAAAGCGGCCTTATATCACCCCCAAGCGAATGGACTTGTGGAGAGGGCGAACAGGTTCATAAAAGGGGCCATCCAACTGGCAACAGCGTCGGGAATGGACCCCCTCAAAACTACCAAAGAAGCCATAGCGGCCCACAGGCTCACGCCTAATGGAATTACTCAAATATCCCCGTTCAAAATGTTGAGGGAGGAGTGCGGCATCCACCCTCATTCCACCATGGCTGGCGAAAGTAAGGGAAGATGAAGCAGTTGACATGACAGAAGTGGTATGGCGCATGGAGAGGAACAAGTCACGCATGAAATCGTGGAGTGATGAAAGAAGAAGGACGAAGCAAGCGCCCAGCATAGAAGAACTGGGTCAAAATCAAACTGCCAAGAAAGGACCAAGCCACAGGATCCTGGTATAGTCGGCCCATAAAGGTAACTCACAAAGGAACCAATCACGTCCGCACAGAAGATGGGCACACGTGGAACTTTGAAAGGGTAGCATTATACCAGCGAAGGCAAGAAGAAGAGAGGACCCAAGAGACACCCCACGTAGAAACCGAAAGAGATGGCTGGAGAAACGAGGAACGAGAAACAGAAGGAAACGATGGAGTAAGAGATGCAACCGAAACTGAACGGGAAGAACCCAGTGAAAGTCCAGAACCGGAGCAGCAGAGACCATGCCCTGCAACCAGTGAGAGGCCTCAAAGGGAGCACAGAAGACCGGTGAGGTACAATGACTATGTGTTACAGTGAACCCATTCCGCCTTTGGAAAAAGGGAGGTGTGTAGAGATGTCGCGAGAGCCCCGCTCTCGCGAGATCTCGCCCGCGCCATCAGCTACGCGCGCATTACGGGACGAGCTGAGGACGCGGACAGCGGCGTCTTCCCGGCTCCTCCGAGCACGGGACAAATTTAGCGTTCAGCTGCACTCTTTGAGCTACGGCAGCCCAGCCCAAGTTGGCCACGTTGGCCCGTGAGATCCTGGACACTACTTATGCAATATCTTATCCAGAGTTATCAGGAAATAAAGCCCTGCCTGTCTCGTGTCTTTCTTCAGGCATTAGTATACTACAGTGTGTAATTGTGCACCCTGACCACACGTTGCCATTTTCTACTATGCCAGGTTTTGCATCCTGTGGCACAGGACTGGGAGCAGGATGGCCAGTCCAGCCAGAGCATACCAATTCCAAGCAGGAGCAGTTTGCATTGCGTTGTCCAGAACCTCCAGATGACCGTAACTGCAGGCAAGCCAAGGTAAGGTAAGTCCTAATGATTACATACACAGTCATTTGGTAATATGGGCATAGACTTTGGTTTTCCCGGCGGGGGCTGGTGGGGCTTGTGGCCAAAAAAAACCCCAAAAACATCCCATTGCATGTATAGGGGCTTTCACGAAAATGGCCTTTCCCAGAGGTGCAGGGGGTTGGAGGGGGCCCAGGCCCCAAAGCACCCGCGTACTTGGTGCCCCTGGCATACACACACTAATAACTACATATTGTGATCCATTCTTGTATGAAATGTACCTCATACTACAGCGATATTGTAACCATATTTTTCTTAGTGTACTGTGGAACAATGCTATGCAATGCCACTTCCTGTTTTGTGGAGACGGGCACGGGCACCACTTCCAGTGAGGTCACTTGAGGGCAGGGTCGCATGACATCACTTCTGGTTATGTCAGAGGTCAAGGGTTATGCGATGTCACTTCCGCTACCCCTGGCATTTTGGTTAAATGACGTTCCTGCTTCTGCACACTTACACCATGTACTTTACATGATCTACTATAGTAAAGACGTGCCTTGTGTGTTTGTGGTCTGGTCCATCACGCCCTCACTTTCTTCCATGCTGCTTCTACAGGAGTTATTTCAGATGAGCTCAAGTTAATAACTGTTCAGATGTTTAAATCGTGAGTTAATTCAGTGCACTGGCAATGGGGACATTGCTCACATGAAGCTTCGCCAGAGAATCTTTGACGTAAACCACCAAGGATAAATGTTCCTGCCATCAAAACGGCATGGAGGTGGAATTGAAAGACTGTCACCAGGAAGGCTGTTTACCAGCCATAAAACAGAGGCTGCTGTGTATTCCCTGTTGAAGCCATGCAACTTTGGGATGGTGAAAAGGGCCCGGACAAAAAGTGGCTGCTGTTGGTGGCCTGATCTGGGGCTCTGTATACTCCTCTGCGGTACAATGTACTGTCAATAGCAATTTTACTGAGAATTTGAAAAACCGCTAGTAGCATACGTACTGAGAATATGAAAGGAAGCAGGTGAAAAAATAAACCTACCATATAGAATTTGAAAAACCGCTAGTAGCATACGTACTGAGAATATGAAAGGAAGCAGGTGAAAGAATAAACCTACCATAGACTAAGTATGAAATACTTATTACAAAGTTACATAAGCCTAAACAAACTAAATGCACGTCACCTATGAAAGATACGGGCCAATATTCTGCCTCAGGGGTACACGCTCATACATGCCGTCCAGGGGTTTTCTTGTCAGCATTGTTTCATTAGAAGAAGGTTCTCTCAATTTAATTCAAGGAGGATTTTTGCTATTACAATTCATATTGATGCAATTATCTCTCTGGTAGTATCTATCTACTGTGAATGCAAAGAACACTGCTGCTGTGGTGAAATAGGCCGAATTCAATGGTTTAAATTGATGTTGGGAATAATGTTTTATCAATTATTCAACGTCTGTATATCCAACTGTGTGCTAGGTCGTGCATGAACTTCATGGGGTAGGACTGGCCTGATTGATAAGGGAACATGACATATAGGGGCCTTTAAAGTGTACATGCACAAAGGAATCATTTGGCCCCATGCCAAAGCCAGGATTCTGTTAGATGGGGCTCCCCATTCTCCCTATCATGCAGGAGAAGAAGCATTTTCTTTTTTTAACATTGGAAGATCAAATTAGATAATGAGTCTCAACTGAACCGTTTTAGCAAATTGTTATTTGCAGTCCTACTGCTTTCAGAAGGGATTAAATGCCTTCAAATTAAAGGATTTTCATTATGACTGGACGTGGACTTGGGCCTTTTCTTGGTTGAGCCATCAGGATTGTTTGGGCTCACTGGATTTACAACTGCATTCTGAAATCTACTTTGTGAGAATTTCACAGGTTGAATGATACCAAAATGGCAAATGTTGACACATCTTGAATGACTGAGCATTTCATTATGGGCTCTGGTGAATGGGGGCATTGCAGTGTTTTTTTTTTCTAATTATTCATCCGTTTTTCCATTTTAGTGGTCTTTTTTCCTAAGGAGATATAGTGACGCATGCTCGCCTACACCTCTGCGCTGCGTCATAGTGTTGGCCTGGCCGATGTTGCGACGCGAGGCGGAGCACGAGCGACGTTGAGCGTGCAGAGCGAGAGGAGCGCAGAGCAGCTGGAAGCACGTAGCCCTCATGCGCCTCCATTTAAAAATATTGCATTTATGGTCCCACACACCAAGTGTTGGTGCTTATAGCATATTACGAATGTTCCCCTTCAAAAGCAGCTTTGATGACAACCTCATTATGGTATACCAGACAAAAATTTCACAGTGGCAACGGAGGTGGGCGGAAACCATGCCCAGTCTCTCACAGCAGCACCAATACATGAAGACAGAGCAACAAAGGGGCTATTTATTTAATGTATTTATTGTTTATTTATATAGCTATTATACACAGGTGAAGTGCTTCGAGACGGGATTGGAACAAGGGAATACAGTAATCATTCTTAGGCCTTGAAAATTCTGAATGAGCTAAACAGAAAACTAGCATAATAGGCCAGACGACATTTCTACTAGTGCAAGTGGTACAGTTGAGACCAAGCTCGTGGGGGGGCGGTGGAGTCACAGGGGTGGGGGATGGCGGAAACAGTGGTGCGGTAAGGGGGGGGGAACAGGACAGATTAACTGGTCCAAGTACATTTGGGCCATGCATACGTACAGACAGGGGTGCAGGGGGGGGGCACAAAGAGTCTGGTCCAGCAGGGCCCTGTGTTAAGTGCAGAGTGGCTCGCCAGCAGAGAGTGTTAAGAGGACAAGTAGATGACTCTAGAGGGAGGGTATTTACTAAGAGAACGTTGTAGGTAGTCTGGGCCCTGTCCCCAGAAAGCCTTGTGGATTATGCAAAGGGTCTTAAACTTGATCTTTCAGCCACGGGGAGCCAGTGGAGGGATTTCAGCGCTGGAGAGATGTGGTCCCAGGGCTTCAGGCAAAGGATAAGTCTTGCAGTTCTGTTCTGGCTGAGTTGTAGAGGACACAGTAGAAGTATGATGATTGAGAAAGAGGCAGTTGCAAAAGTCCAGCCTAGATAGAACCAGGGCTCTCGAGGTGATGAGCCTCTGGGGGGAAAGCGAGAAAAGGTAGAATACCTCTGAGGAGGTGCAGTTGGTAGTTGGATTTTTTTGGAGATGTCAGATGAGGGAAGAGAAGGAGAGAGTGGAGTCGAAGATGACCCCAACATTTTTTGCCTCATTGGTAGGTGTGGGCGCAGAGCCAAGGGAAAGCAGGAGCAGGGGTCCCAATTGCGAAAGTGCACCGGAGTGTGCTTTTCGCTTTGTGTGTATTTGCCTACGGTCTCTTCACAGGCTTTCCAACATGGCCGCCCCTGGGATCAGCATTGGTGTGGACATCGATGTGCTGGCAGTTCCAGTAGTGATTGGCTTGTGGCTCCTCATCTGAGCCAATCCGCAAGGCAGCAGGCTTCAGCCAGCCCATCCACCAAAGGCCAACCTCTAAGGCCCCCTGTCTGCCCTTGTCTGGGCCTGGCTGGGGCATTGTGGGCACCACTATTTTTTACCATCCCCCCCCCCCCAATATGCAACTGGAGGCTTGGGACCTTATGCAGGTGCTCTTTGGCTATGTGATCAACCATTAAGATATCACATTAGTGTGGTCTAACTCTATGCTACCTTTATCATCATCTTGACTTTGTGCATCTCCTGACAATCTCCATTAACTATCTTCAGAAGGCACTTTCTTTTTCTCTTTTTGTTTCAAAGCACCAACCCCTAAAGCCATCCTCTTTCCTGGACTTTCACCTCCACTGCCTACACCCTTGTACTGTATTGCTGCTATACCCGTTGAACAAATACGGATTGTCTTGCTAATGTTTAAATTGAATTTAGCTGTTCTAACATCCTGCTTTTCATGACAATCTTTTCACAGGCATCCTCCTCCTCCTCCCTGGCTGCCCTTAAACGCAAGTACAGAGTAGTGGCACAGAAATGGGGATCTTCAGGTGCACCCTCTGACAAACTGGCCTGCCACCTTCTTCAAAGGCAATATAGACTCTGCATCAGCTCCAAGAAAAGAGTCAACATTCAAGCCTGCATCTCCGTGCTGTCCAACAACAAAGCTGTACTCTTCAAAGTCTGCAAGTACTGGCCAACCCTACCGCAGTCACATCCTCTATTACACCTACTCAGGTCCTTTGCTCAGACCTGGCCACACACTTCACCATCAAAACACAGGACATCGGGATTCCAAGATGGCAGCCGGCAGAGAAGGACGTGTGTAGGTGTCTCAACCCACTGGGCCATGCCACATAAGCATTCAAATTGAGCATTCCGGGCGATTTCTAGCCCCAACAAAACATCTGAAGCAGTAATGCATGCTGAGAGAAAATGGAAGACCTCTGCGGCACAACCACATACTACAACGTATGCGAGGGAGAAGCAAAAGGGACAACGCTACGACTATGGCCAGGAGGATGTGCCCGGCTGGGAGAAGGACAAAGACGCAGCGGAGGAGCTGGGAAACACTGAGGCAGAAAAACCAGCACCAGCAAGGATCCACACCAGGGGACAGTTACTGCAGCAGAGTGAGCCAGAATGAAGGGAGCGAGTACACCAGAGCACCACCTACGCCCAGAGAGCCACAATCAAGGAGCCGGCGGCGATGAGGCCCCAGAGAAGACCAGGCAACGCAGTGAGCGGAGCAGAGTGGCGGGAGGAGAAGAGGGATGTGGGGACGAACAGGGCTCACCTTAAGAGAGCTCTGGGTCCTCCCTCCCGCCCCCCACGGACAGCGAGGGACATCAATAAAGGTCCCCCGTGTAAACAGGGAACCGCTGACAAGGGGAGCAGGAGATCCAGAAAACAGCCCTCCCCCAACCAGGGCCCCACTGCTGCTTACGAATCTACGCCCCCAACATAGGACCCTCAGTCGGGGGCCAACATAAGTTTGGCATAGGCCAGTAACAACTAAAGGGACATAACCGATGCACTTGAGTCGACGGCATGGCCAGACCTTCGGAGCACCACGCTCTACGGCACTCTGCGCAGCGGGACCAGGCAATCACATCTTCAGAGGCCTCAAGAAGTGGGGGGGGGGATAAGGCAACCACATCATTCTCGCTACAAAGGCTGCCCACGGATCCAAGCAGCGCTCAACCGCAGGACACGCGGGTAACGCTGGGTGGTGCACACCACTCCCCCCTCCTCCCAGAGCATCGCTCCCGAAAATTACGAGTGCAGTGACATGGCAGCATCCAACATGCAGCCCCCCAGTTTGGAGTAGCTCAGGCCAGTGGATACAGCCCACAGGCAGGCAGGGGAGAGGATTTAGGAAGTCATATACAGCCCACCTACAATTCCTAGCCCATGTACCACCAGCTAACCAAAAGGAACATAGTGAAGCCCCAAGGCCAGAGGGCATTTAACCTCAGGAGTGTATAGGGGCCCGGGCCAGAGGTGGTGGAGAGGGAAAGAGCGTGGGCCGGCATCCCACAACCCCAAACAAATACAAATACTGAAGGCAAGACCCTAGAAGCAGCACGAGGACAACGGAACACACAGCAAGAAAGGGGCTCCAACACTACGGAGGGAGCTGCAACATAGGAAACACCACTGGGGTGGCAACATAGAGGGAGAAACAAAATACACAAGCGGCAAACAACGCGAAGGGCCACGGTACAGATCCATGGGGCCCAGCAGATGGGTGACCCACCTCCACTGAAAATGGGCCAAAAAGCCAGATTTACCCCTCCCCCCACCCCGACTCTTGACCAGGCAGGCTACTCCAAGACAATCAGCGGACTGAGGCATTCAAAGCAACAGGTGCCTCCCAAGACAACAGGCTGCAAACAAGAGAGGAGGCGGACGGGCCCCTACACACCACGGATAAGGAAGACAGAAGGAAGAGGAAACAGAGACACTCTCCATTCCAACAGGAAGACCACAGCATTCACGAGGTGAAGAGCGGGCCCTGAATCCAAAAGTCCTTAACGCCCACAGAACCAAAGAGTGAAGAAACACACATTATAACCCCCACTACAGCAGGGAATATACAACTGGGAGCACGGTATAGGTAACAGGAGCCATCAAGGGCCACAGTAATTAGCACGGATGTCAAAATCCAGGTTGAAAACCACAACGTCTGTCCAACCCTCCCCCCCATAAGGGAAGCAGGCCAGAAGCCTAAAACAACTCTGGAGCGCGGAAGACACAGGGACAACACGACGGGGAGACGTATCTGGGGAAACCCAAGCCGAGGACAGACAAGACATGTGAGACAACAGCATGACTAAAACGTACATGCAAGACTGATTTAAAGAACTCCAGAACCAATTCCTGCTCTCCATCCAGGAACAATTTCAGACACTAAAAGAAGACATGAAACAATCCATGCAGGAGGTAAATATAGACATTGCAAAACTGGAAGGAAGGGCAGACATGCTGGAAAAAGCAGTACAACAAATTGAGGCAGACACAACTCAATGAAGTACTGGAACAACTGGCCTGCATTTCCAGCAACCTGGAACTCCAACGTGAGGACCTGGAAAACAGTTCAAGAAGGTCAAACATCAACATTAAAAATCTATCAAACAGTCAAGGACAAGGACCTCCCAGACACGGTCCAACAACTATTTGTGGAGGTTTTGGCAGATGACACGGAAACTCAGGTCCAGATTGACAGACTGCACCGAGTGGGACCAAAAAAAAAAAACGCAGAACCAGGGGCTTGTCCGAGAGATATGCTGGCAGCAATGACATCCTACACCCTGAAGGAACTAATACTACAAAAAGCAAGAAAGGCAAGCCCGTTGTGGATAAATGGACAGGAAATACAATTGTATCAGGACCTTGCACAGTCTACGCTCATGAAAAGAAGGAAAATGAGACCAGAGGTTCAACACCTCATAACTAACCAAGTGAGATATAAATGGACGTTCCTGTTTGGACTCCTCTTTACATGGGAAGGGGAACAGCACAGGATTACCACATGCGAAGAGGAGGAACAAATCCTAGGTCCACACCAGGACAGTGAGGATGACCAAGATCATACACAAAGGAATGCTAGAAGTTGGAAGGCTGGAAAACTGTAGCAATGAACAACCGTGGAGGGAGGAAAAGATGAAGACACTAGTCCCAGGACAAGACAAGTAAAAACGCACGACATGGAACCTACCAACTCAAATCAAGGGGGTGGTAAATTACCCGGAATCACATAATCAAAGGCCCTGGGGAGAAGGAGGGAGGGCGATGTTGGAACCTCGAGTGGGGGTTAGGAACCCCCACAAACTGAAACTGGGGATGATAGGGGGTCAGGCGCGAAGGACACATCATCCAAGTGCTCCTAGGAACCTAGCCCCTCCTCAGGGGCAGGGGAAGTTGGGATCAGGAGGGGTGAAGAGGGGAAAGTAGAGGAGTGGTGGGGTAGAGGGGAAGAGTGGTGGTTCGGGAGCGGGACAGAAGGGAAAAGCAGGTGGGGTGGATGTCATGAGAGACATCGACCTGCAATAGAAGATTATGGATAGAGGGAACCAGAAACCGATTATAATCCTGACACAATGTCAGGGGAATGAATATCCTAATAAAGAGGAAGAAGCTGGAGCGCCATGCCTGGAGACAGCAGCCAGACATTGTTCTATACCAAGAAACCCATATAAAAAAGAAAGATAAAGTACAGGTCAAAATTAGGGGCGCCTTCCGAAACATTTCAGGCAAACGCGATGGAAAAGAAAGCGGGAGTCCTCATAGCTATACAGGATAGACTGAACGCACAGGTTCAGAACTTTCTGCAGATGGGGAGGGGCGCAACCTTTTCCTTAACGTGAACATAGGAGGCAAGCAACTTGCATTAGCTTCGATATATGCCCCCATATACGGGATAAGACGGCTTTCTGAAAGGAACCCTAAGGGCACTAGAGGTATTCACCACAGGGGAAATTATATTAGGGGGAGACCTCAACCTAGCATGGGACCCCAAACAGGACAGAAGCTCCAAACTACAAGCAGGGACAAATGGCCCTTCAAAGGTCCTCAAGAAAGCTTTTGAAACTCTAGCGCTCCAAGACATCTGGCGCACCACGAAGAGGGAAACGCAGGGTTTCACCCACTTCTCACACGTACACAACTCCCAAACTAGAATTGAGTATATTTGGGTATCCACAGGTCTAGTGGGGAAAGTAAACGATATGGAAATAGGCCCGATAGCCCTCTCGGGTCATGGCCCACTAACGGCATCCTTTAACATCAACAGGGCAAAGGGGGGTGGGGGTATCTGGAGATGGAGATTCTCACGAAACATCCTTCAAGATAACACCCTGGCAGACACAATAAAGGTAAAGATTGAACAATGCTTTCAGAAAATGACACAGGCACAACTCCCCAGAAAATAGTATGGGATGCCTTCAAGGCGGTACTAAGGGGAGACTTGATTGCAATAAAATCACAAAGGGACAAGCTACGAAGAATATGGGAGGAAGAACGGGAAGGGAAGCTAAAAGGAGCACAAAACAAATTGGCACGTAACCCCAGTAAGACGATGAAATTAGCCCTGAAACACATACAAGGACAACTGGGACTGATACAGAACAAGAAAGTAGCGCCAACAAGGCAGATAATCTGCTAGCAAGACAACTTCGCGAAAAAGGGCGCAAAACCACCATACTTAAACTAAGGGACAATATTGGTCACCTGAAAACAACCAACGAGGAGATGGGTGAAATAATAAGAACTTACTAACAGGCACTATACCGACAGTAGGCCTACCTAGGAAGTCTTCCGCTCCCCCAGTTATCGAACGCTGACAAAATGGTGCTGGAAAGGGATATACAAGAAGAGGAAGTTCTTCAAGCAATTAAATCCCTCCCAAAAAGCAAAGCACCAGGCCCAGATGGCTATTCTGATGCCTTTTACAAAAGTACAGGGAGGTGTTAGCCCCAAAATTGACAACGTTATATAACAGCTTTAAGTCACAAGGGTAGATTAGAGACTCCATGAATGAAGCAAAACTGATAGTCTTCCCCAAACCAGGAAAGGCCGCTTCTCTACCGGGCTCCTACCGCCCAATAGCGATAATCAACTTGGACGCAAAGCTCTACATGAAAATCCTGATGGAAAGGGTCACTGGACTGCTTCCGACACTCATTGGCCAAGACCAATCAGGATTTATTCTGACGAGGCAAACGGCGGACAACACCCAGAGGCTAAGCCATCTTATTGAAAAAGTTGACCGCACTTGCACCCCTGCTATCCTCGTGTCCCTCATGTCCCTGGATGCGGAGAAAGCGTTTTATAGGGTCGAATGGACCAAATTGTTCCGCACATTAGAGGGCATGGGCTTCGGGCCTAACTTTATACAAATGATCAAAGCAAACTACAAAACCCTTTCACTGCAGATCTCGGCGAATGGCACCCTTTCAAGGAAAGTTCCCCTGTCCAGAGGCACAAAGGAGGGCTGCCCTACTGTACGTGTTATTTTTGGAATCGCTCCTGATCCGGATTCAGGAGGCACACCAGGTGAAGGGCATACTGATGCGAGGGGAGGAGCATAAAACCATGGCTTTTGCTGACGATATGCTGCTAGCATTAACTGCCCCAGAGCTATCCCTCCCAGCGCTTTTGCAAGAATTAGATCGATTTGGATTCATCTCTGGCCTCACGATCAATAAGCAAAAATCTGAAATTATGAATCTGACGGAGGACCCAATAAAAATTAACAAACTGGCCCAAGATACTCAGCTGAACATAGCCTCAGTACTTGGGGATACACTAACACCCAAGATTGACCAGACCTAGAACGCAAATGACTAAAGCCTTCTAGTGGCAATAAAAGCAGACCTAGAGAAATGGAATCCTCTTAAAATATACTGTTGGGGAAGGATGACAGCCATAAAAATGTCGGTCCTCCTAAAAGGATTGTACTTCTTCCAAACATTACCAATAAAAATATTAAGATCATTCTTCAGGGTACTGAATAAGATGGTGACAACTTTCATATGGCAACATAAAACAACCAGAGTGGCAATGTAGACCCTGACAGCGCATAAAGACCAAGGAGGGCTACCGCTATCGCACTTCCAAAGGTACTACAAAGCAGCACAATTGAGAGCCATCAAGGAGTGGGTGGCGAAGACTCCCCAACATTTTTGGGCAAAACAGGATCGGGCAGTGGCCGGACCCCTCCACCCCCTCGAATCTCCTATGGCTACCTAAACGACACAGACACCCGAACACCGAAATAAGTGAGGTTGTGGGATCAGGGACCAAAGCCTGGGATGCGGCGATCAAAAGAGGACCCCCAACGACATTCCCATCTCCTTTCAGCCCAATGTTTGGAAATCAAGACTTTCTACCAGGGATGACCAGAGTTCAAACCTGGGCTGGTCACAAGCAGGCTGCACAAAGCTAAGAGATATGTACACGGGCCAGGAGGTCATGCCGTTCCAGGAATGTAGACAAGATGTGGGGATAAAGGTCACAGAGGAATATAAATACACTCCGGTGAAGCACTGGATCTCCTCTCCACCCCCAATAAAGCAGCAGCCACTAGACGATTGACCCAGTTGGAAGTCTATATGACAACAGACACAGGCTCCAGATTAATAGTCTCTAATCTATATAAAATCCTGAATGATCGAGGTGAAGATATCCAATGGTTTTACATGAAGCAGTGGGAAAAGACATTGTGAATGGATACACGTGTGGAATAAAATCCTGAAGCGAACGCGCTCCATTCAAACGAGAGAAATGTAGCAGAAGTTCCCAATTCAATGGCACCTCACTCCAGAAAGACTCCACACAATGTATCCAGCCACTAGCGATAAATGCTGGCGGGGATGACAAACAAAAGGAGACTGGAAAAACATATGGTGGAGCTGCCCTTTTCCTCAGCAATTCTGGGGAGAAGTTAAAGCCCAGGTGGGAAAAATGATGCTAAGGGCAGAGGACCTGCAGGAGAAGGTTTGGATGGCGGGACTGTGGGAGCCAAGACAAAGGGACTTTTCAAAAGCGCAGCATGGGGGGGGGGGGTGATGATACTGATTATAGCAGCTTGGCTGACGATAGCCCAACCCTGGAAGCAAAAAGACCCACCCACGATATTCGACTGGCTCCAAAAAGTTTGGCGATTTGTCTCCCTGGAATGTATGACCTACAAGCTTAAAGGTACGCCAGAGGCCTTTCGGGTAGACTGGGGTAGTATAATGACTTCCCTGCAGAGTGACTACATGATTCAATGGTGCCCACACAACATAGGAATCCTAGACATTCTGTAAGCTCACCCGAACTGAAACAAAGATCCAGAACCACCACCTGGGGTGGAGTGAGTTTGGGGGGGAGGGTGAGGGGGACTGTTGATATTGTTTATTAGTATGTATGAAAATGTAATAAAACTTGCATATAAAAAAAAAATAACACAGGACATCCTGTACTCTCTTCTGCTGCACCCTGCACCAACATCTCTTTGGCCCCCCCTCGGCTGCTCCATCTCTTCTCCCCTCCCTCTCCCTTGTCACACCTGATGAGGGCTCTAGACAAATACTGTCTATGAATGCCTCCCTAAAACAGGTGGACCCCAGCCCCTCCAAAACCATTAAGGACATCATTGCCACTCTCCCCCCAGCCTTGGCCGACCTCTGCAACCTCTCTTTCGCCATTGGAACGTTCCCCTCTCCTCTCAAGTACTCTCTCTTGCACCCTTTGCTCAAAAAACCTTCATCCGTACGGTCCATTCCGGCAAACTATCGCCCGATCTCCATCACCCCTTTCCTAGGAATACTCCTGGATAAGCTGGCTATCACTCAATTTACCCTCCACACTAAATCTGTTGGTTGTCTCCATGACCATCAGTTTGTCTGGCTTTAGAGCATCCAGAGGCACGGAAACTGCTCCTCTGAACACCTGTGAAGACCTGCTCTCAAATCTTGACCCCAACTTTCCCTCTGTCCTCATTCTTCACGACCTCTCCTCTGCTTTCCATATGGTAAACCACAACATCCTGATCACCAGTCTTCGTGATACTCTGGGCATCACAGATCGGCCCTGCCGTGGCTCGGCTCCTTTCTCTCTGGCCGGCCCTCTCAGGTGGCACTCTGGCCCTTTCTGTTCTCTACCTCTCTCTACACTTGTGGCATACCCCAGGTATCTAACCTTTCCCCCTGGTTCTTCAATATCTACATGGCCCCTTGCCCTACAGTATCTCTACTTTTACCTCTAACTTTCAGTGTTATGCAGATGACACACAGCTCTCTTTCACGCTAGCCTCGGCCTCCACCTCCAAGCCTCATCAGCAACATGCAAGGAGTCAAACCACCACCCATTTTTCTTCAAACCCCAGGTGAGCAACCCATTTCCTGGACCCAGTGGGAATCCCAAATCCACACATATCGTGGCCATGGACGGTACCAAATTAACCACAGAAAGAAAATCTGCGCTGCTCAGAAATAAATTAGGAACCGGGGGCCAACTGCTTTTTGCGCTAGCTGAAGGCACACAAAAAATAGACGCTACAGCACATGACGATGCCTTTGAGGAAGTATTGGCCAGTATAAAAAATATGTTTGGTGTAATCCCCAATATCGTATTCGAAAAACAAAAGTTCTACACAAGACTACAATGAGCATACTGAGTGAATAGATTATCTGGTAATTCTGTGACGAATATGTGGATGTTGTTCCTTCTCCCTTAGGAAGAGACCTGTCCCATGGACCCAGGGTGGTGCGTCTATAGTACAATAATCCCCTGAGGGTCGTGCACTGTGGGAAGATCACATGGGTGTCATGATGCCTACCTCCAAGGAGCCAGACAGGGCCCGGCACCCTCAGAGGCAGGCAACATGTATACTAGGGAAGTCCCAGCCACCCCAGATAGGGGCTCTTTGGACTCAGTCCTGGTGCCGTTGGCGTCAGGCTCATACAAGATATGGAAGGAATAGTGTTTGGTGCAAACTTACCTGGCAGACCATGCTGCGATTTCCTTACCTGGCAGATCATTCTACAACTTCCAGATGAAAAAGGAACTACTTAACCACACGGGTGTGGCTGGTGGCAGGATACATACCTTCAGTGGAAGGATACATACCTGGGACTACTTGAAAGGCTATTTAAGCCACACCCAGACAGCAAACCACGCTTCGCGTTGTTCTGCTCATAGCAGCTGGACGCTCACCGTGCCTGCTCCTGCTCCAGCCCTCGACCACGCCTGCCAGCTGTTAGGCAGAAACCTGTGCAGTTCCCTTGGGGAACACTGCAAAAGATTTAAGACTACAGGTAGAGCAGTAAACCCCTTTGGTAGCAGTCTGTACCACCCAGATTTACCTGGTAGCTGTGGCTGAGCAGTCAGACTTCTCTCAAGAAGAGTTAGGCAGTATGTAAAGTATACACAATATGTACCAAAACACAATAGCACAAGCAAACACTGACCAGAGCTTGGTTTCAAAAGTATATAGTTATTTATTTAAAATACACATAAGTTAAAAACACTCTAGCAAAAATATAGTAAAAGCACTTCAACACAGTTATACTGAAAGTAAATTCAATCCTTTCTCCTATCTAGACAACTCTAGGTTAACACCACTTAATTAAAACAGAGGTGAGTGCTTAACGTTAGATGACACTCTAGTAGTTTCCAAGAAAGGGAGAGAAAAAGCAGAAATAGGTGAGACACACCACTCTAAGGTCCAGAACACTTGCAATAGGCTTAAAGAAGAATAAAGTCACAGGTGAGCAAAAGTCACTAGGCAGGGCCCACTCTTAGAGTAGCCGGAGCGAAAATGTGCCCAAGATCACACTGTTAGTTAGAGATTCAAAGTCTTGCAAAGAGTCAAAAAGAGTTTAGAGTGGCTCAGAAAGTTTAGCCAAAGTGTCCCAGGCACTCCCAGGTTCGAAAGCCGGGGACTAAATCTACCCCGTACAGTCGGTAGCAAGGGAAGCCAGGCGGAACACAGTACCTTAAGCGGAAAGGATCTTCCAGCGGGGGCAGTTGTTCCAGGCAGCGACAGCAAGGCTCGACGTCGGTCAGGGGAGAAGAATATCTCGCTGAAGAGCAGAAGAGAAAGGTCGTAGCACTGCCCGGGAAGAAACCAGCCGCGGAGTCCTCCGGTTAAAGGGTTGGTACCGACTTTCGCGGTATGGGGGTAAAGTGTGGTATTCCGGATGCCGGGGTGCTTGGCACAGGCAAGGCGGCCACGAGATACCTCAAAAGGACGGAAAGAAGGCGAAAACTGGTTGTCCCCACCAGTCAAGGGAAGGAGCCACTCCGTTAAGAGTTCTCCTCGGTCGTCGGGAAAAAAAGTGGTGAGACGGTTCAGCAGGGCTCCACCGGGTGGTGTCGTCGAAGCAGGTCGGCTCAGCTCTTCCCTCGTCGGATTCTTGGTCCTGTGGCGACTTCTGAAGTCCCAGTCCCCAAAGCCCTGCTTTTATGCAGCAAACCCCCATTCACCCAGCCTAGCTGTCACTCAAACATGCTAAGTGGTGAGCCGGGCGGCTCACCACTTGGGCCAATCAGGACGGAGTGCGACTTGAGTTACCAAGGTAACTCAGTCCAGGGTGCCTAAATCCCCCTCCACCCCTCCTAAGTACCCCAGACAGAGTGGCACCACTTTGGAGGGCTTCTGTGGAGAAGCCCGCCAAAAGTGGAACAAAGGGCTCCACTTTGGGTCAGAGTTACAGAGGCGAACACCAACGCCATTTTAGAATCAAGTTTTGGCAAAAAGTCCCAACCGGAGTTATAAAAATAAATATATAAACCGGCGGTATGTTTAAGGCTACCGTAAATAAATAATTAAATGTGTTAGCCTAAAACAATGGGAAATCCCATAGGGAAATATTCGCGGTCGAATATAAAAAGTAGTTTCCACTGCCACCAGCCAAAACTCGATCAGGGGGGACGGAGACGTGCCCCCTCGACTAACAGACCCTGGGGCAATCGAATTGCCCCAGCCAGTACGTCCACAATATGATGGTTTGTACTGGTTCTGTTCAGGATTCAAGACTAGCAAAGTCTTTGGTGACTTTACATGCCCTGGGAGACAGTAGTCAGTCCCAGAGTATGGAGTCTATGTTGGGGAGTCCCTAGGACACCCCTGGGTCACGGCACAGAGGGTGCTGTGTGACCCACATCACAAAAATACATGAGGCCCTATGGAGTAAAAGACCCCATAGCCCATTCAACACAAGGTTTAACCAAGAAAACACACTTCAACATGTCCAAGAGTGAGGGTAAAAGAGTCTCACTCTTGGCAGGAGAAAAAAATTAAACCCCAGAAATCCAGCAAAGCTGCTGGGGGACTCACTAGGTAGGGAAATTCAGCCTAACCAGAGAATTCTCCCTAACACTCGCCCCCCCCAGACTAAGGGACAGGAGGATTTAATCCACTCCTGGATGAACCTCATACCTCTAGTCGATGATATACATCCTAGAGAGTCCATCAGCATTTTGATGGTGACACCTTGACCTATGTTCAATGGAGAACTCAAAGGTTTTCTTTTGCAAGCTAACGGACCTACAGACCCTTTGAGGAACATCAGTCTTTTTGTTATAGGGGATCTGGTTGACCAGTCCCTCAGAAGTTGGTACAACTTCTGAACCTATGTTAGGCTTTTTCAAGGGGTCCTTATAAAGGATTCCCTTAGATCTAGAGGGGCCTCCAAGGTTCCTCACCACCTCTCTTGTGGGAGCAGGTTGGGTCTTAGGCCTCTTGGTTGGAGGGGTTGGGGTTAGGCAATGTACCTGCTTCCCCTTCCTCTTAGATCTACCCTTACCTATTTTAGGAGTTTCCCCCCTAATATTAGGATTTGAGTTGGGGTCTTCAGTAGAAGGTCCAACAGTCCGAAGGTTTTTGGCCTTAGACTTTTCTTTTCTGGTTTTCCACCAGCACTGAGAATTACCAGTTCTCTCAGGTCCAGATAGGGGCCTAGTTGGTCTATCCACCTCTTCCTCAGAAGCAGGGGGGGTCAGAGACTCGGAAACTAGGGGAACAAGGGTGGAGCTTGGTTGGGGCTCCCATGTTCCTAGCATACTATCCTGAAATGTGCCTGGGTTAGAGGTCAACTTACTAACACCAGGGCTTGTAGTGGGGTTCTCAGTAGAGGGTCCCACAGGCTTAGAAGGGTCCTTCAAGGTAGCCTGTCTAGCCAATTTGGTTAAGTTCTGCTTCTCCATACTGGGAGGCCTGGGGGTATGTGACACTACTCCTAGAGTTCTTAGGTCATTCCCCAACAGGACCTTCCCAGGTACCTCAGTCTGAACACTGACAGGGATCCTCACTGTCATGTTGTTACACTGAATGAGGGCTGGTAGAATAGGAACCATTTGGACAGGGCCTCCAGACATTTTAGTGGGACCTTTGGGTGCTTTGGCCACATCCTCAGGTTGAAAGAAGCTTTCATCCACTACTGTTCTGCTGGCCCCAGTGTCTCTCCTGGCAGGAGTATCCTGGCCATTGACAAGAACACTGTCCACATAATACACCTTAGAGTTAACAGGTAGGGAGTTATACACAACCCTATTCTGGGGACTAACCAGACCCATAGGCTCTAAGTTTACAGTTGCTTGAAGACCCAAGGGTTCTTCAGCAAAGAGTTCAAAGTGGGCACTAGCCATCTGTACTTCATCCTCAGGAGTGAAGGCTAAGGAGACTGTGCTGATCCCTGCAGGTTTACCCTTGCACTTGGGATCTCCTTTGATATGATCAGTACCCTGACAGACATAGCATTGTCCAAATGCTCTCTGGAAGGGTGGCTTGTTCTGACCTCCTTCTGGCTTGTGGCCAGAAGGTACAGTAGCCTGACTAGGTTTCCCATGGGGCTTACCCTGGTTATTTTGTGGTTTGGGGCCCTCTTTGGGATAGGAATTATTAGAATTCTCTTTGGAGTCTTTTTTAGGCTGTTTCTCCCCATCCTTCTTCTGAGTTACCCCAGAATCCTTGTGAGTGGCCCTGTTGGCAACCCACAAGTCAGCAGCCTTAGCTAGTTTCCGGGAATCTAATTCCTTGGAATCAGCCAAGTGTTGTCTGAGCTCAGGAGAGCAGGCATCATAAATAGTCTCCAACATAAACAAATTCTTCATACCTTCATAAGTGTTCACCTTGTAACCCTTAATCCATCCCTCTAAGTTTTTCAAACATTCACTCACCCAGGTAGCCCAAGGGGTACCATCATGCTTTTTGAGGC
Organism: Ambystoma mexicanum; assembly: GCF_040938575.1. NCBI lineage: Eukaryota > Metazoa > Chordata > Amphibia > Caudata > Ambystomatidae > Ambystoma > Ambystoma mexicanum. Next base: position 440,514,324 of record NC_090931.1, on the reverse strand, counting down.
TCCTAAACCTCTTAAGATACTGGGAAGGGGTCTTCCCAAACCTAGCTATCAAAGCTAGTTTCACACATTCATAGTCCTTCCTATCCTCCTCCCCCATCTCCATTACCACATCAGTTGCAACAGGGGGAAGCCTAGAGAACAACCAGGTGAGTAAGTCATTTCCTGTGATGTTCTGGAGCCCATGATTATATTCAAACAGAGACAACCAATCCAACACATCCAACTTAGGCTCATACATACCAACCAATTCTTTAGGCATCCGGGGTCTTTTAGGACTGGAACTTCTAGAGGAGCCAGAGAGAGAAACATTCTCAACAGATAATTTCTTCATTTCTAAGTCATACTTGAGCTCCATTTCCCTTAGCCTTAGTTCTTTGTCAGTTTGAGCATTAAGTTTCTTATACTCCAATTCTAGCTTCATTTTCTCCAGTTCAAAGTACTGAGGACTAAATGTGGGACCTGGTAAAGGTCCAGTAGGCACAGCAGGTAGAGCAGGCAGAGGCCTAGGGGGGACAGTTACAACAGCCTCACCCTCCTCTTCTGACTCTTCCTCAGAAACATCAACATTTTGCTCCATGTTAACTTCAATACTGTCATCTACAGTTGCTGGAGTGGTAGGCTCCTCTGAACCATCACCCAGACTTTGGTTAGCTAACAATCTTTCAATCAGCTCCATTTTCTTGCCCTTAGTCAGGAGATCCTTATGTTTACAGAGCATTCTTAAACAATCAGCAGTTTTGGCTGCAAGGGACTCTTGACTATAGCTTTCTATAACTGACATGTTAGAGGTTTTACTTTTTCAGTGCTAAGCTTTGTGGTTAGTTGTACTAAGGTATCTAAAGCACAATAAAATGTATACTCAATACAAATCCCACCGCTGCCACCAGTGTTAGGCAGAAACCTGTGCAGTTCCCTTGGGGAACACTGCAAAAGATTTAAGACTACAGGTAGAGCAGTAAACCCCTTTGGTAGCAGTCTGTACCACCCAGATTTACCTGGTAGCTGTGGCTGAGCAGTCAGACTTCTCTCAAGAAGAGTTAGGCAGTATGTAAAGTATACACAATATGTACCAAAACACAATAGCACAAGCAAACACTGACCAGAGCTTGGTTTCAAAAGTATATAGTTATTTATTTAAAATACACATAAGTTAAAAACACTCTAGCAAAAATATAGTAAAAGCACTTCAACACAGTTATACTGAAAGTAAATTCAATCCTTTCTCCTATCTAGACAACTCTAGGTTAACACCACTTAATTAAAACAGAGGTGAGTGCTTAACGTTAGATGACACTCTAGTAGTTTCCAAGAAAGGGAGAGAAAAAGCAGAAATAGGTGAGACACACCACTCTAAGGTCCAGAACACTTGCAATAGGCTTAAAGAAGAATAAAGTCACAGGTGAGCAAAAGTCACTAGGCAGGGCCCACTCTTAGAGTAGCCGGAGCGAAAATGTGCCCAAGATCACACTGTTAGTTAGAGATTCAAAGTCTTGCAAAGAGTCAAAAAGAGTTTAGAGTGGCTCAGAAAGTTTAGCCAAAGTGTCCCAGGCACTCCCAGGTTCGAAAGCCGGGGACTAAATCTACCCCGTACAGTCGGTAGCAAGGGAAGCCAGGCGGAACACAGTACCTTAAGCGGAAAGGATCTTCCAGCGGGGGCAGTTGTTCCAGGCAGCGACAGCAAGGCTCGACGTCGGTCAGGGGAGAAGAATATCTCGCTGAAGAGCAGAAGAGAAAGGTCGTAGCACTGCCCGGGAAGAAACCAGCCGCGGAGTCCTCCGGTTAAAGGGTTGGTACCGACTTTCGCGGTATGGGGGTAAAGTGTGGTATTCCGGATGCCGGGGTGCTTGGCACAGGCAAGGCGGCCACGAGATACCTCAAAAGGACGGAAAGAAGGCGAAAACTGGTTGTCCCCACCAGTCAAGGGAAGGAGCCACTCCGTTAAGAGTTCTCCTCGGTCGTCGGGAAAAAAAGTGGTGAGACGGTTCAGCAGGGCTCCACCGGGTGGTGTCGTCGAAGCAGGTCGGCTCAGCTCTTCCCTCGTCGGATTCTTGGTCCTGTGGCGACTTCTGAAGTCCCAGTCCCCAAAGCCCTGCTTTTATGCAGCAAACCCCCATTCACCCAGCCTAGCTGTCACTCAAACATGCTAAGTGGTGAGCCGGGCGGCTCACCACTTGGGCCAATCAGGACGGAGTGCGACTTGAGTTACCAAGGTAACTCAGTCCAGGGTGCCTAAATCCCCCTCCACCCCTCCTAAGTACCCCAGACAGAGTGGCACCACTTTGGAGGGCTTCTGTGGAGAAGCCCGCCAAAAGTGGAACAAAGGGCTCCACTTTGGGTCAGAGTTACAGAGGCGAACACCAACGCCATTTTAGAATCAAGTTTTGGCAAAAAGTCCCAACCGGAGTTATAAAAATAAATATATAAACCGGCGGTATGTTTAAGGCTACCGTAAATAAATAATTAAATGTGTTAGCCTAAAACAATGGGAAATCCCATAGGGAAATATTCGCGGTCGAATATAAAAAGTAGTTTCCACTGCCACCAGCCAAAACTCGATCAGGGGGGACGGAGACGTGCCCCCTCGACTAACAGACCCTGGGGCAATCGAATTGCCCCAGCCAGTACGTCCACAATATGATGGTTTGTACTGGTTCTGTTCAGGATTCAAGACTAGCAAAGTCTTTGGTGACTTTACATGCCCTGGGAGACAGTAGTCAGTCCCAGAGTATGGAGTCTATGTTGGGGAGTCCCTAGGACACCCCTGGGTCACGGCACAGAGGGTGCTGTGTGACCCACATCACAAAAATACATGAGGCCCTATGGAGTAAAAGACCCCATAGCCCATTCAACACAAGGTTTAACCAAGAAAACACACTTCAACATGTCCAAGAGTGAGGGTAAAAGAGTCTCACTCTTGGCAGGAGAAAAAAATTAAACCCCAGAAATCCAGCAAAGCTGCTGGGGGACTCACTAGGTAGGGAAATTCAGCCTAACCAGAGAATTCTCCCTAACACCAGCATCCTGGAAACACCTAAGGATAGAAAAGGGAAGAAGAAACAGGTGAAAACAAACCTTACCTGTTAAAGCTGCATTCCGGATTCAGCGCGCCAACGTTCCTGCAAAAAGACTCATTTTAAATACTCACCGCGTCGCATACATCTTGGCGCACTTCTCTTACCTGCACGTGGCGCCTTTGGCTCTGCGACGCCCATCCGGATCCACTGCAGCATTCCAGCACATACGGGGAGACGAAGAGAAGAAAGCAAGGTGAGAAGGGAAAATAACCAAGAAGCTCTTACCTGCCAAGCTAATTCTTCTTACCTTCGGGTCGATGCCATTCCTTGGGCATTTCAGCACCCCGGCCCCTATGGGGAAAAAGCAAACATCACATTAGTGAATGCAAGAACCGTAGCAAACAAACTATTTAAAACTTACCTGCTTACAGGTCGGACTCAGCTTCTGCTTCGTGCCGGCTCCATTTCTTCGGCATTCTCGAACTCCGGCCCCTAAGGAAAAAGACAGGAAAAGACAGTAGTGGGCCTACACCAAAACTCACCTGAAATCAGGTTTTCGACGGAAACCGCCCTCAGCCCGGAGTCTTCCATTACCTGCAAAAGAGAAGAGGAACAGTTTAGACTCAAGCTTGCCATAAACATTTACGGTACTTACCGGAACAGACAAGCGAACTCGAACTTACTATCCAGTGACGTAACTGGACCCCCACGCGCCCCTGCATCAGAAGCAGGATGGAGAGCTCGCCTTTTCAATCCCTAAGGTGAGTCTCCACAGGGAATTACAGAAGGGTTGCAAGGAGGGTGAGAAGGGAAAACGTGAGATCTACACAAAACCCGCAGAGTATTAACCCTTCCTTTTCGCTCACAGAAGGGTATTCATCCAAGCCAGACAAGCCAGATTTGGGAACCCAGCCCACTCCATCTTCAGGGTGCTGAACATCTCCTTCGAAGAGGCCACTGCCGTCCAGACCACGCCCGCGCCTCCGTGGGAACCAGGTGAGCGTTACAATGGGAGAGGAAGCCCTTTATGGGATTAGGAATGACCATTTCCAGAGAACGCAGTATACCACCACATTGTTAGACACTCCCTCGTTTCCCAAGCCAAGCTCAGCTTCCCTCATCCAGTGCCAATGTCTGCTATTGTAACATTAATCAACTTAATATGTTAGATCAGACTAGTGGCCCTGAAAATACCAATTGCCTTCCACATAGCTCCATGAGAAGTACTGTGAAGATGATACCAGGAGTATGCAGATCACTCTGGAGAACCAAATTGAAAGGTCTTGCTCTGACAGCATTGGATTGTTTCAAGGAAATACAAAACATCAAAAAGGAAGCCAACATGGAGAGAGTCTTCCTCCAATGGGACCATGAAGGTAGTGCTCGCTGCCCGAACAAACCTTCAGGCACCCCCCAGGTCCGGCAAGCCGCTGGAAAGCATAACTCCATTCTGAGAAGGGAGCAGAGACAAGCGCAGCTACTGCCAACGGGAAGAGGAACCTGAATGCAAATTGACCAACGGTGATGCCGACGACCGCAGAGAATGCCCGAACGATTCCGGAGCCTCAGAGAGAAGACACAAACCACAGAAACGGGTACGCAGACAGACGGAGGTGCTGGCAGAAACAGGAACAGTGGCAGAACAAGAGATAAGAGGGCCTGGGACCTGCACTCATAAGAGCCAAAGTATAAGAGGGTCTGGAACCCTCAAAGAAACAGACAGTACAAAAGAAGGCATATACTTGGCAGGAGAGTAAACAAGTTATTGCAAACGCACACTGTCTGGGGCTCGCACCCACATGAGAAAAAAAGGGCCTGGGCCCCTGAAAGCAAAAGAGGCAAATCAGAAGAAAACTTGGGCTTGGCAGGAGAGCACACCAAGCTGGGATAACAAACTATTGCAAGTCTGGGGCTCCAACCCATATGAGATTCAAAGAATACAGTAACATTATTTCAAGAAGGTATCCTCTCCCGAATATAACAAATTCTGCTTCTGGTGCAAGATGCAAAAGCGTTTACCAATTGGGCCTCAAGAGAGCATACCACCAAATTTGCCTTCCTCCTTACTCGAAAGCTTTGCAACTTTTGTTACACCGAGGGAACCTTATAATACACCTGGCTGCCTTTCGGGCCATCATCTGCAGCTGCTGTTTTCCAACGGCTCATTACAAACCGCATACTAAACATACCAAACATTGCTTTCTTTCAGGCCAACATGCTAGTATATGTTCGGGACTGGGAATCCCGTTCTACACCTGGCAATGCGTTTAAAACACTAGAAGACAGTGGACTGATGCGACAGAAAGAAAAGTGAATATTTGAAAAACCTAAAGTGGAGTATTTGGGGTACACCATCTCTGTATCAGGGTGTCACCCCAAAATCTTGTTGGTGGAGGCAATCAAGAACGCCCCCACAATCAACAGTTACGTTTGTTCTTGGGACTATCAGAGTATTATGCCAAATTCATTCAAACGTTTTCAGCCAAGCCCGAGCCACTTTGAGCCGTTCTCAAGAAGAATGCATCATATAAGTGGACACTATCATGCCAGTCTGTGGCAATCAGTGGCCACACTCTTAGCCCTTTTGTGCCAGGCAAATCTACCATTCTCACCACGGATGCAAATGCGTCTGGTCTTAGTGCAGTTATGATGCAATTGGATAGAGATGATAATTCTGTAATTGCCTTTGCATCCCAAGCACTCACAGTCCCCGAGCAGAACTATTCGGACATTGAGAGAGAAATGCTAGCATTCACATTTGTCGCTGATTATTTCCAAAACTAAATATGGTAAAGAAACTTCACATTAAGCAATGACCACAAATCGGTAGTCCATATACAAACACTTGGTGATACCAAGAAAATAACATCACGATTAGCACGCCCGTCAGCAAAGTTAAAGGAGTTCCTGTTCAAAATACAGTATGTTCCAGGGTGAAAGAACCCTCAGGCGGATTGCCTGACAAGTCTTCCACTACCTCACAAACCCAATGAAGGATGCCATGCAAACGAACGTGTAGCTGCATCAGTACAAGATGAGTAGGACAGCACTGCAGCCAGCGTATAAGCACCCATATGGAGGAAGAATGTTCAAGACGACCACACATTACATTTAAATGTGAACTAAACCAAGAATGAGTAGCCCCCCCCCTCCCCCACCAAAAAGGACCTCAACCCCACACTACAAATGTTCAGTAAAATGGCCACCGAAATCACAGATGAAGTTGGACTACTCCTCAGACACGACAAACCCATTCCTCCCAGATCACAGTTTGGAAAATTGTCATCATTGGCCCATGAAGGCCATTTGTGGAGCACCTGATGCAAGCGCAGACAGAGAACACTACTGGGGGCCAGGAATAGACAGCTACATGGAGACATGTAGTAGCCTGTGCAGCATGCAAGGAAGGAGACGAGAGGCTTATTACACACATGCACACCACCAATGCTTTAGGTCAAGTGAACAGGAGTTCCATGACAAGAGATTGGGATAGACTTTATAGGGCAAATAAATCATACGCCCCTTGAACAAAAGCATGCACTGGTTTTAGTCCATTACTCATCAAAGAGGGTTGAAGCAATGCTCATGCCTACAATCACTACGGCAACCACCATCCTTGCTCTCACAAACCTATTCAGAAGGACGTCCTGAGCTGTTAATATCAGACAATAGAGTCTAATCCATATCCGACAAGAAGATCAATTACCTTGAGAGAAACAACATCAAACTCCTTTGTCCAGCCCTTTGGGGTAATGGCCAAGTGGAGCGGGCAAATCGTATAATAAAAGAAACCATTCAATAAGCCAGATCAAATAGCACAACTGTCATGAAGCAGTGTAAAGAAAGTTATCAGCAAATAGTTACCATAAACTCAGCCACGGTAGTTACACCATTTTAACTCATGGGGGGGATTTGAAATAAGCATTAAAGCAAGTCCTCCTGGGACACACTCGTGAAACAAAACAGTGGAAGCACGCATTCCAGAGATCGAGGGAAAAGTGATTGGCACGCAAGAACTTCAAAGAACGCATTTGACATGCGACACCCAGAAAATTCATCATAAGCGTCATTGTGAAGGTAATAATGACACAAAAGAACAAAACCACATCATCAAAATGCAGTGACCGAGTGCACATTAGCAAGGTACATCAAGATACCATTACCACAGAGGGAGGTAAGAAATGGAACATGGCCCGAGTAGCACAGTATAAAACGAACCATCTCAGAAGCCCTAGGACAATCAGTTCTAGGTGACAGAAATGGTGAGAGCATTATTCCTCACTTCGACAGAGAAGCATAGAAAAGGGCCACAGAGCAGGTCAGAGTGTAGATAGAAGAGAACCGAAGTGTGAACATTGAACGCAAGAAGATAACAATGGAGAGAACTACACCCCGACTGGGTGAGGAGATCCGACCCCGAGGCAACTGGTGAGGCGGACAGATGGATAGATCCAAGAGGTCGAAGTACCACGTCCTCCTAGCCCAATCTGCCAAACTATTCTTGGTCCCCTCCAGATGAACTGCTGAGAGTGAAATCCGATTCTCCAGCAACCAGAACCACAGTTGCATCACTTCTGTGCATAGGGGATGGGATTGAACCCCATCTTGCTTGTTTCAGTACTGCATGGCCACCGTGTTGTCCGTCAGAATCAGGACATACTTCCCCATGAGCAATGGGGCGAAAGACTTCAGGGCTAGCCTGATGGCCCTCAACTACAGCCTGTTTATCTGGCACCTGACTTCCGATGCAGTCCAGAGGCCGCTCACCAGCAAGTCCTCGCAGTGAGCGCCCCAACCCTTCAGGGACGCATCCGTGACCACTCTGGCCTGATGACAAGGAGGCCAGAAGGGTTCTCCCGCCATCAGATTTGTAACGCATGTCCGACCAGCCGAGTTTGCGAACTACCTGGTTGGACACCATGAGAGGATCTGAGAGAGCTTCCAGAAACTGAAACCACTGGTCCCGTAGGAGCCACTGAAAGGATCTCATGCACAGTGTGGCCTCTGGCACCAGGAAAATGCAGGAAGGCATGAGGCCCAAAAGGCAGAGAAAGGAGCCGCTGGTAAGGAGGCGTGGTTCCGGAACAACTGGACCATATGTTGTATGCTGTCGGCTCTCTCCTCGGGAGGGAAGGCATTCCCTGCCCGAGTGTCTAGGACTGCCCCAATGAACTGGAGCCTTTGGACTGTTAGGCAGAAACCTGTGCAGTTCCCTCTGGGACCACTGCAAAAGATTTAGGACTACAGGTGTTTGGCAGTAAACCCACTTGGTAGCAGTCTGTACCACACAGATTCACTTGGTAGCTGTAGCTGAGCAGTCAGACTTCCCTCAAGAAGAGTTAGGCAGTATACAGAGTATTCACAATAGGTCAAGAGAACACAATAGAACAAGTAAACACTGACCAGGGCTTGGTGTAAAAGAGATATAATTATTTATTTAAAAGCCACATCTAGAAAAACACACAGGCACTAATAGTAAGCAATTCAAAAACAAGGTCACTAAAAGATATACACTCCCTTAAAAGAATATTAGACAAGTCTTAAGTAAAGCCCCACTTATTTTCAGACAGCGGTGAGCGCTTAACGTAGATGGCACTCTAATAGTTCATTTTTGAAAGGGAGAGAAAAGGAGAGAACAAATTGAAACAGATCCCAACACTTTTTACAAGAACATAACAAGAGAGGAAGGCAAAGTAAAACCGTGAATTCAGAGTCAGTAGGCCGGATCCGCTTTAAGACGATCGAAACGAAATGTGTCCAAGGTCACACGGTTGCAGTGCACAAAAGTCTTGTAAAGGTTCAAAAAGGAGTTGGACCAAAGAAAGGGACCAGTTAGAGGGTCAAGGCGGCCAGCCCAGTCCAGAAGGTTAAGGAGTTATTATTACCTTGTAGCAATCTCTAGAAAGAGAGGCCTGGCGGACACGGTACCTTAAAGTGGTGAGAACGCTCCAGCTGGGGCAGTTGTTCCTGGCAGCGGATGCAAGTCGGTGCTTCGTCCGAGGGAAGAGAGGATCTCGTCGTGGAGGAAGACAGGAGTCCGTTGCACTGCCAGGGAAGAAACCAGCCGCAGAGTTTCTCAGGTACAAGGAGCGGTCCGTTGATTCGCGCTTCAGTGGCGAGTGGCTATCCGGCAGCAGGGGTGCTTGGCACGGGCAGTTCGACCACAAACCGGTCTGGGGTGCGAAGAAAAGAAGGTAAAACTGGTTGTGCCCACCAGTCAGGGGAAGAAGCCTCTCCAGCCGGGAGATCTTCTCTGTTATCGGGAAGTGGTGAGTCGGTTCCGCAGGGCTCCAGCAGTGGTGTCGTCGTGGTAGGTCGGCTCAGCTTCTCCCTCGTCGGATTCTCAGGTCCTGTGGCGACTTCTGAAGTTCCAGTCCCCAAAGCCCTGCTTTTATGCAGCACACCCCCATTCACTCAGCCTAGCTGTCAATCAAACATGCTAAGTGGTGTCACACGAGAGTGCGACTTGAGTTACCAAGGTAACTCAGTCCAGGGTGCCTAATCCCCCCCTCCTACACCCCCTGTGGTACCCAGACAGTGTGGCACCACTTTTGGAGGCTTCTGTGGAGAAGCCTGCCAAAAAGTGGAACAAAGGGCTCGACTTGGGTTGGAGTCACAGAAGAGAACACAAATGCCATTTTAGAATCGAGTCCTGGAAAAAAAATACCAACCGGCGAATTAATATTAAATAAATAAACCGGCGGTATGTTCGAGGCTATGAGAATTAAATAATTAAAGTTGGTAGCCTCGAACAATGGGAAAATCCCATAGGAAAATATTTGCGATATAAAAAGTAGTTTCCACTGCCACCAGCCAAAACTCGATCAGGGGGGACGGAGACGTGCCCCCTCGACTAACAGACCCCGGGGCAATCGAATTGCCCCGACCAGTACATCCACAATATGATGGTTTGTACTGGTTTCTGTTAATAATTTGGGACAAGTAAAGCCAATGGTGACTTTACATGCCCTGGGAGACAGTAGTCAGTCCCAGGGTATGGAGTCTATGGTGGGGTGTCACTATGACACCCCTGTGTCACTGCACGGAGGATGCTGTGTAACACACATAGTAAAAACACATGAGACCCTATGGAGTAAAAGACCCCATAGCCCATAAAACACATTAACAGTCAAAGGAACACCATAATTCATGTCCAAGAGTGGGAGAAAGAGTCTCACTCTTGGCAGGAGGAAAAAAACAAACTCCAGAAATCCAGCAAAGCTGCTGGGGGACTCACTAGGTTAGGAAATTCAGCCTAAAGAGAGAATTCTCCCTAACATGGACCAGTGGCATTTGGGACGACTTTAGGTTCAGGGAGAAGCTCACTGTGCAGTAGCTGAAAGGTGTCATCTAGGGGAGTCAAAACCTGTTCCGCCGACTTCCCCTGGATCAGCCAGTCATCCAGGTACGGCAATACATGGACTCCCGATCTGAGGTGAGCCGAGACTACCGCCAAGAGCTTGGTGAAGAACCTTGGAGCGGAGGTCAATCCAAAGGGCAGCACTTTGAACCGATAGTGCTTGACCCCAATAAGGAACCGCAGGAATTTCCTGTGCTTGTAATGTAGGGGCACATGGAAGTAGGCATCCTGCAGGTCTATGGATACAAGCCAGTCCTGAATCTCGAGAGCGTGGAGAGTCTCTCAATGTCATCATCATGAATTTGTCTTTCCTCAGGAACTTATTTAGAGCCCGGAGGTCCGGAATGGGACAGAAACCTCCTTTTTTTGGTACCAGGCAATACCGGGAATACCAGCCCAGCCCTCTCTGATCGGGAGGCACCTCTTCCATGGCACACTTCGACAATAGGCTCTCAGTTCTTCCTGGAGCTCCTGTCCCGGAGGGATCTGTAAAGATCGGGGGCCTGTCTGGAGGTTTTCTCAAAACCGGGAGACAATAACCCCACCAAACTAACTGCAGGGCCCAGGCATTTGAGGTCATCTCCTGCGACTGGGACCATTGCCCTGCCAAATGTGCACCAACCACTATGTCGTGGGAGGGGAAAATCAAAGCGGCTTCGAAAGCACCGTTGCCCCAGCTGCAGTTGTCTGCTGGCCCTTAGAAGATCCTCTGCCCCTTCCGGGATGCGAGAAACACCTCTGCCCCTGCCTGGCTTGTGGGGGCTGCGCTTTCCTGCCATAAGGCACATAACGCTACAGCCTCTGCCTCTGGAGGCAAAGCTGAAAGCAGGCTTAGCCGGCTGCGCAACCAGACCCAGCGACTTAGCAGCAATTTTAGACTCCTTGAATTTCTCCAAAGAGTCATCTGCTTTCTGTCCGGAAAGCATCTCCCCCTCAAAAGGCATGTCAAAAAGGTGGTCTTGTACATTGAGGGAGAAGCCAGAAGTTTTCAAAGGCCTGCCTTCAACTACTGCGACACCATGGAGCAGCCAACACAGTCAGCAATATCCAGGCCTGTTTGCAAGGACCGCTTGGCAGTTTCCATCCCATCCTCCACCAGCTGCATGAATCGGTCCCACATATGAACTTCCGGGACGTATTCTGCTGCATGCTCTGCTGCCTTCCACAAAACGTAAGAAAACTTTGCGAAACTTCAAGCTACGTTTGTGACCTTAAGAGCTATGCTGCCTTTTCCTTTCTGTGTCTGTAGGTAGATTTGACATGGATGCTGCGGGCATGAAGGATATAGTGTAAACCTGAACTACCAACCCTTCCGGGGAAGGGTGTGTTGAGGAAAGAGGGATCCCCTCTTGCCAGCCTTCCCCATGACATTGGTACTCACGGGGTGGGGGGGTGGGAACTGGAGGGAGGTGCATGGGGTCTGCCAGATGGAAGCCAAAGGGTCAGCTATGCCCTGATTGAAGGGCATGTTAATGAGGAATGGTGGACGACTTGAGACTGAGTGTGTCAAGCACTTTCTCTACCAATGTCCTGAAGTTTACATTAGAGTGAGTGTAGGGTTGTTTCTGTTGTATCTCAAGATCTGGAGATGTGTTTAAACCACTGGCATCTTGAACGCCTTGAGCCAGTGCCATCAAGTTGTCTCCGTCCTCAAAATAGTCGAAGCTGCTAGATCCCACAAAGATGGGGTCGACTTCTTTACATTCTTTGGCTTGATCGGTGCCGAAAATCTACCTCATTGAGTCAAAAAACTCAGTTCGCGACAGCAGTTGAAAAGCGCTGACGGTGATGGTCGACGTCGAAGGCTTATCTTTCGGCTCCACAGGTCTGGATACCAATGCCAAGGGCTTAGCTTGCAGCGGAGCCCTAGAAACCGAAGCGTTGGAGATCGCACTGGTAGTTAAGACGGGCGATTGACGCTGTGGGAGAGGCTTCGTGAGGTCGAATTCCTGGCCTTGTAGGCCATGGAGCTCGAAAGCTCAGTCGGCAGCGTAGGCATTTTTGGTACGCGTAAGGTCAGGGGTACCGAGTGCCGCTTTTGCTGCCGAGGCCTGCTGGTCAGGGTGGGAGCCGTGCAGACAGTCGCCTGTTGACGAAACAAGTGAAGCATTTTGTTTTTAAACAAATTCCACTCTTCAAGGGCTTACCTCGCTCAGAGGAAGAATCAGATTCCCGCTGATGGTGGCGTCGCTTCTTCCGTGAGGAAGAGGATGAGGAATGGCTTCTGGAGTGGAACCTCTCACGTTTTCTTGCAGTGCTGGCTCACGTCGGGACGCGTGGGCTTCTCAGTCTCAGAAGACCGGACAAGAGACCGTGCCGGGGACTTCGGCGACGGTCGGCCCAGTGCAAGCTTACCAACTGTCTCGCAGGGACTTGGGTTGCATCTTGGCACACGAATCGCAGGCCTCAGTGTTGTGAGTGGAACCCAGACACCACAAACAGATGTCATGTGGGTCCGAAACCGACATTTTGGCCTCGAAACCGAGCACCGCTTGAAACCCGAGATCCGGTGTGAAGACATTGTCGTGGTAAATTGAAAGAATTTACTGAAAAATGTTGGGTAAAACTTAAACAAGTTCCTGATGAAGCGTGTGAGCGCTTGGAAAAAAGGAACAGAGGCATGGGGCGTAGTGATGTGGTATTTGTATGGCGCCTGGCGTCACTTCCAGAGCAGACGATCGACCACCGCGCAAGACGGATCGATGACAGACGGCCGAGTTGAGGTCCACTATATCCCCTGCAGAAAACGTTTACGAGCTGTGGCGGGATATCTATCAAGAAGAGGAATCTGCAGGAAAAAAGCAATCCACTGAATAAGAAATTCAAGAAATGTTCTCTTTTTCAATTGGTCTCGGATGCATATGGTCAGAACTGTAGTGGAATTTGTAGACATGATTACGGTAGCTGTTGGAAGATGTATTGCTACATATAGCATACACTTTTCAGTTCTTATCAGGAGGAACTGTGATCAAATTGACATTGCTCTTGCTGCAGTTGCAATGATGGATTCTATTGATGGTTGACCTTCAAGATGCAGAGGAGCTCATACCTATTTTATATTCTTACAGAAACAGGTTGAACACCCGAGCCCAGGAAAGCAGTTCAGGAACTTATATCCTTGCATGAAAAAAAACATTAATTTTCCTCAGCTTCTAGGTTAACTGTGATTCTGAACTCTTCAACAGTCTCGTTAAACCAATTGAATACAAAGGGTCAATTCTTCCACAATAAGGTCTTGGAGTGAATGGCTGTAAATCCTTGTGTATGGGGTCACAAACCTTTTGAGGATAATCCTCCTGGATACACTGCATCCTTGGAATCATGTCTTCTTTCCCTTCCATTTTAAGGAGTATCAATGTCTATCTGTAGGAGGCCATCCAAACTCCTCAAACCCTCATGGGATCACTTGTAAAGCAGTTTAGGATTTGACACACTTCGCTCGTTTCTCTGTGACCCTCTTGGTGAAATACAAGGTAAGGAACAAGTTACTTACCTGTAACTGTTGTTCTCCAGCATGGGTCTGGCATGGATTCACATGCTCATGAATATTCCCTGCCGTCAGGCTGGGAATCCTCGGTATAGAAAAAATCAGTATCGGTTTCGTTTCTGATCTGTCTTTCTCAGTAGTAACCAATCACTGGTCTCTGGGTCTTACTGCCCCCAGCCAATGACTGCCCTCTCCCTAAGCCCCACTCCTGGCAGCCATCCTCAGATTTGGTAGCACGTGAAGTGGCAGTATGACCAAGTGAAGAGCCGCAGAGGGGTAGGCGGGAGGGTTCGCATGTGAATCCATGCCAGACCCATGCTGGAGAACAACAGGTACAGGTAAGTAACTTGTTCCTTCTCCAGAATGGGGTCTGGCATGGATCCACATGCTCATGAACATAAGAATACATATCAGTATACACATCCACAACCACGGGAGGTGGCAAAAGGCTCAATATCAAGCAATACAACAACTCAACATTAAGCAACTCTTACCTCCTCACCAGGCTCACCTTAGGCGAACAGGTTGCGCAGCACTGCCTGGCCGACTCTGGACTCCTCCCTGGAATCCCCGTCGACGCAGTAGAATCTCCTGAAGGTTAGCGTCGACCTCCACGTAGCAGCCCTGCAGATGTCGAGCAGGGGCACACCAGACAGGAACGCCGTAGTAGCAGCGATCGCTCTGGTCGAATGGGCTCTCGGACGGCCGGGCAGCGGTCGGTTTGCCAACCGGTGACAGTGCATGATGCAGCCGGAGAGCCATCTGGAAATGGAAGTCTTCGAGAGAGCCTTCCCTTGATTCACAGGTCCAAAGTTCACAAACAGCTGTGATGTCTTCCGGAAACTCTTCGTGCGGTCCACGTAGAACTTCAGCGCTCTAGCTAGATCTAGCGAGTGCAGAGTCCTCTCAGCCGGCGACGAAGGCGACGGGAAGAAAACTGGCAATACCAAGGGCTCATTGAGGTGGAAGTCCGACGGCACCTTGGGCATGAAGGAGGGGTGCGTCCTCAGCACCACCCTCGTGTCGTGAAAAGTCAAGTATGGAGGCTTGCAAGACAGGGCCTGGATCTCTCCCACTCATCGTGCAGAGGTGATGGCCACGAGGAATGCTGTCTTCCACGACAGAAACTTCAACGGCACTGAATGCATAGGCTCGAATGGGGCCCCCATGAGCCTAGTTAGTACCACGTTGCGCTCCCACGCCGGGGCAGGGGCCTTCACCGGCGGGAATGATCGGAACAGTCCATTCATAAATTCCTTCACCAGACCATGAGACCACAAGGACGCCCGTCCTGTAGTTCTGGTGTAACGTGAGACGGCAGCCAGATGTACCTTGATGGAAGCGTGAAATAGGCCAGCCTTGGCCAAAGACAGTAGGTACGGCAATACTTGAGGGGCCATAATCCGCAGAGGGTTAATCTTCTGTGCCCGGGACCAGACAGAGAACCTCTTCCATTTGTGTCCATAGCACTTGAGAGTTGAGGATGCCTTGGCCTTTGCAAGAACCTCTCTGCAGTCAGCCGGGATGTCGTATCCTCCAAACTCTAGTGCTGCAGGAGCCAGCCCTGCAAGTTCAGCGACTCTGGTTCGTGATGAAGAATGGCGCCTCCTTCTCTGGAGAGAAGATCCGCGTCCGTCGGCAGCTTGACTGGTGTGGACGCTGACAAGTCCAGAAGGTCCGGGAACCAGATCTGCCTCGGCAACGCCGGTGCGACGAGGATCATCCTGCACCGGGACCTCTTGAGCTGGTGGACGAGCCGGAGTAGCAACGGCGGGAATGCATAAAGGAACAGTCCGTCCCAGGGGAACGAGAAAGCATCGCCCATGCTCCTCGGTTGGGGAAACCTGCTGGCGAACCTCCGGCACTTGGAGTTCGCCGCCGTCGCGAAGAGATCGATCTGGGGTTCGCCCCATCGTCGGAAAAGTCGGTTCACTTGATCCTGGCGCCGTTCCCACTCGTGGCACGAGCGCAGCTCCTTGCTGAGTGAGTCGGCGATGGTGTTTTTATCCCTGCCAGATGAAAGGGTACCAGAAACATCCCTTGGGCGATGGCCCAATGCCACAGATCCTGGGCTTCCTTGGACAGGGCAGGGGATTTGGTTCCGCCCTGCTTCCGAATGTAAAACATCGTGGTGGTGTTGTCGGTGAAGATCCTCACCACCTTGCCCTTGAGGGACGGAAGGAAGGACCTGAGGGCCAGAACACTGCGCGGAGCTCCAAGATGTTGATGTGGAGAGTCTTCTCCTCCGAGCACCAAAGGCCTCTCGCGTGGAGGCCCCCGGTGTGCGCTCCCCAACCTTCCAGGAGGCATCCGTCGTCACCGTCACCTGGTGGGCCGGGGCTAGGAAGCCTGTTCCCGCTGTCAGATGAGCGCGGACACCCCACCATCGTATCGCCTAACGGAACGTTTCGTCGAGCGAGATCCTGTCCTCGAAGCTGCCCGTCGTGGCGTCGAGGAATTCTTGCAAGGGCCGCATCCGAATCCTGAAAAAAGCACGAAAACGCAGAAAAAAAGCTCGAGAGCTAAGCACGAGGACTCCCAACACTTGAACGTGCAGTAAAAATCTGAGGATGGCTGCCAGGGGTGGGGCTTAGGGAGAGGGCAGTCATTGGCTGGGGGCAGTATGACCCAGAGACCAGTGATTGGTTACTACTGAGAAAGACAGATCAGAAACAAAACTGATACTGATTTTTTCTATACCGAGGATTCCCGGCCTGACGACGGTGAATATTCATGAGCATGTGAATCCATGCCAGACCCCATGCTGGAGAAAAATTCTTCTTCTGACACATTGTTCTGGGCAATTCGTCACATTGGAGTTGAAACATCAGGGATTTTCCAAATGGCAGATGTCTGTTGCGTAAGATCTTTCTCGGAGCTTGGAATAATCAGTATTAAGTTTCTGGTGTCGTGAGAGATTTCAGTCTCAATGTTTTAGGTTTATGAGGCGGTCCTGGCATATCTTTGGTTTATTTTAACGTCAAATCGCTCATTGTTGGTGACTTCGGCACAGACTTCTTCAATATTAAGTCCTTAGGCATGATATCCGCCATCATATACAAGTCTGTTTTACCCTCTTAAATTAGGTAAATAGCCCCCCAAAAAAGAACAGAAGCACATCTACTTCACCAATAATAGTCAACAGAACTTTAATTTTTTTTTTATTCTTAGAATATCTTTCTACTCCCATATTTAATGGGTAAATCGCACCCATATCAATCATGTGAGCCATCAGTGGAATCCTTTATGCAGAGACGTCTCACCAACTGGTACAGGGATTTTAGAGGTTTCAGACAATGAAAACACTGAGGCAGAAGTGTACTTGTGCTGCTTTCCAGTGTCTGCATGCATAGCAATGGAACCAGCAGACTGAAAGGAAGATGGAACCGATCTGGAATTATCTATTTTCTATTCAGAAGTGGTTTGTAAAACTTAACTTCAAAGTATCCCAGAGCCATCCAAACCATATTTATTTTTGTTAATGTTAATATGTTTTTATATTGTGCCCGCTCACCGTGCTTTTGCAGCTTGACCATCAATTTCCTTTCTGCCTAAGTTTTTGAAGTGGACGCCTGGGGAAGGTTCACAGCCATCCACATCATGGGAAAAAAAGACAATACGAGAATTCTTCATGCAGACCTTTTTGACACAGTTCAGCTGCGCACAGGATGTAAACCTTCTTTAAAAAAATAAAAATAAATAATCTCTTAAAATATCTCACAAAGGATGGAAGGGGAAACCTTGAACATGTTAGGATCACAGGGAAGGTCTTCCTCCGTCATCTCAGAAAGGGTCAGGTTGACCCCAACAGAAAAGTCCCCTGCAGACCAAACCCAACTCGTCCTAGTACTGAAATAAAGACAACTTGTTTAGAAGAAACCTCAAAGTAACCTTTGCCTAGAAAGGAGGGAGGACGGCCTGTATGCTTTTAAGGTAATCTGATTATTGGCAGCCTCTTTCCCAGAAGCTTTTGCCGCCATTCACAGCCAGAAGTGGGTTTATGGGCAAACATACGATCGTCCTGCCAAGGAAAAGTCAATATGAAAAATGATTGCGTTTAAGTTGTAGCACCGAGTGCTAACCAGCTTGACACAAGGTAAAATGCATCTGAACATTTGAAATAGTTTCCATGTTATCAAACATGGAATTTAGGCTTCCATTTTGAGATTATTAGACACAGAAAAATCCACTAGAAACAGTGGCCATAGTGGGGATGAAGGAGAGAAGAATCCAAAAAATGGAGACTGAAGAAATAAACAACGACCGTCTGTGATAGAAAATATTTTATTTCCATTATTTAATTTTTGTTATGATAATACATTATGAAATATCAATGCATCTGTGAAAGATGCTTTGGAACGAACAAGGCAACTAACAGAAAAATGGAAATCCTTATTTTCTAAAAATAAAATATTGACGAGCCAGAGCACAGGCCTTCCACCGATTGCAGAGTGACTATCCTGTGCGATGGAACAATCTAGTAATGGAGTCCCCATGCACTATAGTGGAGTACGCTCCAAGAAAAGTGTCAATAACGTACAATTGATTAGCTACACAATTACTTCAACTCTTAGGTGCCCTGAAGGTAGAGGAAAGTTGAACCCAGTTTTCTCCTTAGCAAACAAAGCACAAGTGGTACTAAAATATCACACACTGCATCCAGGATCTCTAGAGTATTCTACATGGCCATTAATAAGAACTTTCTATTCTACAGTTTAAACTCCTCCTTAGTATAGATTATATAATGTGTGTGGCCTGATGGCAAATATTATATTTAGGGTGTGATTATAACACTCATTTGATAGCCATGTGACGTAACTGATGGGTGGTGGGTGGGCTTTTAGTATATTTGTGTTTTTCAAGAGTTCACTGTAGAGTTGTGCTCCAAGTACTGCTCTGCTATCTATTGGTTGTTCATCTATTTTTAACGTTTAACAGGCTTTCCTATTTATCCATGCCCCATTTGGACTTGGATTTTTCTTATATTTTCTCTCTTTATAGATTACATTCATTTTATGTTAATAGCGCACTGAAATGCGATATCAAATATGAGCGTGATCTGTAGATCACATAAAACTGGTTTCTTGAATGTGAATGGAATGACTAACTCTGTAAAGCGTGCCAAGGTGCTGTCTTTCTTAAAAATAATGTCCTGTGATGTTGCTTTTCTCCAGGAGACCCACCTCACCAATATTGAGGCTGCTAAACTTAGGCGCAGCTGGGTGGGTCAAACTTACTTTTCCACACACACACACACAAAAGGGGGGTGTCTCGACTCTGATAAAGAATTTACATGTAAAAGTTATGTTCGAGCAACGCTGATAAAGAAGGGAGAATTGTTTTGGTCACTGTTAAGATACACAAGTCTGTGATATTGTTATGCAATGTTTAAGCCCCCCAATACAGATGAGTCACTATTTTTTCAGGCACTTGCACAATATATCCAAAATTGCAAAGTTGATTGTTATTCTAGCTGGAGATTTTAATTTGGTTTTGGATCCATTACTTACCGCTCCAATGGAGACAGATCTAGAATACCGAAGAAAAGAAGATCTCTTGGCAATTTGATAGATGAGTTATGCCTGGACGACATCTGGCGTCTAGAACATCCATCTGAACGAGATTATAGTTTTCACTCTGCATGTCATGATGTCTACTCACGTTTGATCTTTTTCTGACATATGGACATGTGACGCCTAGATGCTATAACTCTTAATATAGGTCGCATCTGGGTTTCTGATCACGCCCCAATATCATTAAGCCTCACCTTGTAATATACACCAAGTAAATCCTTCAGGTGGAGAATTAACATATTACAGAATGAGCATATCAATGAGGAGATTGTGAATGAAGTTGAGAACTTTATTGCAATCAACAGAACTGATGATTTCACTATCCCAATTGTTTGGGAGACAATGAAGTGCTACATGAGCGGTGTATTGATGTTCAAAACAGGGAATTACAGGAAAATTAACAGATTATCCGAAGAAGCTATAAACGCCAGAGAAACAATATGTGATGAGTCATGACCCGGATGTGAGATCTAATCTCAGAAAGAAGAAATATGAATTAAACAAAATTATATCTGAGCAGTTCGAC
Source organism: Ambystoma mexicanum (assembly GCF_040938575.1). Classification (NCBI taxonomy): domain Eukaryota; kingdom Metazoa; phylum Chordata; class Amphibia; order Caudata; family Ambystomatidae; genus Ambystoma; species Ambystoma mexicanum. Next base: position 440,494,364 of record NC_090931.1, on the reverse strand, counting down.
TATGCTTTATTCAGGAGTACAATCATTACTTTGAAAATGGAGAAAAGGCAGGAAGGTTACTTGCCACACAGAATAAATGTTGCAGAAAGTGATTGTTGCATCACTGCGCTAAAAGACTCGTCAGGCAATCTGGTGACACAACAAAAGAGCATGAATGAATTATTTAGAGGATTTTATGAAGCTCTCTACAAATCAACACTGACTGTAAGCTTCTGGCGATGATATTGGCCAAAAGACCGAAGCAAGTTGTGCCCTCGCTAGTGCATGAAAACAAGGTGCATTGTGTGTCAGAAAGATCAGCGATATGAGGCGGCTACTCCAGGCTATTGATATTGGATGTAGGCATATGTATTCTGCTGCAGTGGTTTCTTGATGCGGAGAAGGCCTTTGAAAGGGCTGAGTGGCCATATCTATTAGAGTGCTTGAAGAAAATGGGATTCGGAGAGAACTTCAGATAATGGGTGAGGCTTTTATTATACTGACCCTACAACCAGTGTACTCACAAATGGCCAGGTATCAGATCTCTTCAGACTAAACAGAGGGACTAGACAAGGATGCCCGGTCTCCCCTCTTCTGTTTATCCTAGCTATGGAACCATTGGCAGTGATGCTGCGGTCAGATGAAGATATTTGTGCAATTGGAGAAGGAGTAGGTGTGAATAAAATGTATCTCTATGCAGGTGACTTACTGGTGTTTCTAAATGACCCTGGCTCTGGTATTCCTTACTAAATGGAAGATATTTAACGCTTTTCTATAGTGTCGGATTACAAGGTGAACTGGACCAAATCTGAGATTCTACCCATTAGCAAGTCATGTATGAGGCCCACGTGCAGCCAATTTGACTGTATGGTGCCCTGAGAAAATTAAATATCTAGGAATATGGATCGGCTACCGATTGAAGGATTACCAAAGAGGAATTTTGATTCTATAATGCCCAAACTTAAATCTGACATGGATAGATGGGCACTCCTGAAGCTATCGCTGTGGGGCAAAATTAACCATTAAAATGAACATAGTGCCAAGAAAAAATTATATTCCATCAATGCTCCCTATTAAGACACCCAGACACATTTTCAAGGAGGTGGACAGTAATATGTAAAATGTCCTGTGGGATGGCAAGCCGCCGAGGCTGGCTCTATGGAATATGCAGCTGTCACTGAGACAAGGTGGTATAAATTTTCCAAACTTCAATTATCATCTTGCATTCTCTGTCAGACATCTATGTCAACCTGTAGGTTCTGAACAAGATGAGATTGTTGATGAGTGCAGTAGAGTGTCGTACTTGGTGCCTAAAGCCTTGCTGACAACAGTAACTAGACCATCCCGACTTGAGAACCCTCTGACAGCCTTCCTGAGAGAAAGCTGGTATCACATGTCACGCCGGGTTGGAAGTGATCCGTATCTGTTCCTGGACGCATCGACCTGGTTAAATCCAGAATTTACCAGTAATTCAAAGTACTCTTTTGGCCATCTCGGTTCCTGGCAGGAATCAAATATATCAAAGATTTAATCGTGGATGAAATTGGGTCCCCTTTGCACGTTTGCGCCATGATTTGATTGCACCTATGCAGAGTAAAGACAAATTAGGGGAATCATTGCTACCAAAGTAGATCCTGCGCAAATGACGACTCTGAATACAGCATGGATGGTGCTGGAGCTCTGCAAACATGTGCTCCATCCAGCTACCACAGTGTATTGCATATTGTTATCCAGTCGCAGAGGAGAGCCTGAGTTGGCTAATATTTGGGCTAACGAGCAAGGTGAAAAAATTGACCAGCACTGCTGGCGGAGATGCTGCAATAATGTCTGACTGGTTAGCGTGGATTGGGGACAGAGCGTCTCAGACTAAGCTTCTCTTCAGAACCTACTGCACTCCAGAACGTATGTTCAAGAGACACCTTATTGATAGTGACCAATGTTGGAAATGCAAATTGGCGAAGGGCTCTTTGAGGCATTTACTCTGGATCTGCCCGAAAACCAGAGACTATTGGAAAGGCGTTTGAGAGAGACTGAGCCTGGTTTTAAACTGCTCTATTACAATGTGCAGAGGTCAAAGTGGGCGGGAGTGGTGCTCCCATACTTTTTATTTTTAAGTTTCACTGTCCCTATACTTTTATTATAAAAATAAACCGTTCTGGAACGGTTTAGTTTTTAAATAAAAGTGTAGGAAGAAGTCAAAGCTTGCACTTCAGTGCACTGCACTGCACATTGCCATAAACAGCAGGTGTGTTTGTTTGGGGGTTTGGACTGTGTGTGGGAGGGTCGCAGGGATGGGGTTTGTGGGGAGCGTGGCAGACCACAGAGAACATAGCTCCACTACTTCTTTTCGTACACTTCGACCACTGACAATGTGTGCTTCCATTATGAATCTCGTAGATGTATCTCCATCGGAAGACGTGCCATTCTGCAAAGAAGTGTGGTTACTCCGGACTTGTATGGTGGACAAAAAAAATTATCTTTCTCCTTTATTTTATTTTTAATTTCATTGTGGGGAGTTCCTATTTGATTGTTAATTCTGATTGTTCATCTGTAATCCTGCATTGATTGTTCAGAATTTAATGCTGTCATGTACCATTTGTTGTTTATGATTTATAAAATAAAAACAACATGTTTTTGAAATAAGAACTTTCCTAGTCGTTCTATATTTTTCTCTTTGTGAGTGTCAAACACATAATTAAGACAAAACCAGTAGGATTTACAAGGTCTGAAGCTTTTTGTAAGAAACATTCACAACAGCAGGTCTCAATTGCATTATGTACCAAAAGCAACCAATTAGTGAGCGTTATATGGGAGACATACTCTCTAAAAGAGATAGGTTAGGACACACTGTCCTACTAAACCCAGAGCTAGCACGCTCATTTATACTACTTCAACTCTTATTTGCACACTTTCATGCTCCACTTTGCTCTTTTGCAAGTCAGGGGTTGCATCAGCAAAACAGTTTTTCATCAATTGATTGCACACTTTTTTGGCAGAATCTTCAATTTTTTGATGAAACAATACTTCATAAAGCTGTACACTGGTCTGAACAACAGCAGCAATACACACTTATGCTTTCAAGAATCTCCTGCCCCTTACACAGAATAATGAAGCTCTGTGCAGGTTTATGAAACACACCAATTATATAAATGGGATGGTTTTGCTAATGTGCTGATCATATAGTGCTGGTTATACAAGTGCTGCACCTAGCGGGAGATGGCACACACACTTTCATTTCTCTGCCATTGTAAAAAATAGTAGCATAAATATGAAAGACCAATGAAGGGAGGAGAGAGACGCTGTTAGGCTAGTTTGTATGATGTCATACAGTTGGCTACTTGATACACTGGAATGGACCCGGTACAGTTGCTCCCAGATGCTAATAAACCCCTCACCCGTCTACACAATTGCCACCTTGTAATATTTCCTTGGAAGGAGTAAGATAGGCTCTGCAATAGCTAGAGGCAAAGGTCAGAATGTCCAAAGCTGTATTACTGTGCCCATACAGAATACATCTCTTATTCTACTTTCATCAGTGGCAGTGTGACAATGTCTTCTAGCTGTTGGCATGGGGGCGACACATGGGACCAAGCCCCACCGCTAAGTGATTTGGACCCTGGGAGCGATATGGGGAGAATTTCCGAGTTGCCCCACAGAACATGGAACAGCTGGAAGGAAAGCCCATTTCAGAGAGTCCTTTAGAGATATGTATGCAAATCCCACTGAGCCTTCTCATGTGGACCCGCAGTGTTGTTGTCATATGACAGACATTAGAAATCATAATCTTGAGATACCATCCACAAAGATGCTGGCCACATAGTGTGTGAGCCGGTGAGAGCACGTAGAACAAATGAAACTTTGCTGGTTCTGCTAACTGCAATGGAGATATTCTCATGGAATTAGAAATCAAGATGGGGGACTTGCCTCCTATAGGTTCGGTATGCTTCATTAAGCAAACTCACACAGCTGAGAAAAGTACCACATACTCCCCACCCACCCAACAATCCCCTGGTGGCACCAGTTAACTTTAACCCAGCCTCGAAAGGAGGAGACAGAGGAGTATATAAATGCAGGGAGGGGGACGCTAATGGTGTGAAGTTAGACAAGTGGAGCAGTGCAGAGATAAAGGTGCGGAACAGGATGGAGGTTTCAGAGGAAAGCAAGGTGGAGATGAAAATGGAGCGAATTAAGCTAAATGAAAGGTGGGGGAAGAAGAGGTTGCACAAGGTGAACATAAGGGGCGTGGGAGAGGACATTGGAGGTTGGAGGAAGCGAAGAAGAGAGTGAGAAAGTGCAAGAGAGAAAGGGACAGAGAAAGAAAGATTGAGCATGCATGAGCCTGCAAGAGATAAAACATCAAGGGAATTGGAGAAGTGGTGTAGAGGAAGGAACGGTTGTCGATGCAGGGGAGAAGAGACCTGTATGACGATGGTATATCCTTTTGGAGGTGCAGGGCAGTTCAAGAATAAGACAAAGCATTTTCAGTTGTTTGGTAGAAGTGGGAGAAGGAACGAGAAAGTAGTAAAACATCAAGGAATTTAGGCAACTGAAGACTCAAGGGATAGCGCCAAAGTCTACTGACAGCACGATGAGCCCAAACGAGCGACAAATCAGAGGAGGAAATTAAGACTCGCTTGGGTGGCAGTTGCCTCAAGACCCATAGAGAAGTAGGTGACTAGAACCCAGCCAGGCACCTAAAGGCATTCCTGGCTTACCTCACCTTTGGGAGACACAGTGGAGTTTTCTGAAACAGAGCCTGGAGCTGCAAAACGAATGCCTGCAACTTCTGTGCCCCTATAATCTACCAATGGCCTTGAAAGGGAGATCAAAGCAGTGACCAGGACTTCACTTCTCCGAGCGACATTGTACCATAAGACCTCAGTGACACAAGAGAGAGCCCTTAGAAGGACCTTGCAAATCCAGAAGACTTGTCTTTGCCCATCCTTTGCACACAGTCCCAATCAACCTTTCTGAACTCAAATCCTGACTAGTGTCCCGATGGAGTCCACTATTGTTCTCTCTCGAAATAATGACTTTCTCCATTTGAAGCAACACCTTCACTCCCCAGCAAATCCAAACACAGCAACAAGTGGGACTGAGAGGACTAGTGTCTATTTTACAAACATTGACATTTTTCAGGCAGAGCACTGAAGAAACACTCAGCAAGTTTCATAATCTCAAATGCACAATGAAAAACAGTATACTTTATTTCGAAAGACAGATATAGTTTAAAATTATTTACATTTATTAGAAATAGTCTAGTACAGTATTTATTTTTCTTCTTTTAACATGGTTTTAAGGTTGCCTAATCATTTACAGTGGGCATTAAGAATGGCTTGGAACATCTGGGGATTTCAAAAGACAAAGGTCAGGTGAAAGGGCAACAATACATGGGCTCTGCCGATAACATCCAGGACGCTGGACAAGTTGCTAGGTCCTGCACCTCAGCCTGTACATTGAGCTGTTAAACAGTACCAGATTAACAGTTTGGGTAACCAATGTATTCCATAGGACAGCTACAGCACAGGCATGGACCAGTAATGCGTGTTATATTGTCATAGTGTTTACACATCCACTAACTCGAGGTACTCTGAAGACAAACGTGGAATCTAATCTCCATGGTCATAAAATGAGGGTGTTTCAATGAATGCACCCATTCCAGCAGCACTGGTGAAACGTGATGGCGGCTTCTATACACTAATCACCAAATAAACAATCAGTGATATTTGTTACTAGCCAGTCAGGGCCGGAATCAAGGCCTCACTTCTAATGCCTTACTCAACTCTTAGTGGATACACGGATGTTAATTAAATTAAGCTCAGTTTTAGTAACGTGTACTAACTAACTACTTCTGCTGCATTTAGAGAGCCTTTGGTAAAAATACTTCACAATACCCTTTTTAGAAATGTGAACTCCTACTAAGCAGCAAGTTTATTATAGGGAAGCAGATAAGACATGCAGCGAATGAACAGGAACTGCATAGCTCAAATGACATAGTATTCCCCTGGTATTTGAGCTCAAATATATCTCGTTATCCTTTAGAAGGAAAAGTACTCTACCAAGAGCTGGGACGTGTCAATGCAAGGCAAATTTGAATGAACGGGAGAATCAGGTCAAGATGAGGGCAAAACAGGAAGGAAGCAGAACACAAAGGAGATAATATTGAAGGCAGCACACTGTGAACACAACCTACCAAAAGTAACATTTCATCTGGGTAACATGTCCAGCATATCTTGGTATGAAATCCCTGAAGATTAATATGTTCTGGGCTAGACAAATGCCCACGTGGATACAGATACAAAGCACATTTAGAAATATGAAGGTAAATCGGCCAGGAAATGGATAATATAAGCCCACAAACAAAGAGGAATGCAAATCTTCTAATAACGTTTTAGGGTCCACTGTTAGAATAGTCAGACTTTTGCCTCAGACAAGTGTTTGTCAACCATGCTCTGTTTTTAGTAGTAAATACGTTTTGTACTGTGTTCTCCGTCAGCTAGAGAGGTATAAAACTCCACCAGAGAGCTTTTCGCAACGGATGAAAGTCTGAATAAGTCAGAGATTTTACTGTTTACATGCTTTTAATTAAAGTGGTGTTCGGAAGTCTTTGCAAGGAGGGGAAAACCGTCACAATTTCACTTCGGCATTTCAATAACTTGCAGAGGAAAAATATACCCCTCCCCCTTGGTGATCCACCAGCTACATTACATTACATCAGCTGGCAAGCTACATTAAAAATGTCATGATTTTCTATTAATTAAAATGTTCATGTTAAGTTTCTCGTTTTCAACCATAGGAAACCAGAATGAAGTTGGACAACCGTGGGTTAGCACTTTTCAAGGGAATCCAACAGTGGTTCAGATTAGTATTTAAGTCCGGTTGCAGCTATTCTCCCACCCTACACGTAGGCTATGTGAAGCCACCTTCTGCTGAGATACATTGAAGGCCGATAGGAGAACACCAACAAGTCTCCAAGCTCTGCCTGTCCAATGGCCAACGAGAAGGTCTCCAATCGAATGCTTTTAACTCCAGACGTCCAAGGAGTAACGTCCCTTTGTCATTAGTTTCTTAACGTAATCCACAGCCTGAGGTTGCTCCAATTTGGCAAACTCTGCCACAATTTCATAAAATGTATTCTGCACATCTCGGGCCATGTATCGTGCATCCCTAAAATTAGAGGTAGAAAAATTAGTCTGATAGTTTCCAATTAAGGATAAAATAAAACACACAAGAACGTAATGTCCCTTCTTTATCATGACCACATTATATTGGTAACGGAAGGCTTGGCCGCTGAAGAATTGGTTGAATCTGATCTCATCCCATTTTTTAAAACGATTTTTACCGCAAATATATGTGGGGTGTGGGTTTAAGTGAATAATGTGAGGGGGAGGTTCTGAGGGGTGCCACGGGCAGTCACCCTGCATATATTTGCGGGAAAGTTTAAAAAAAAAATGTGATGAAATCGTTTGACCAAAACAATTCGACCAGATCACATAGAACTCATTTAATAGAAATCGGAAATCAGATCACATTTTAAAAAAAAAAAGTGCAAAGATATTCCTATTATTTCTCATTTAAAAGCATTTCTACCATCCTTAAACCCTAGATTACAATCATAAATAACCCAATGTACCCCTGAGGCAATAATGAGGTTTGGCCTCATCTATGCTCTGTATCTCGCGTTGTTATGGGTTATCTAATGAGGTATACACAGAAAAAGCTTTGTATTGTAATATTTCAACCCTGATAACTTCCACGGCAGAGCCATCACTCTTTGTGCATCCTGAAAGCCTTCAGGTTACACAGGTCTTACCAGTGCACACTTCAGACGGATCCACTATGCAAGCTATACAGATCTTACAAGAGAAGGTCTTGCATAAAAGATCTTGCATGCAGATCTTGCAAAGCATGGGATAAAGAGCAGAACAAATTGGACAATCCACAGATGTCCACTGTTCCTAACTGAAACTATTGAGCTAACAGTACACAGAATGTAGTCCTGTATCATTTCTTATTACATGCAAACGTATGTTGCAATACCATGTTCGTGGTCACACCCTTCTCCATCAGGGTGCACCGCTGCACAGTTCTCTTCAAATTATGTCTTTCAAATGTTTTTACAGCCATTGTTTCAGCATACACAGAGACAAACAATGTTACTTATTGGCACTTCTAAAGCAAACCTACGTTGGTATGTTTAAGTTTCAAAAAAACCTAAATCACAAAAAGCTAACCAGGCAAACATCAGAGGTGTAAGATTTCTCCTGAACATGCATCCGTGAAATACTTAATTAGTAAATGCCGACCATCAGAGGTTATGATGCATTGTTTCTTTGTTTAAAAGTACCCCTCCCCCACCTCTTCCAAGACATAACGAAACATACCTAGTGCTACACATAAGATTTTTTATATTTTGAAGTAGACTTATTGTACTTATTACTGTACTTTTGGAAGTTGGAAGTAAAAGGGAATTCTAGTGCATACAATGTAGCTCATTCTTGAAAATATATTTTCGCTGTAATACATTTTGGAATTGTCTTATAATTCTAAATTAGGGGTGCCATTTCAGATGATGTAGCACTTTTGCCCAGCTCCTCTGTGGCATTTTCTTGGGAATACGTCAATGCAAGAGTGCCTGCACATCAAGGTGCAGCCAACTGCTTACTGGCACTCTACATTATATTGGCTTGGGAGTGTTAGCCTGATTTCAGAGAGTAAAACAAGAACACTGATTATCTGGAGTCTTGTGAAATACATGTTTTAATTCCGAACAGTTTTAGTGAGTGGTAGATATCCGGCCTTCTGAGCGAGCTGCCAGAATGGCTTTGCTTTTGCATTGAGCTTGTTCAAAAGAAGGTATCTAGGAAGTGGATGTATCCCAGCAGAGAACAATTCACAGAATCGAAAAGAGAGGGGACCTGGATTGTGAGAACGTTAGCTTCCAGTGGAGTAAGCAAATGAAAAGGTATCCTGGCCATTCTAAGGAGCACTTTCCCATTTGGAGGGATTTATTTAGAAAAGTCCACGATAACCTTGAGTCCCATGTAGGGGGCGCAGGGTAAAAAGAAGGTTTTAGAAAACCAGCCGGGAAGCGGGCGGGGAGTGTTGTGATCAAAAAAAGTACAATGAAAACATACACCAGGCTTGAGGAAACAATGTCTCACCCCAAGGCTTGTGTGAGGCAGAGGTTGTAGATGCAGGTTTGTCTACCTTTTACCCTGTGTGAGGGAAGGTCACTGCGGATTAGTTCTTATTCTGTGATGGAGTTTCAGGACAGACTGAGGATGCAATGTTTCCCTTAGTGCAACTGATGTTTAATGTCACAACAATTTCAACTGCTACCACAAGTTCACTTTTATTGTAATCTAGTTTGGACAGGAGCACTCTGCACTTAGGGCAATGGATTTAATATCCACCCAGGATTGTAATATTTAAATTAAATGTTGCTGTATTCAATGTAATGATATGGGCATTTGTTGTGGCTGCGTTGCCTTGCTGACCGAGGCTCTGCCACATGCAAGCAGGAGGTTTCACACATGAAACACACTGCAAGAGAATGAGGTACACAGAGAGACGGCATATTTCTCACTGCCTGTGTTTATAGAAACGAGGTAGGTGGGCCAAGGGGCTACAGTGATCAATGTCAACCATTTTAGAGATGAAGACAACATCGCTTAGACTACAGAGTGTGTTATTAGGAACTCATAAAAAGGGACCATTTATGTCGGAGAAAACACACTGAACATGTATTTGATGCTATTCGGTTTCTCTTTTAGTGATGCACTTAGATGGATGCATAAAGAGGGTCCTAGATTTCTTTGCCTAGGTAAATTACTTTTATCTTCTCTTTTTTTGTAATGGGGGTCCCCATATCTCTCTCTTATCCCCACTACGACCACTACCCCACCACCTTAACCCTCTATATTCCCTACCCCTTCAAAAGAATATATTTAAACTTTCCCAAATAAGGGATTTTGGTGGGAGTAAATTGTCATAATGTAACTTGCAGATACGATTTCGAAGTGAGTATTTTACTCTATTACATTAGAAGTACAATGAGTTGTTTTCCAACTATCAATTCGGCGTGGATAAACAATAGGACAGTAGACAGTGTGCGTGTGGTTCCATATATGATTCACTGTGAACGATTCCTGTAGCTGCACTAAAAAGGTTTAACAGTGTTACCTGCTTTCCAGGACAATCATTTTCCTTTCACATTGCCGTTTCGAGTTCCGACTTGGAGTCATGATATCTTGTCAGATCGCTTTTCAACAGTCAAACAGCAAACCATCCCAGTGTTCCTGACCTGCTCGGAAACATCACGTGCACACAGCCTTGAGCTGGGTATTTCAAAAAGAAAGATCAGGTCGAGTATCTCTCATTGTGCATTCCGAGTCATTTTCCCCATTTCCAAGAAGTGCCAAGCTCTTGCAAGCCACATCACTTTTGTTGGCGTGCCAGAACCTGGCAATACACCATCTCACTGTTAAACGTAAGATCTGATAAAACGTTCCCCCTTCCCAGCATCCTCTCCAACACGGGTATGAGATTTTCGAGTATTGTCGGTTCAGAGCGTGCTGGGATAGGCACCACCTGTAGACGGGTTTTGTGCTGTACGACAGTTATCTTGTGTGTTCCCCTCCATATATATGTTGTCCCAGTCTGCCTCTTCCCAATCTATACCTAGGTCCCCTTGCCAGGTAATCGTGCATCTATCCGGCTGGGGTCTAGTGGATAATTCCAGCAGCTGTTATATCCCTTAAACAAGCCCCTTTGTACCAATGCTTGTTGGAGCAGTTTTTCAAATGGGGTCGGATTTCTGGAGCCCATTGTCTGATCGCCCTCTGCAAGATCCAGTGCCTAATTTGGAGGTATTGTAGTCTATCCGTCTCACCCATCCCAAAAGCTTTCTTGCATTACTGAACATATCTGATCTCTCGTTTATGAAACATGTCCCTCAGTCGCCTACACCCTCCTCCTGTTAGGGAGAATTCTCTTCTAAGGCTAATTTCCCTTATCTTTAGAGTCACCTAGCAGCTTAGCTGGATTTGAAGGGTTTATTTTTTTCTCCTACTAAGAGTGAGACCTATTTTCCCCATTCTTAGACAGATTGCTAGTGTGTGTGTTTTAGGCTATCTTGTGTACTTATGGTCTATGGGGTTTTCTCACCCTCATAAGAATCATCTTTTTAACATGTGTGATACACAGCACCCTCCGTGCAGTACCACAGGGGTGTCGTAGCGACCCCCAATCATAGACTCCATACCCTGGGACTGACTACTGTCAATTACTAGTCAATAATTATGACCGAAACCAGTACAACCCATCTTACTATGGAGGTGCTGGGAAGGGTAAATAGTTTTTCCCTGGTGTTCATTTTTGAGGGGTACCGTACAGTCCCTCTCTCCAAAGTTTCTGGCTGGTGGCAGTGGTTACTATCGTTAATATTCCGACCGCAATTATTTCCCTATGGGATTTTCCCATTGTTCGAGGCTACCACTTTTACTCACAGCCTCGAACATACCGCCGGTTTATTTTAATATTAACTTTAATCCGGTGTTTTTTTTTTGGCCAGAACTTTAATAATATTTCTTTCTTGTGTCTTTCTCTGAAATCCTAACCCGGGTCGGGGATCCTTTGTTTGTCCTTTTTGCGGGCTTCTGCGCAGAAGGCCTCCTCTCGGCGCCACTGAGTCTGGGGTAGACAGGATGTGTGGGAGGAGGAATAGGCACCCTGGACAGGGTTGCCTACACAACCCAAGTCGCACTCTGCCCCGATAGGCTGGGGGGTTATCCTGCCAGGAGAACCACCCCACTGTGTGAGTGACAGCTAAGCTGTATGAATGGGGGTCTTGCTGCATAAAAGCAGGGTCCTGAGGACTGGAGGACAAGACGTCGCCAATGGAACTAGACACCCGAAGAGGAGAGAAGCTGAAGACATCTGCAACAACTGAACCACCGGTGAAGCCCTGCTGCAGATCCTCACCACTTTTCTCCAACGACTCGAGAAGATCTTTGCCTGCAAGAGTCTTCTTCCCTTGAGCTGGTGGGGCCAACCAGTTCACCAATTGCCTTCCAGGACCTGCCTTGGTCGAATCGCCAGTGCCCAGCACTCGGAGACCGGACTGCCAGGCACCCGTCCACCACGACCGCGATTTACTTTTTATTTGTTTTGGCAGAACCGCGGCTGGCTTCATCCCTGGGCAGTGCAGTAACTCGAACCTTCCTCCACGACGAGAGCCTCTCTTCCTTTGCTGGATCTCCCGAACTGCAGGGAACTACCGCCACCGAAGGAGCCTCTTCCACTTTAAAGGTACATTGTTCTGCCAGGCCTCCTGTTTCGTTGGATATCGCTAAAGGTGTTTTAAATCCTTTACTTACCTACTGGATTGGCCGCCCCTATCGTCTAACATTGTCTTTTACCTTCTGCAACCGCCTTTTCAAATCGTTAAACAAAGACTTGACTGCAGCTACTAGAACAGTTTGATCCTGGGCACATTGCCTTGTACCATTGACTCTCGCACAGGCCTATTGACTCTAGCTAAATCTGTTACAACTGCCTTCTCTAGATTGCTTCTCACCTAGAAATGTGTTGGTGCACCTAACTCTTATAACCACCTTTTTCTTCCCCTTCTTTTAATATTGTAACGTGCCATTTTGCTCTGTTTTCACGTAAAAATTGCTTATGCTAAAGTGCTGCCTTGCCTAACTTGTTCACAATCTTCTTGGGAAGTGTTGCTGGTGTTTTACAGAGTCTAAACCTAAATAACTTGTCTACAATTTAAATAGGGAGTTGTGTATACTTTTGACTGTTTTAACTTGCTTTGATAATAGGGATTTGTGTGTTTAATAAAATAAATATATATATTCTTTTCAATACAAAGCTTTGGTCAGTGTTTCCTTGTCCCATAGTACTGAGGCCCTATTGTGTAAACCCGGAATACTGCCCATCTCCCTCTTGAGATAAGTTTGACTGCTCAGCCACAGCTACCAACTATATCTGTGTGGTACCGACTGATACCAAAGGGGATTTATTGCATACACCTGTAGTCCTAATCTTCTTTAGTGCTCCCTAAGGGAACTGCATAGGATTCTGCCTAACACCTCCTCCTCCTCCAATTTCGTGCATTTATTTTACCTCCCAGCCTGGGTGTAAAAGCTGGTTGCGTCTGATAGGGGTGTATAGGGAGGGGAATACCGAGTCCATGTTTTGCGCTATCCTGTTACAGACCATTATTGTAGATTTTGTTACGTAATCGATATAGAAACTCCTGGGCCTACTCTATTTGATCAGCCAGGGTTGTCTAAAGATGTGCGAGCCTGCCAACGCCGGTTTCAAAAGTACCCATGGTTTATCCGAGGAATGGTGTATTCAATCTGCCAATACTCGAAGGTGAGCCGCTTTGTAGAATAGTTTTAAGTCTGGGGCTTGTGAGGGTGTAGGAGTAAGAGGCTGACACAATGGTGGCATGTTGATTGGCAAATACTTTTATGCAAACCGAAATTGGGAAGGTAGGGGGGCAGGAAAACCTAACTGGCCCTATCTCTAAGGGGGAATTCCCTGCCTCAACAAAACTAGCTAATGAAAACAGTGCGTGTCAGAATGTCCCAAAGTAAAGTTTGCTGTCCTGTGTCCAAATCCTAACCTATCCCTGACAAGGAAAACTCAGTATAATATGTTAAGGGAAATGTCTCTTGGCTGTCGGATTGCTGCCCAGCTTTGCAGTTCAAACTAAATTTCCAAAAGGTGTAGAAAGCAAACAAAAGTTTCATATGACTCAATGGGTCGATTCCCTTTCCATAGAGTCTTTCCAACTTTATCCAGAATGGTAGAAAAGTAAATAAAAGTTCCACAAGACTCAAGGGGCTTATTCCCTTTCCCTAGAGTCTTTCCAACCTTCTCCGTATAGGGAGTATATGAAAAAGCTCTAGTGGGAACCTGGGAGGGGGAAAAGTGAATTTGTTATTTTCCTGTGAAATAATTGAGAGTACTGATTTGTACTAAATACACAATTAAGCATTATATGCTTTAAATATTGTGGACACATTTCTGTATGACTGTGGTGCAGTAGTACAGGTATAGCCACGACACAAGACACCCTCCCGACACGGCCATGGGGACAGACACAACCCTAGACCATATATGTAAATCCTTGCCTCTATACTGTGAGAAAATTAAAAAGTACCACAATCAATGGGTGACTGAGACAAAAGGGGAAGGAATGCCCCACTCGTGGCCAGATCACAGGTGTTTTGACAGATGTGCCTTAGACCATATGTTCACTTATTTGACCACAAGATTTAAGGGGAGACCATTGCAAAATAGAAGGGAAATATTAGACCTCTGGAGAATGTTCGAGGAAATGGAGGTCTCAAAAGGGGAGGAGGCAACATGACAGGGACAGGAGGATGAGTACTGAGGAAAATGGTAAGAATGGAGAAACAAAAAAGGGACTATATCCACTAGCAACACGCCCAGCAGGGGGGGTAAACCAACCCAACATATGTGTTGGCAGCCACTATGGTGGCCACAGCAGGTATGCTCCACCCCCACTGTCAGAGTTATCGGCCAACACTGGGGTTACCGCGAGGAACCTAGAGGTGCATTAGCCTTAACATGCACAGAACTGGCAGGACTACGAGCAGCATGTGAAGCAACAAGGGTGGCAGAGGTTCCAATGTTGCCCGTGGGGGTCTCCACCCCCCCCCCCAACAACCACCCGGGGACGAATGGAAGTCAGGTGACTTCAAGCTCAGAATAGATAGTGCACCCATGAGAACCGTCCACATAGAGCGGGGCGGGGAAACAGACAGCTTGGTATATAAGAATGTGGGGTCCTGGGGGGGCGAGGAGTATTGGAGTAACTTTAATGACACAGAAGAAGACGCAGAGGGAGGGGCCGAGCAAGCGCCCCAGACTACACCGAGAGTAGAGCGCCTATGGAACGGAAGATTAAGGGAAAGGTCTGGTAGAAGAACATTGGCATAGAAAAAGGGAAGTGCAATTAAGGGTGGGAAAGGAAAGGCGAAACTGCAAATGCCCCAATACACAAGGGCGCAGGACGACCACACTATGTACACTGGGCACAAATGGACAAGAACACCCTCCTTAAGGCGCTCCCGCCACTGACAGCGGGGGCGGGGAAATGGATTTACGCATTTGAAAAAGCCACAGCAGGGGTACCCTTAGCAAAGGGGACATTAAGAGTTTGTTGGTAGCCGCAGTGAGCGATGAAGCAGAAACGGTGTGGATTAAAGCTGGGTAACCCAGGAGTAACGCTAAGTAATGATGCCCATGAAGGTGCATCATTTAACAAGATCAGAGCACGGGTATGGGATGCGTTGCAAAGCACATTCCCAGACACCACAGATTTACAATCAATAATGCAATGCACAATGGGAGACAAGGAAGATGATGCGCAATATATTCTTAGGGTCCAAGCGATGTGGAGAGCAGAAACGAGCAGCCCCTGGGATCAATTAGCATTGTTTTATTTTATTGTAAAAAGAGGGCTCCCCAAAGAAGTGCAGAAGGTTCTTGATAAGATGGCAGGGGTGGAAGCAAAGGAGTGGCCCGAGATTCAAAGCATCATAGTGCACCACTATAGGAGGATCAAAGAGTGGGAGAAAAACTGTTCAGAGGAAGGAGGCAGAGGAAGAGAAACTGGTTCAAAATAAACTAGTTTAAGTAGCATCAGTATCAAAAGGGCCGCTCCCAGAGCAGATGGGAAAGGAGGGGTGCGCCTCCATTGCGAATCAGGCAAGCATAGCAGCGGTTTGGGCGGGCGTCAGACAAGGACACCAGGGAGGAGACCAGCACTTTTTGGGGCCCCACTGGCAAGGAGGGCAACAGCGAGGAACTAGTGGGTTCCAAGGACCTAGGGGAGGGGGATTTGGAGGGCCAGGACAGTGCTGCTCCTGTGAGAGGTGGGGGCCCTTCGAGGGAATGTCACAGCAGGCAGGAAGGGAATTGCAACTACAACCAACAGCAGGAGTATACCCACCCAGGGATCCCCCTCCTAGGGCCTGCTTGTGGAATGTCATCCATACCATACAGGATTCACAGGCTTACACACAGTTACCTCCCCCAAAACCCCAGCCCCTACCATCCACCACCACACCAACAGCAAGCAATGCAGCCATACCAGCACCACCCCAACCAGCAGCCCACCGAGAGTAGACACCCTTTTGTGACTGCACCCAATGGAGCAGCAGCCCCATATCAAGGATCAAACGTGGTAGGGGGAAACCCTTTCTCGTTCCCCGGGACAGACACGTACCCAGACTAGGACAGCCCACAGAGAGCACTTGCGTGTCCAGTCCTGTCAATAACCTTACATCCAGAAGAGGAGCCGGTGGTGGGGGCAGAGATAGGGATTAAACAATTCATCTTTATGGCGGACTCGGGAGCGGAGAAGTCGTGTATTAGTGAAGGAAACTTCCTGCCATCAGGAAAGACTCTCGACACGCAGGGATTCTCTGGGGCTATGCTAACGGTTCCATACACAAGATCTAGACATCAAGGTGAGAGGGAAGGTTGTGAGAGTTCCCCATCTCTATTCAGAGAGTTCCCCTGTCAACTTGCGCGGTAGGGACCTGCTTAGCAAATTGAACATGACAATCTCGTTCACAGACAGAGGGATTGTCTGCACCACGCCTGGCATGTGCTCTCTCAGAGCAATGCTGGTAATACATGCAGTGACCAGTTAAGTGACAGTGAGAGGCAGCCCTGTCAACCCTGACATGTTTGTTTATGGCATCAAGGTACTCGCCCGAACGGTCCCCCAGATTACCAAAAAAGAGTGGAGGGTACCCACAGATTTTATTTTTAGACCAATAGTGCTCGCCAAGTGGTTGCAGGGACAATCCTATCATTAGATCTGGAGGGCCTGGTGGTATCTGCAAAACCAGTTGTAGTGCTGGGCACTGACCCTCACGTGTGCCAATGGCGCACTGTGTTATACATGGACCCAATTGTGCCCCTATGACAATTGACTGAAGAGTTTTTTGAGGATGGCAATAATGGAGAAATCGTCCTTGAAATGTGTATATCTTGTGAAATAATGGTACAATACAGGAAAGTGCAGAGCCCCCTCATTGCTGTTAGTGGACCACGCCCATTTAGTGAGACAGATTTGCAATAGGTCCCCACATTTTGGACCACAAACCCACATGATGTAGGGATGTTGAAAAAAAGTGACACCTGTTAAAAATAACACTAAAACCAGGAGTAGTACTCCCACAGGAAAAAAGTACCCACTGTCCAGAGAGGCAGAGAAGGGGATTCTGGAAACACTGCAGGCCCTATTGCACCAAGGCATCATAGTGTCCTCTACCGCACCATGCAATACCGCAATATACCCCATTAAAAAGCCAATGAGGGCAGTTGGAGAATCATCCAGGATTTGCAAACCCACAATGATATTGTACAGAAGGAGTTTCCACTTGTTCCCAACCTGGCATCCATTTTGTGCAGAATCCATTTTACTGTGGTCGATTTGAAGAATGCATACTTCTCAGTACCTCTCCATCCAGACTCCCAGTACCTTACAGCCTTCACCCTGGGTGGGAAACGCTATGAACACCACCGTTTGTCTCCAGGGGTACTGCAAGAGTCCCAGCATTTTCAGCAGGATATTGCATGAAGACCTAGGGAACATCCAAAGTACCCAGCACGATAATTCCAATGTGTAGATGACCTACTGGTCTGCAGCAACAGCGACAAAGTAGTCGAAGGGACTCCATTGCATTACTACAGTTGCTAGTAAGAAAAGGGGACAAAGTGGACAAGGCACAACTTCAGTATTGTTAACTAGGGCAGCTCATTTCAAAAGACGGAAAAAGAATAATTCCCGATATGGCAGCAACAGTTCATGCCACACCCAAACCACTCACAGTAAAGGACATGCAAAAGTGCCTAGGCTTGTGGAACTATTTTAGGGCTTGGGTCTTAGACTACGCAACATACACAAGGCTGCTCTTACAGGGCCTCAAGGAGGCACACAAAGAAAGCAACACAAATGAATGGACCCCAGAAATAATAACTAGTTTCAATGACTTGAAAGACGGGATTTCGACAGCCCCGGTCCTTGCCACTACCAGATTATACACATGAATTTTATATTTTCTCTCACTCAGACGGCACACTCATGACAGCAGTACTCACACAGAAGAAAACCATTGGCCATAAACCATTAGCATATTACAGTGGCCCATTTGATTCTGTCATGCAGGGACAGTTTGCCTGCAAACAAGATCTTGCTGCTGCAGCCTTTGCTATTGAAAAGAGCTCCACAATTGTCATGGGGTGCTCAGTAACACTGTACGTGGATCACTCACTTTTTGCAATCCTAGAACGCTCCAAGTCCAGATCACAATACAAAGAGCATCAGCATATGAAATCGTACTGTTTAGCCCCCACATCCATGTCATAAGGTGCAAGACTTTAAACCCTGCTATGTTTCACACTCAGCCATGCATGCTGAAGACATACAGCAGCATGATTGTGCATCATATGAAGGGGAAGACAAAGATATCCCCAAAGCCAAAGATAGCCCCTTAGAAGAGGGAGAAGTGCTCTTCATTGAGGGGTCAGCATCAATTGATCAGTAAACAGGTGAAAGACATGTTGGGGTGGCAGTGGTATGCCTAGAAGAGAGAGAATATGAAACATTGGCAATGAAAAGACTACCCACACACTATCCAGCACAGGCAGCTGAACTGGTAGAGCTCATAGAAGCCTTACAGGCCTCTAAAGGGTGCTATGTAACCATCTATTCTTACTTTGCCTATGTTAACACTACGGTGCACGCAGATCTGTCATGCTGGAAAAGGAGGGGGTTCAGAAGAGCTGATGGCTCACCAGTGCAGCATGCGGCCCTGCTCAACACATTGATTTCCGCCTTTGCAGAGCCTTCTGTGGTGGGTCGTCAAATGCGCATCACATACTCACAACACAAACAAAATCTCACTGGGAAATGTCTGCAGCACACCTCTTAGTACCAACATCAGCTGAATACATCATGACCAGAGCAAACACCAGACACAGACGCATACACAGCACTTCCCATTGCACAAATCATTGAACTGCAGCGTAGGGCACCCCCAGAAGAACAGGACTTCTGGCTCAAACGTGGGTACATGCAATCCCCCACAGGTCTCTTATGGAGACAGAAGAGCACAGGGAAGGTATGTCATGATCTCTGCTTCCAAAACGTCAGGGTTTTCCCAACTCCCTTGGAAGCAGATCCATAACCCAGGTTCCGAGTGCCAACCAGTCCCAATTGGGACCTTTTGGACCCAGTCCTGGCGCCAGTGGCACCAGGCTCATAAATATGCCCAGTTCCAGGCTGGAAGCGCCGGGCTCATAATGCTTGGGTGGACTTACCTGCAGCCGACCATGCTGCTTACTTGCCTGCCAGTTGAGCCTCTGATCCTCTTCTGTTTGGAGCTACTTTTCCTGTTGGGTGGGGCAGGAGCCACTCCCTAGATTCAGAACACTGGAACTCATCTGGAAAGCAGGAACTCTTTTCTTACCTAGGCGTGGCTGTGGAAGGAGACACCTAAGCACTACAGGAGGCTATTTAAACCACACCCGATGATGGATGAATCTTGCTTTGCGTTATTCTGCATCCTCTGCAGCAGAATGCTCATCGTGTCTTCTGCATCTGATCCTGGGCCTAAGGAAAAAGGCTTACCATCCTGAATCCAGTCTTCAGAAACACCTATAAAGACAAGAAAGAACAGGTTAGCATTACGGTCTTCAGTGACAGCTCTTCACTTACCTGGTCCATCGGCTGTCACCAACGCCTCGCGCTGCATTCCGGCATCTGAAAGACAAAGGCTTACCTACTCTTCGCGCGCTCCGGAGGCCTTCGGCGCTGCATCCCGCATCTGAAAGACAAAACAAGGTGCGTTTAAAGACATTGGGGAACTTTAATACTCACGTGCCATTACTCCTTTCCACATCTAACCCAGTGGGTATTCCGGCACCCTGCAGCCGCTCCGAACTTGTACCTGCAAAATAAAAAGACAGTTAGAGCGCATCGTGAAGCAGGCAACAAGCGCTTACTTACGTGCTTCCAGGCGCTTCTATTCCTCACACGGGCTCCATCTTCAACTCACTTCAGCCCGTCATCCGCCATCGCCGGAACCCTGCAAAACAAGAAACATCATTACTAAAGACTTTAAAGACATTAGAATTACTCGAAACTTACCGTTCGTGCAGTAAACGACGGACAGCAGTCCTCTGAAGTCAAGAGGCCTGCTCCCCTTATCCAGTGAAGAAACTGGTTACAGCACCCTGCCCCGAGGCAGATGGAGAGCACGGCGTTCACTTACCCAAGGTGAGAGCGTTAACCTTTGGGGTTCTACAGGAGAAGAGAAAGGGAAGAAGAGAGAGACATTCAATAACCCAGTTCCTTAATCCCATATTTTCTATCTGCAGACATCTTACCCTTCGAGTCAGACATACAGTGCACAGAGGTCCAGGCCAAAGAGCCAGCCGTGTGTTACACATCACCTTTGAAGATACGGTATACGCCCAGTCAAGACCGGCGCCTCTACGGGAATCAGGTGAGCGTTACAGAACGCAAAGCCTACCACAAAACTCCCGTCCAGGCGCTATGGAAACCTCGGATACCGACCAGCTAGCCCAGTTACTTGGGGAACTAAGGGCAGAAGTGCATGCGGCCCGTCAGGAAACAAACGCTCTAAGAAGGGAACTGATAATTTCCAAGGAGCGAACAGATGATCTCGCTAGACAATTGCTACAGTCACAAGCCGGACAGACCCCGTTACCCGCATCTGGGGGAAATCTTCCTTCGACATCCTCTATGAATCCAGTGCAGATCAACCTACCTGGGAATGTACCTCTGGCTCCGCCCGAACGATTTTCTGGTGACCCAAAGAGGTTTGCAGTATTTATCAATCAGTGCCGGTTGCATTTCTTATGCCGGCCAGCAGCCTTTCCAACTGATCAAGCTAAAGTAGCTTTCATGCTTTCGTACCTTAGTGGCAATGCGGCAGACTGGTCGATCCCTCTAGTAAATCAAGATGATCCGGTCCTCCATGATTTTCAAGCTTTTCAGCTCAGTATGGAAAAACTGTTCGCAAGACATTCACAGGGGTAGGCCTTGGACAATGAGCTTCTTTCGTTGCGACAAGGTAATCAAGACCTTTTGGCTTATATTGCGTCTTTCAACAGACTGATAGTGGAAACTCAATGGCCTGAGGACAAAAGGATTACGCTGTTTTATAGAGGTCTACGTGGAGAGCTCAAAGATGTGTTAGCCCAAGTAGTGAATCCCCCACAAGATTGTTCGGACTATATAGACTTAGTCGTTCAAATAGATCACAGACTGCAGAACAGGAAGGCCGATCGTTCCAAGTTTGATGCTCGAGTATTTTCCAAACCGCCAACTCCTTCCAAAGGAGTAGACTCCGGGGAACCCATGCAAATAGGGGGTCTGAAAGGTCCTCTAACACAAAAGGAGCGGGAAAGGAGAAAACAGTTGCAATTATGCCTCTATTGCGGAAACTCAGGGCACTTTCTTCGAGACTGTCCGGTGAAACCTGCCAAGAAGGCAGTAGGAGCTGCAGTTACCAAAGTTACAAACTCTGAGCAGGGAAACGACCTCGCCCGACAAGAATAGAGGTCCTCTTGCCGAGCGTGAAAACCAGTTCCGTGACCTCGCATTTCGTGATACCTATGGTCCTCATTAGCCCTGATAATCCGGATCGATTACATGCAATTGAAGCTTACGTGGACAGCGGTGCCATCGGCAATTATGTGGATCATGAAATGGTTTTGAGGATGAATCTAACTCTTTGTCCCAAGGCTGTAAAGGACGTCATTACTACGGTGGATGGTACGGAGATAGCCTCCGGGCCAGTAACGCATACCACTCAAGAGGTGACGCTAGTAAGTCAAGATGGACACCATGAGAAGATCGTGTTCGATGTGATCAAGGCCCCTCAGTTTCAGATTATTCTAGGAATACCTTGGTTAGAGAAACACAATCCTCTGATCGATTGGCGAGCAAGAACGGTCCAGTTTCCAGAATGTGTCTCTACTTGTCACCCTCCACCTGGTGTTGCACTGGCAGCAATTTCTTCAGAGACTCCCCAGTTACCTCCCGAATACCTAGAATACCAAGATGTTTTCCGGAAGGATCAGGCTAACTCTCTACCTCCTCATAGGTCTTATGACTGCCAGATAGACCTGATACCTGGATCTACTCCTCCTTGTAGTAGAATTTATGCCCTCACCGAGCCTGAGAACCTTCACCTTCGACAATACCTGGATCAATACCTGGCAAATGGGTTTATTCGTCCTTCCAAGTCCCCTGCTTCTTCAGCTTTGTTCTTCGTTCCAAAAAAGGAAGGAGACCTTAGAACTTGTATAGATTATCGCTCCCTGAACCAGATCACCGTTAAGCATAGATATCCGTTACCTTTGATCCCTGAACTCCTGGACCAAGTCAGAAAAGCATGCATATATACAAAGCTGGATCTTAGAGGAGCTTACCACTTGGTACGAGTAAAAGAGGGCGATGAATGGAAGACGGCCTTCCGCACCAAGTATGGGCTATTTGAATATCAGGTCATGCCCTTCGGACTTTGCAATGCCCCGGCCGCCTTTCAATATTTTATGAACGATGTCCTCAGAGAGCTCATAGATGTGTGTGTTGTTGTTTACATTGACGACATCCTCGTTTATTCTTCATCGGAATCTGAACATCGGAAACACGTGAAAATGGTCCTCGAAAGATTGCGTCAACACAAACTTTTCGCTAAATTGGAAAAATGTGTTTTCAACGTGACTGAAGTTGAATTCTTGGGATTCATATCACCTGGCGGAGTGAGTATGGATTCAAAGAAGGTCGATGCAGTTCTCAAATGGCCATCACCATCCTCCGTAAAAGGTGTGCAAAGCATGTTAGGCTTCGCTAACTTTTACCGCAGGTTTATCCCCGAATTCTCTCGAATAGTCCAGCCCATCACTGCCTTGTTAAAGAAAAACAAACGTTTTGAATGGTCTACCGAGGCGGAACAAGCTTTCCAGGATTTGAAGACTAAATTTATCTCTGCACCAATCTTAAAACACCCTCGCCCCGAACTCCCCTACATCGTGGAAACTGATGCTTCAAGCCTTGCCATGGGGGCAGTTCTATCACAAAAGGACCCGGTAACCAATCAGTTGCATCCCGTGGCATTTTGGTCCTGCAAATTCTCGCCTCCTGAAATCAATTACACGATTACTGACAAGGAACTTCTGGCTATCAAGTCTGCCTTTAAGGCTTGGCGGCATTATCTGCTGGGGGCCCGACACACCGTTACTGTGATTACGGATCACCGAAACCTGCAATATTTGAAAACCGCAAAAGCCCAATCCTCTAGACAACTCCGTTGGGCATTATTCTTTGCCGAGTTTGACTTCATAATTACCTATCGACCTGGTACAAAGAACGGTAAAGCTGATGCCCTTTCTTGGATGGGAGTGGAAGAACACTTGATCAACCCTAAACCTGTACCAATCATTCCCGAACAAAGAATTCTGGGTGTAATCGCCACAGAATCCATAGAGGAAGTTAAGGATAAAGCCAGGCAACTTGTAACTCCAGCAGACATACAGAATTGGCATCTGCAGGGAAAGGACTTTGCAGTAAAGGACAACTTATTGTATTTCCAAGAACGATTATACCTACCCAGCACAGATTTACAGAAAAAAGTAATCTCTTGTTATCACGATTCTTTAATGGAAGGACATCCCGGGAATGGCCAAGACCTCAGAAAAGATCAAGCGCTACTTCTGGTGGCCGTCTTGGAAAAAAGATATCAGAGACTTTATAATGTCCTGTGGAGTATGCGCCCAAAACAAGAGTCAAAAGGAAAGACCAGCAGGCCTCTTACGCCCTATTGACATCCCACCTCGCCCTTGGCATACGCTTTCTATGGACTTAATCACCGATCTACCTCCATGCTCCGGATACAATACGATTCTAGTAATCGTGGACTTATTCTCCAAGATGGCGCATTTCATTCCGCTCAAAGGCTTGCCAACAGCAGCAACTCTGGCCCGAGAATTTCTCGAAAACATCGTCCGACTGCACGGTTTTCCTTCGGTTCTAATTTCGGATCGAGGTAGTCAATTTATTTCTCATTTTTGGCGAAGTTGCTGTCGGTCGGCTCAAATTGATGTGAGACTATCGACCAGTCACCACCCTCAGACCGACGGACAAACCGAGAGGACCAATCAAACTCTGGAACAGTATTTACGCTGCATGCTGCAACAAACTGAAAAAACTTGGAAAGACATCCTTTGGATAGCCGAATATGCCTACAATAACTCTGTCCATTCGGGAACTGGGAAAACCCCGTTTTTTCTTTTGTACGGCAGTCACCCTCGAACCTCGGAGTTGGATCCCCTCCAAGATCTTGAAACACCAGCAGTAGACTACCTGCATTCTACAATCACCCAAGCCTTTAAGGAAGCTGTTTCTCACCTTCAAAGGGCTAAAGAACAATACAAGAAAGGAGCAGATCAACATCGGAAGGAAGCCCCTCAATATCAAGTAGGGGATCAAGTCTGGTTATCCGCCAAATATCTACCTCTAAAAGGGCCACGCACATTCAACCCAAGATACCTTGGTCCCTATTCCATCACTACCATAGTAAACCCAGTAGCGGTCAAGTTGGACTTGCCCCCGCACATGAAGATACATCCGGTCTTCCACGTCTCTATTAAAACCCGTGCAACCTCAAACCCGACTAACTAAATCTCCAAAACCTATCCTAGTTGATGGAGAACTCGAGTTTGAAGTCAAAAGCATTCTGGACTCCAAGATCTCCAAATCTAAACTATTTTACCTAATTGACTGGAAAGGCTACGGCCCCCAAGAGAGATCCTGGGAACCTGCTGAATATGTCCACGCTCCTCGCCTAATCAAAAGATTTCACCGAACATTTCCTGACAAGCCAAAACCCCCGGAGAAGCCCGGTTTGGGAGGGGCCTTGAGGGGGGGTACTGTCATGATCTCTGCTTCCAAAAGGTCAGGGTTTTCCAAACTCCCTTGGAAGCAGATCCATAACCCAGGTTCCGAGTGCCAACCAGTCCCAATTGGGACCTTTTGGACCTAGTCCTGGCGCCAGTGGCACCATGCTCATAAATATGCCCAGTCCCAGCGCTGGAAGCGCCGGGCTCATAATGCTTGGGTGGATTTACCTGCAGCAGACCATGCTGCTTACTTGCCTGCCAGTTGAGCCTCTGATCCTCTTCTGTTTGGAACTACTTTTCCTGTTGGGTGGGGCAGGAGCCACTCCCTAGATTCAGAACACTGGAACTCTTCTGGAAAGCAGGAACTCTTTTCTTACCTAGGCGTGGCTGTGGAAGGAGACACCTAAGCACTACAGGAGGCTATTTAAACCACACCCGAAGGATGAATCTTGCTTTGCGTTATTCTGCATCCTCTGCAGCAGAACGCTCATCGTGTCTTCTGCATCTGATCCTGGGCCTAAGGAAAAAGGCTTACCATCCTGAATCCAGTCTTCAGCAACACCTATAAAGACAAGAAAGAACAGGTTAGCATTACGGTCTTCAGTGACACCTCTTCACTTACCTGGTCCATCGGCTGTCACCAACGCCTCGCGCTGCATTCCGGCATCTGAAAGACAAAGGCTTACCTACTGTTCGTGCGCTCCGGAGGTCTTCACACTGCATTCCGGCATCTGAAAGACAAAAGCTTACCAACTCTTCGCATGCTCCGGAGGCCTTCGGCGCTGCATCCCGCATCTGAAAGACAAAACAAGGTGCGTTTAAAGACATTGGGGAACTTTAATACTCACGTGCCATTACTCCTTTCCACATCTAACCCAGTGGGTATTCCGGCACCCTGCAGCCGCTCCGAACTTGTACCTGCAAAATAAAAAGACAGTTAGAGCGCATCGTGAAGCAGGCAACAAGCGCTTACTTACGTGCTTCCAGGCGCTTCTATTCATCACACAGGCTCCATCTTCAACTCACTTCAGCCCGTCATCCGCCATCGCCGGAACCCTGCAAAACAAGAAACATCATTACTAAAGACTTTAAAGACATTAGAATTACTCGAAACTTACCGTTCGTGCAGTAAACGACGGACAGCAGTCCTCTGAAGTCAAGAGGCCTGCTCCCCTTATCCAGTGAAGAAACTGGTTACAGCACCCTGCCCCGAGGCAGATGGAGAGCACGGCGTTCACTTACCTAAGGTGAGAGCGTTAACCTTTGGGGTTCTACAGGAGAAGAGAAAGGGAAGAAGAGAGAGACATTCAATAACCCAGTTCCTTAATCCCATATTTTCTATCTGCAGACATCTTACCCTTCGAGTCAGACATACAGTGCACAGAGGTCCAGGCCAAAGAGCCAGCCGTGTGTTACACATCACCTTTGAAGATACGGTATACGCCCAGTCAGACCGGCGCCTCTACGGGAATCAGGTGAGCGTTACAAGGTAGTAATGCCGGTGGAATTTTTTCATACAGCTTTTGAGCAATTGCATTCCCGTCCCATAGCTCTAAACACATTGCAGCATATGTTCAGGAAGATTAGTTTGTCCCAAACTTACAGGAGCACCTAGCAACGATGATGGGCCAATGCACAACGTGTCAAGTATTTAGTACAAGCATGACACTGAACACAGAGGAACATTACCCCGCCGCGTCGGCCCATTCCGTGAGCTGCACATTGATTATGCAGACACGGGGGGAACGATGCAATGGGGCACAATTTCTAATTGTGGTGGAGTGTGTAACGCTCACCTGATTCCCGTAGAGGCGCCGGTCTTGACTGGGCGTATACCGTATCTTCAAAGGTGATGTGTAACACACGGCTGGCTCTTTGGGCTGGACCTCTGTGCACTGTATGTCTGACTCGACGGGTAAGATGTCTGCAGATAGACAATATGGGATTAATGAACTGGGTTATTGAATGTCTCTCTCTTCTTCCCTTTCTCTTCTCCTGTAGAACCCCAAAGGTTAACGCTCTCACCTTAGGTAAGTGAACGCCGTGCTCTCCATCTGCCTCGGGGCAGGGTGCTGTAACCAGTTTCTTCACTGGATAAGGGGAGCAGGCCTCTTGACTTCAGAGGACTGCTGTCCGTCGTTTACTGCACGAACGGTAAGTTTCGAGTAATTCTAATGTCTTTAAAAGTCTTTAGTAATGATGTCTCTTGTTTTGCAGGGTTCCGGCGATGGCGGATGACGGGCTGAAGTGAGTTGAAGATGGAGCCCGTGTGATGAATAGAAGCGCCTGGAAGCACGTCAGTAAGCGCTTGTTGCCTGCTTCACGATGCGCTCTAACTGTCTTTTTATTTTGCAGGTACAAGTTCGGAGCGGCTGCAGGGTGCCGGAATACCCACTGGGTTAGATGTGGAAAGGAGTAATGGCACGTGAGTATTAAAGTTCCCCAATGTCTTTAAATGCACCTTGTTTTGTCTTTCAGATGCGGGATGCAGCGCCGAAGGCCTCCGGAGCGTGCGAAGAGTTGGTAAGCTTTTGTCTTTCAGATGCCGGAATGCAGTGCGAAGACCTCCGGAGCGCACGAAGAGTAGGTAAGCCTTTGTCTTTCAGATGCCGGAATGCAGCGCGAGGCGTTGGTGACAGCCGATGGACCAGGTAAGTGAAGCGCTGTCACTGAAGACCGTAATGCTAACCTGTTCTTTCTTGTCTTTATAGGTGTTGCTGAAGACTGGATTCAGGATGGTAAGCCTTTTTCCTTAGGCCCAGGATCAGATGCAGAAGACACGATGAGCGTTCTGCTGCAGAGGATGCAGAATAACGCAAAGCAAGATTCATCCATCGGGTGTGGTTTAAATTGCCTCCTGTAGTGCTTAGATGCCTCCTTCCACAGCCACGCCTAGGTAAGAAAAGAGTTCCTGCTTTCCAGAAGAGTTCCAGTGTTCTGAACCTAGGGAGTGGCTCCTGCCCCACCCAACAGGAAAAGTAGTTCCAAACAGAAGAGGATCAGAGGCTCAACTGGCAGGCAAGTAAGCAGCATGGTCTGCTGCAGGTAAGTCCACCCAAGCATTATGAGCCCGGCGCTTCCAACGCTGGGACTGGGCATATTTATGAGCCTGGTGCCACTGGCGCCAGGACTGGGTCCAAAAGGTCCCAATTGGGACTGGTTGGCACTCGGAACCTGGGTTATGGATCTGCTTCCAAGGGAGTTGGGAAAACCCTGACCTTTTGGAAGCAGAGATCATGACAGAGTGTCCGTTTCCAGATGGGTTGAGGCTGGCCCAGTTCCCACCCAAACACCAAGTGTGCTGCTAGATTCCTTGTCAGAGGGGTATTCCCCCATTGGGGAGTGTGTGATGTTTTAGGTCAGATAACAGCACTAATATTTTCGACAAGCTGTTCAAAGAGATAACAGCCCTGTTAGGAATAAAGCATTGTATGTGCTCGATTTACCACCCACAGGCCAGTGGGGTGGTGGAGAGGATCAACAGCCTCCTTAAAAGCAGACTATCCAAACTATGCAACACTAAAAAAGAATTGGGTTTTTTCTCTGCCCCTGGCACTGTTCCATCTGCGCACACAACTTAGTAAGGACCACCACCTGTCCCCCTCAACCCTCATGAAATAGTGACTGGCAGATGCATGCAGACACCTTCATCGGCTGTCAGGAGAGCATCAAATGCTCACAGAGCGGCAAATGATTCTGGGGGAAGAGTTCAAGCAATACCTGTCCCAACTGACGTGCAATAAAATGGATTGCAAAACAAATGCCTCTGCCACACACAGAGGAAGCACAAATGACAACTGTCCCACAAACTGACACCACCCCTGCATAACCATTGCTACAAGGGGATTTGGTCTGTCAGAAGCTTTGTGAGAGGTCATGGTTTCCACTCTTCGTGCAGTGAAGGTGAATGGGTTGATATATTGGATACACCTCTCAGATGTTCGCAGGACACCACACCAGGCGTCCACACAGAACAACACACTACTACCTCAAAAACATAGCTTTATATAGTCCATATTAGTGCATGTGAGAAACTTTACAGTACATGCATTGATGCTAGGAGCACGAGCTACGCAAACTAAAGCTCTCTCCCTCTCTCTCGCTTTTACCCCTTCCCCACCCTTCCTGTTTTTTCCCAAAATCTGCATGTGCAACAATGCTGGAGATGACACCACTGAGAAATTCTTCCAATAGTTACAGGACTGAAGTACCTTTTAATGTCACAGAATTTCTTCCAAATGTAACTGAAGTATCGTCCACTGTGAAGAGGTAAAATCCGAGTGTTCCTGCCCTCCCGATGGGCCCTCCCCAACCGGAAGAAGCACTCTGAACAAAATAACAATCGACCGTATGAGTTTGCACTGATTCCCACCGCCCCCAGCATAAGCATGCACCACGAACAATACCCATACACCCGACCATACAACCCTGTGGTGGTACAAACTCTATCCAAACCAATTGACGATAATCAAGACCGAGCTGGAGATGATTATATGGACCGAATCGACTGACTTTCCTGCAAGCCATGCTGCAGGTCTTAAGAGACGCCATGACATAGCTGCATTAGACAGGAAGCACACGTGCAAGCCGCACATTCGGGACCCTCACACACCAACCTATATGAAGAACATCCACGTACTGTCCTAGGAGACAGAGGACAGTGACATATACATACTGTCTGCATGTTTATTATTTTGCCATCTAGGCTCTCTACAGCACAGCAGAAACACAAGATGACAGAAGCTCATGTATATGCTTGCAGAGCTACACGCTACTAACCCTATGGATGGACAGGAGCACTCAAAGGGCCTGACCGGCCCTGACATGCCTTAACCTATGGACAATTACGTTGAATGTATAATCAGAGCCAAAGTAGGCCTTGGGAAAATCCAGCAAGCCAGAATTGTCTCACAGAAATCTCAAGCCGCAAGATGCTGTGCAAGCAGAATAGCCCTGGCAGGACTGCAATCGCTAAGGCCATGATGTTGCAAGTGACATTCCTCACCCACCGCGCCACGATGAGCCCAGCTACAGGAGAAAATCTACACAGAAGCCTCCAAAAGTGGTGCCACTCTGTCTGGGTCTACAGGATGTGTGGGAGGGGGGTTTAGGCACCCTGGACTGAGTTGCCTCGGCAACTCAAGTCGCACTCTTGTGTGATTGGCCCAGTGGTGAGCCGCCCGGCTCACCACTTAGCATGTTTGAGTGACAGGTAGGACTGATGAATGGGGGTTTTCTGCATAAAAGCAGGGCTTTGGGGACTGGAACTTCAGAAGTCGCCACAGGACCAAAGAATCCGAAGAGGGAGAAGCTGAGCCGACCTGCAACGATGACACCACCGGTGGAGCCCTGCTGAACTGCCTCACCACTTCTTCCAACGACAGAGGAGATCTTCATCCAGAAGAGTCTTCTTCCTTTGACTGGTGGGGATAAACAGTTTGCCCGCCTTTTCGCCTTCCCGGATCATCTCATGGCCGCCTTGCCTGTGCCAAGCACCCCGGCAACCGGGATACCACGTTTTACCACTACCGCGAATAAAAGGGTAGTACCTTTTAACCGGAGAACTCCGCGGCTGGTTTCTTCCCTGGCAGTGCAACGACCTTCAGCTTTCCTCCACGTCAAGATCTTCTCTTCCTCTGGACGACGCCGCGACTTGCACCCGCTGCCAGGAACAACTGCCACCGCTGGAGGATTCTCTCCACTTTCAAGGTACTGTGTCCGCCTGTCCTCCCTCGCAACGGTCTGTGTGGGGTGTCTCTTAAATCCTCAACTTACCACTTGGGTTGGCCCTAGGCTGGCT
Source organism: Ambystoma mexicanum (assembly GCF_040938575.1). Lineage (NCBI taxonomy): Eukaryota > Metazoa > Chordata > Amphibia > Caudata > Ambystomatidae > Ambystoma > Ambystoma mexicanum. The sequence continues at coordinate 440,463,589 of NC_090931.1, read as the reverse complement.
AACTGAACTTTTCTGAGCTGAACTAATTCCTTTTTGTACTCTCTGCAAGACTTTAAGCCTTTTAAACTGTGTGATCTTGGCCGCATTGGTGTTCTACTCTCTCTAAGAGAAAGCCTGGCCTCTGCACTTTTTGCTCAAAAGTAGACTGACTTTCCTGCCTTGCTGGGTGCTTCTAAAGTATTGTGTTGTGTGCTTTTCTAATTTCTGCCTTTTTCCCTCCCTTTTTTGATAACTTATTGGAGTGCCATCTTTAGTTAAGCGCTCCTCTGTCTGAAAATAAGTGGTGTTAACTAAGACTTGTCTAATAAGTAATAAGGGATGTATATATATATATATATTAATAGTGACTGTTTTGAACTTGCTTACAATAATAGTGCTGGAGTGTTTCTAAGTGTGTCTTTAAATAAATAATTATATACTTTATACCAAAGCTCTGGTCAGTGTTTGCTTGTGCTACTGTATTTTGGTACCCATCTTGTATACTCTATATACTGTCTAACTCTTCTTGAGAGAAGTCTGGCTGCTCAGCCACAGCTACCAGGTAAATCTGGGTGGTACAGACTGCTACCAATTGGGTTTACTGCCAACACCTGTAGTCTTAAGCCTTTTGCAGTGGTCCCTAAGGGAACTGCACAGGTTTCTGCCTAACACAGAGTGTGAGGGGAGCCAGCGGCCGAGCGGCACCGGCAGACGTGCAACTAAAGTAAGTGTGGTCCACACAACCAGCAACAAATTATTGTGAGGGTGGCTGTGTAAATAGGGCGGAGGGTGGTTTAACATTGTCATACCGTTCGGTACCGAGGCAGTGTTCTGGTACGTGTACGATCGTAGGGAACAGAGCGGAGGTAGTCCCTTTTTATGTTAGTGAACATTTCGTGGGCAGGGTAGCAAGTTCCCGCGTGAAAAAAGGATTGTTAAGCCGATCGGTCCGGACAGTGAACACATGTGTAGGGGCATGGTTTTCCTATGAATCAACATTGTAGCTCGGTGAATAGATGTGGTCTTCCTATGAATTGAACGTTATAGTTCAGTGAATAGAGGTCGGATTCCTGTGAGAATTAACTGAAGCTATCTTAGATTGCGGAAGGTAATTGACTGGTTAAGTTTCCATGGTGAGAAACGTATCACACGTCAGGCAACGCTACAGGTGCAGCTCAATTACAAGACGAGTTGGTTGATGACATATGCTCCACTCCGGGGGAGGTGGGAAGACAGCTGTGGGGATTGTGGATTTTACATGCAGAATTAAAGCGGTGGGATTGTTGTGTGTAATACGTGCACACATTGTTTGTGAAGCATTAGATTGGTGACGTCACCCATAGGCCATTGTGTTATCAACGAGTGCAGGGTTAACAGACCAGTGTGGAAACTATTGGGCAAGTGAACAGTGGCTGTGCACGAGGAGTGCCGACGCATGATCAAAGGGTGTGCCGGACAGTGACTGCCTGGTGAAGGTGGGGCGGTACAAGAGTATGCCGCACAAGGTGTGAAGCCGCAGAGGGCTGTGGGTACCAGAGGGGTGTACCAGTCAGCGGCCGCCCTAGTGAAGGCGGGGCGGTACAAGAGTACACAGCGCAAAGTATAAGGCCTCAGGGGGCCAGAGACATCGAAGGGGTGTGCCGAGCAGCGGCAGCCCTAGTGAAGGCAGAGTGGCATAAGAGTCCGCCGCAAAGTGTAGGGCTGGAAGAGGCCGCAGGTGTTGTTAACTGAACGTGGTTAACAAAGTACATTTTTTACCCTTGTTCTGACAGGGGAAGGTCGAAATCCTCAACGAGGTCAGGTAAAATTACGAATAAGTAATGATGTACCACGGGGGCGGTGGAGGGACATCATCTGGTGGCCACAGGACTCTAATGACCCCAATTCAGCACATTTGTAAAACACAGCCCATTCATAAGGATATAATAGTGAAATACAGCATAGAATGGACTAAGGGTACGGATGGAAACATAACGGTACCATGGCCACCGAACGTCAGCTTCTCAAAGGACATATTACAGTCACTGCTCACCTAACTACACAACACATACAAAGGGAAGAAGTTAGCTAACCGTATGGAAATATTTGAGCTCTGGCGCATGTTTCAGGGGTATTATCCAGGGATGCTGAGTGTACAGGAGGTAAACGAAGGGGGAGGGGATTCCTGTGTTTCGCCCCTGCACCCCCCAGTGTTGTCTCAGACGACGCGGAGAAGGAGGAGGAGGAAGAGCAGGGATTATTCCCGATTAGAGAACTAAGAGAGGCTACAGAGCCCCAAGAATTAACTGCGGCAGAGAGCTACTCAAATCCCACATGCAAACCACCCCTGTATGCCCCGAACGCACATGCCCACAAAGCCCTGCAAGACAGGACGAGGGCAGAGGCAGACAGCCGAGGCCTCGATGAAGGAGGCCTATGGCAGGCAAAGAAAGAATTTGCCAGAGGGGGCCCGGATGAATGGATAGCAGCACAAGTACTCTTGAAGTTACAAGGGACCATTATGGGGCAGGCAGAAGGGGCAACTAAGGCCATAGAGGAATTGGAGCTGGGGCAAGGATGCAGAGGGAAGTCCATACACGACGTGAGGGGGAACTGGTGCAAGAAGAGGAAGCAAAGTTCGTAGCGAAAATAGGGAAATTAAAAGAAAAAAAAGAATGAGTTAGTGAAACAACTAGAGCTAAAGAAAAGGGAAAGGCAATAGCAGTTGGAGCTAGAAAGGAAGGAGAAGGTGGAGCGGGAAAATAGGGAACATGAGGCATTAATGGAAAAGAAGCAGAGAGATGTATTAGAGAGGAACACAATGGGAGGAAGAAGCAAGGTGAGTACGGAGGGGAGGAGAAGTAGGATAGAAGAAGAGGAAAGAGATGAAGCTGAGCGAGAAATGGCATTCTGGAGGCGTGAGATATTTTTAGAAAACACATGCAAGTACGAGGAAGGAAGATTGAAGGAGTTAAGGGTGGCAAGGGTAGGAGGAGCAGGAAATCAGAGGGATGAAGACGAGAGCGCTACGAAAGGTAAGCAAAGCAATAATGAAAGAACGGGATAGAACAAGGGGGACAAGATGGAACGGGAAGAGCACAGAGCGAACAGGTATCTAAGGGATACCCGGGGAGTAGCAGGAAACCAGTACAGGTGTACCCGAGGGGGACCGGAGCACCGAGTAAAGGGGAATGGGGGGGAAGAGAACACAGCAAACTTTACAAACATTGATCTTGAAAGTGTAACCGTGCGTTATCCACTCCCATGCAAGCTAACATTCACACACAGATTCTGTAGCGAGTAAGAAGACAGTGAGGATGCACAGAAGGAAGGGCTCAGAAAACTGCATATTACACAAACAGGCACAGGGATGTCATGGGTATGCAGGACACAAGATGAAAAGAGCAGAGAACAGCACACTGGCAAAACGACTGAACACGGGGTAGAAGCAGCCCTGCATACACCTTACACTAACAGGCTCCGAGGCCTCCCAGGGCGCAGAAGAGATGGGGCAGCTGTAGCACACAGTAGGGGACACTCATATCAGCGGGGCGGGCATACAGGAACATGGGAAGCCCCACACGGGTCACAATATAGATATTACAGACATAGGGGCAGACATGGAAGATGAGAGGACCTATCCGGATACGACAGTATAGACGTTCACCTGAAGAAAGGGCTGAATATTCGCAGATGCCACTATTAGAGAGTAGAGAGGGAGGGGGGGGGCAAGGCCACAGTACCTTGGAAACACACTGACAAGGAAAACATTAGATACAGGTTGCCATGGTTAAGTGGGGAAGCTGGGAAATGGATCTACGAAATGGAAAAACTAACGGCGGGTCACAGACTCGCTGTGGGTGACGTCAAAGGGTTGCTCGTGTCCCTAGTGGGTGATGCAGCAGATGACATTTGGAGGAGGGCACATGATGGATCCTCATTTGCAAATTGCAGACACGCAGTATGGCAAGCACTAAGGACACAATACCCCGACACATCAGACATAGAAGCAATGAGGATCCTGTTAGATACATCCAAGAGACTCGGGGGCCGTGGGATAAAACACTAGCTATCTTTTTTATCACATCTTAATACAAGGGTTACCAGAGCCTATACAAAGACAACTCAAGAAACTGGTGGGGATAGAAGCAAAGGCATGGTCGGAAATACAACTCACAAGAGTGCACAATTTTAGACTATGGCTAGAGAAGATGAAGCAAAAGGCGGAAAGATAGAAAAAGCAGATTAAGCTAAATTAGTACAGAAGAAATTATCAAAATATGCCCTAGAAGGGGCACTAATAAGTAGCCCGGCCCCACAAACGCAGACAGCAGTATCACACGCCCAACCGCAGCCAGCAGCAGCTGCCACAGTATAACACAGCCCAGCAATGCCCACCACACATGGGGGGGGGGTACATGGGTATGGGCGGATACCAAAACAACTTTAGAGGAAGGGGAGGGTTTACTAAGGGGCGGGGCTTTGGGCCACACGCACACTATCCAGGAGGTGGATTCCGGGGCTACTTGCAGCAGGGATTGCAAGGCCAAGGAGAGGGGGAGGAGGATTCCCATGGCAAGTGTGGGAACCACCCTGAGGACAGTTAGGTCACATTTCCCACACATGCAGATACAGAGCCATACAACAGGTGTGGGGTGAGCAAGGGCAACTTCACTACCAAGCAGGCCAGAACGGGTACTACCCACAGGTCCCCCCCAACAGACAGGGCAACAGCAAAACATACCCCAGCCACAGACACCAAACTGTGTCAGGGACAACATCACAACAAACAACAATCACCACAACAACAACACATACAAACAGCACAGCAACTGATGCAATTACAGGACGACTTACGGTGGTGCCAGTGACGGGAAAGGGAGGGGTCACAATACTGAGACACAACCCTTACACTGGGAACAGGCACGCCCACAGACTAACTTGTTGTGTCCCATCCTATCAGTAACACCTAACCCTGCGGAGGAACCTCGCATAAAGGTGGCGAAAGGTGACAAAACGTTTTCCTTTTTGGTTGACACGGGGGTCACTAGGTCATGCGATGCCATGAACATTCAAGGATTTTCTGGGGCTCGAGAAGTGGTTCCCTTTACTGATAACACCTCCTTATCAATAGGAGATCACGACTTATCTCTACCCTTACTTTACTCCAAGCAATCCCCTATAAACATCTTGGGACGTGACATAATGAGCAGACTGATCATGAATATCTCCTTCACAGACAAAGGCTTATTGCAGTAAAAGTGTACAGAGGGGGGAGCCAGTACACCCTGAAGTATTCCAGTACGGGACAGACATGGCATTAGCATGGCTAACCCGGGATCGCAGGGAAAGTGTGGAGAAGGCCAGGCGAGTACCTCTTTAGGTCAGAGACGCCAACAGATGAGAAGGAAGGAAGGTTTGTATCAGTAGACATAGAAGGAATAGTGGCAAGGGAGGATTAGATTGCAGTACACGCCCTAGACGACGAAGGAAATGCGTGGAGGGCAGTCATCCGGCTGTCAGAAGGGTGTCGATTGACTCAAGTGTTAGATGAGGAACTTTTCTCACAATAAAGAGGAGAGAGTGAGATGATGCTAGGGATGAGTGTGTACTTTTGGCTACGATTGACAGAGAGAAGTGGCCCAGAAAATGGCAATGGCAATGGAAGCACCCCTCCCCACACCACCTCCCTTCTGCGAGGAAGATTTAGCAAAGGTACCCACCTCACTATGGACAAGCCCCTATGATGTAGGTGTATCAAAAGCATAGGAGGAGTGAACATAAAACTGAAAAAAGGAGCAATTCTGCCCCCAGTTAGGGAATACCCACTATCAAAATAAGCAGATAAGGGACATCCTAGTCCCATCAGAATCCCCCTGCAACACTGCTGTGTACCCCGTCTGCAAGGCAAACAGAGGTTCATAGCGTTTCATACAAGATTTGAGACCTCTCAACCACATTGTGGAAGCAGAATACCCCGTAGCGGCTAACCCGGCCACAATACTCTCTGGCATCCCAGCTGAGGCTACACAATTCACTGTGATTGACCTCAAAAATGCCTTTTTCTCAATGCCATTGCACCCAAACTCACAAGATCTCACAAGCTTCATGTACCGGAACACAAAGTGGAAACACACAAGGCTGCCCCAAGGGTACTGTGAATCACCATCCATTTTTAACAGAGTGATTCAGGTGGACGTAGGCAATATTGAGACAGAGTACGACAGTATGATTTTGCATAATGTGGATTACATCCTCATCTGCAGCACAACAAAGACAAAGTGCAGGAAAGACTCGATCAAAATGCTCACTGTATTAGCAGAAAAAAGGGACTTGCCTTCATGAGCACACGGTTTCGAGGTACTGCGCCGAAAAAGAACAAACTGGATGCCTTTTTCCAAGCTGTGTTGTGGGTCCCAGGCCCTTGCTCAGACCCCCTTCTTGGTCCACCCTCCTGCCAAGTGGGGTACACAAAGACCTAGTTCTCACCGCCTCATCTCTCAGACTTCACGTCCACCCCTAGCCTTGGTTTACTCTCCTGGCAAGGTCTGTGAGCACTATTTGTAAGTGTAACATTTGTATCCCTTCTCATTCCTGTTTGGGAAGCCCTTCCCCAGCATGGGTCACAGACACCCTTCACCGGATTACTTGGACAGTTTTCTTTGGCGTCGTCTGTCACCCTCTCCGTTTTTGTTTGGTCTCTCTCTATGGTCAACTGGGACAAGGAAGATGGCTCTGCACGTCCTCCCAACCAAAGCCTCTGGGGTCTCCATGTGCCTTCCCAGTCCCCCTCCATATACCTTTGCACTTGGTCTGTGAGGGTTCTGGTCCTCAGCAACACCAGTAAGCTTCTGATGCTTCCCCTCTGCTCTCCCAGTCTTCTCTCTGTGACTCCCCAGCTGATCACTTACAGTGAGCGAGCGAGCCTCCAGTTTCCCTTGCACACTGCTGGAGCTCAATGGTTCCCCGCACTTTCTGGGAGACACACTGGTCTTCATGTTCCACCAGCGAGGGAGACTCCAGCTCCCCACAGGATGCTGGGGATCAATGGTTCCCCCCCCTCTCTAGATAGTGCAGTAGTCCACAGCTTCCTCTTCTGCAACAAGGGATTCCTGCTCCTTGCTCCTCCAGGGAGGGCTTCTCAACACTTCGTGGTTTCCCTCTATTTCTACTATAGATGGACCAATGGGAAACCAACAACCACTAGACTGTTCCTTGTGGTTCTTCAAAGTAATCTTCATTCTTCTGCACCTCTTCCTCGCCACAGTACTGATCTTTCGACTCCCTCGTGGGTCAATGAAGTGCCTCCTCCTCACAGTTCTGGGAAGGGGATCTTCACTTGGATCACTACTATTCTTCTGCATTCCAGTACTTTCTAGGGGCATGCTAAGATGACGACTCATGAGCCTATTAGCAAAGGGGTGACAGTAAGGGGTTTTAGGGTCAGGTGATGTGCGATGATATGTCCTCTCCCGATGGTCATCCCTAATCCCACAGAAGGAGGTCTCCCACCCATGTGATCCTCCTGCGGAGTACCACCCCCGGGGTGGACTAGCGGTTTGCGGCCTCACCTCTCTGGCCACATGGGAAGGGGCTCCCCAAGGGAAGAAGGGACGACATCTGAAGATTATTCAGAGGCTCCCAATTCCCAAACGCTCCTTGGATCCAAGTAGTATAATTCTGTTAAGACGAGGTTTCTGACCCAGCCACATGAAGTCGAGCATGTCACTTTACCAAATGTTTATGTAATTACCAGAAAGTATTATCAGGAGGGTCTGAAATAGATAAAGCAGTCTGAGCAGGATATTTATTTTAAGTATTGCTATTCTGACAACCCAGGTAATTCTCACCTTTCTCCACTTGCTCAAGTGTTGTCTCATACTTTCCACCTGCAGCGGAAAGCTTACTTTATATATTGCTGTTATGTTTTCAGTGATATGGTCAGGGGTGTCCCAACTTTACATCAGCAAGAGTTACTTGTAGTTAATGGCCAATAGGCTGGAGCTACTGGCGAGAGCTACTGGGGTGGTGATGTTCATGAGAATTTGTACTACGATTTCTTTTTACCGTTTATTTGCTCTTTATATAAAAATGGAACACATGGATTTACTTTGATATTAATAACTTAAAAAGCTGGGCTGTCTCCGAAAAATTGTCAAGCATATCAGAATGTAGACAACCAATCAAGCGATTCAATGTGAAGGCAGATACGACATGCTATCCACCAGTTCATGTCTGAAAAGGGCAGATTCGCAGAGACAGGCTATCACGTTGGCTGACATACCCTCCTTACCATAGTGTCTGCACCTAATTGCACAACTGCAATGGCAGATGTAAATTCAAGACCGTTTTTAAAATCTCTTAGAACAGTGTGAGCCACGGGAGTCACTGCCCCATCACAACTGCATTTGTTTTTCATCAATTAGAAACTTTGGAGGATGCCTATGTAACAACATTTGCATTGTAGCGTTTGGTTTAGCTACTTTTTAGGATCGCAGGTAGCTTCCTTTGGGACTTTGTGCATTTTATTGCAAAATGCCTCTCAATGTTAATCTGTTTTCAAAATGTAACTTGGGCACCGTAGATTAAAGATGCACATTTTTTTGTATTGAGTCTGGATGGAAATGGGACATCTTTTGCCATTTGTTGGACGGTGAGTCTGCATCCAGGAATTCAACAAGAGTAGTTGTTTCCGTTGGGGCTCCATGTAAAAAAACATCTATACTAATCAATGTATTATATGGTTTTAAAAAAAAGAAAGAAATCGGCATATATCACGTTCTGCTTTGTCAGATAATGAAATACACTGCCAGTTTACCATATGCCCAATTCATACAAATTCCTCACATGCTAAGCCACAGGATTCAGCCAAGGAAAGTATGCCAAAGCCTACTTTGTTGACTACCCTAAAAGGTTTTTTATGTCCAAATAATTGGCAATATTGAAAAAAATAACTAGGTCGAAACCATGAAAACTTATATGCAAAATAGTGTAAATCACAGGGCTAAAATATCATTCAGGTTTAAAGCGATGACTTGAAACGCGCACAAATCACAACAACCCAACCAGACAACATATGAATCGTTGGATTAAACTTTTGTGCAAAACGAAATATAGTTGTAGTGAGGGGCGATTTATAATGGGTCGCAGCCTGACACCCATCTGCCCTTTTATGAAGGAGGCAGGATCACTGAACAGCTCACAGGATGGCTGCCTTGCCCTACAGGAATCATGGGGGTAATTCTGGTGCATGGCCAATGGGCCATGCCTACTTTGCATACAGCTCTCCAGACATATTGAGGGCTTCTGCATCACACAAATGGTTTAAAATGAAAATGATGATACATTATTTGCAATGACATCAACATGTGTTTTACAGCGGCAGTGCCGGCATATTCTGCATACTGTTGGTGATCAGGTATCTATTGGAATTTTCCACGTGTTCGAGAATTACTTGCAAATTGTATGGTGTTCTGCCCAATCTTTAGCAAAAACAAGGCATATAAATTGCACCATTTCAACCCAGTATTGAAAGGCTGAAAATACCCTATCAGAATTTGAACATATACATAAAGGTTCCCCATAGATTTCCCGGTTTGTGTACATCGCCAAAGAAGATCAACACTATTAATTTGTTTGCTAATGCTGTGGCTCTCGTTGATGTTCTCTCCGTGTATTCACCACACTGTTTTGTACAGTGCTTTATTTCTTAGTAACTAGGTTTAATCTGTATGAATAATAAACATATCAACATACAAACCACATTTTTTTAAAGTCCTGGCAGTGATGGTACAGGCCATTTTACATTCCTGTTTAATATCATAAATTACATTGGACAAGCACCAGAATGCAGTGCTTCTAGTAGTTTTCCACATTTACTTAAATGCAACATTGCTGTTAATGCTGAAATTCCTGTATGGGGACACACGGAAGTGAGCTTCTCCATATCACAACAAATTCCACTTCAGCCTTTAATACAATTGGGGTATTACTGCCTTAAAACAAAGAACCCAGAATATTCAAATAAAAACATAATTCACAGTTTTACCATAAACAGCAATCCGTGCTGCTGGATGTACCTTTTTCCTTGCCAGCTGGGACTCACACAGATTACCTTCTTTCCACACACGCACGCTGAGCAAAAAACTATTATAGATGTAGCTTTATTTTGCCCATTCTGATTGGAAGACTACAATTACCAGCATGCAAAGTAATGCTAACCGAAAACTGATCGCAGCCCCAGCTTGTGTGACATGACATGCAGATGTATGCACCCCTTCCTCTTCTAATCAGCCATCATATGCACTTTTTGTTAACAATGGCCACAAAACAAATCTCCCATCTACTTTTGTTTTTGATAGTTAACCCTTGTTAGGACACTGCCCTAAGCCATTCAAACCCAGATGCAGCTCCTCCTCCCACCACCCACACAGCTTTTCATTGTCTGCTTTGCAGGGTAGAGGAGAGGGAGGGGCAGGGTAAGAGGCCCAGGAACTTCAGACACCTAAACAAACAGTGCTCATTTTTGTGACTGGCGCAAGGAAATATAGGGAAGCCTGAGGTGAGCTACCAGTAGCTCACTATCTACTGGTTGGAGACCCTGCACCTAGGTACTTCCAGGATTTAGGTGCCAACCTTAACGGTCAATCCTTCACAAGGCTGTTTTTTTTCTCATTCCTAAATTGACAGATTTCACAATTTGGTTTAGACATAGGGACCTTGAATTTGGAAACTTCCCAATATTAGCCAATTGCCTCCACTATCCTTGGCATTGGCACTTGGCTTGCGTTATTGTTTACAGGACATCGCCAAACAGATATAACTTAGACTTTCTTGGCTCATTTGGCCACACAGAGCCTCTTTTCGTTTCTTATGTGGGTTGCAGAAGGTTCTAGGAATATAGCAAAAAGGGAGAGTGTGGACATCCCTGTTTGGTGGCCCTTTTGAGTGGAAAGTGCTGTGACAGTTCCCTGTTCACTCCCACCCTTACCACTGGAAATCTATAGTTTGCTTCAATTATTCAAACTAGTGTTTCGCCAAAAGCAAATTTTTGCACCTCTGCTTAAAAAAAAAACATCCCGGTCCAACGCTTTTTCTGCGTTTAGTGCCATGAGAACCACCTTTGTTTCAGTGCGCACAATTTTGTTAATATGAAGGAAGGACTCTTCTAGTATTGTCAGCTGCATTTCTTCATGGGATAAGCCCCACCTGATCAGGAGCTACAAGGTCTGTCGTAACTGAGTCCATCTGATTGGCGATCACTCTGGTGCATATCTTGGTGTCTTGATTGCTCCTCCTACCGTGCCATAGTGCTAATCAAAATTCAGGATCCTTGCCTCGTTTTGATAGGACGGTGATATTCACTTTTTCCATTGAAGGGCTTATTTTACCAGTATCTCGAAAACAGTTCAACACCTCGGAGTTTCGGAGTCAGACGAGCAGCTAATTCTTGATAGAAGAGCGCTGACAAGCCATATGGGCCCAGGATTGACCAAAATGTATAACTTGTCACCTCATTCTGAGTGATGGATGCATCTAATCTTCCATCTATTTCTCTATGACCAAGGGAAGCGTAACCTCAGAGATAACTATTTTGTACCTGAGGGTCTATCATCTGCAGCAAAGAGTTTTGCATAAAATCTGGCAAAGGTGGTCCAATATTTTTCCCCAATCCCTACCAACATCCGCTCCTCTCCCCATATCTTTTCTATGAACATCCTATTTTTCTGGGCTTGTAGCTTTCTTGCAAGCGCCCCCCGCCCCCTCCTCAAAGTAGCTTTGTTTGGCTTGTAGTAGGGTTGTTTCCATTTTATTATTGATGAGCGCTTGATGCTGGGTTCTTGCTGTTTTTAATGTATGTTCATTAAACCTTGAGCGTGTTGACCAGTATGATATATGATATTATATGATAGGGCATTTATAACACGCTGTAGTGATACACGAAATTGCAACCTTGCCAATCAGGGCTTTAGATGACAGCATTAGCCGCTGAAAGCCAATAGTGTATTCAAAGTATGTGCTAAAAATGCTGACAGTAGTCTGTTGTAGCACTTCCATTATGCAGTAGTGAGCTACAAGGAATATGCAGGCCTAGTATGAGTGATAGGTCACATTATGCATTGTTGATAGACAGGCAGGGAGAGGGCCCTAGCTCTGTAGCTAATAGGTATTTTTGGAGTGTTTGGAACATTATGGCACCTATATAGCGCTTAGATAGCCAGTCTTAAGCGCTATAAACACTAAGCTATGAGTGCATGCCTTTTAGAGCTTGCAGATGGGGTTAATACATCCCTGCTTCCCTTAGAATATTCAGCCTCACTAACGGTAGCCCTGGCCCCAAGCTAATCTTCCTTTTCTCTGGGAAGGCACTGATAAGACATTCCTGAGCTTTCGCAGATGGGAGCCAGGGTGGGGCTCAGACGGAGCAGTGGAAATTAACAGAGTTGGGTTTTTTTCCATGAGCCAGCCTATATTTTGCACAGGGAAAGTTATGGAACTGTGCGTCATGGACGGGCAGCACGAGATTATAAAATATCCATGCTCCCATGACTCGGGGGGAGATCGTCCTGTGGACTTGGTTCGTGCAAGGTCAAGTGCCCGGAATTGGCTCTGACGGCGTCCTTCAGCACTCTTCTCTGAGCGGGGCTTGTTTACAGCTAGCTTATGAGGGCCAGGGTCTCCCAGTGCTGATAAAAGGGACGTAAGACTGTGTTTCTCTATATTTCTCTATGTTTCTCTATGTTTATCTAAGTTCCATGTTTCACTATATTTTGCATTTCTCTAAGTTTTATGCTTTGTAATATTCTCTAACTTGAATTCCAAATGTATATGAAATTCACTGCTTAGAATAAATATGCTAAAACTTATTTGAAGGTGTCATTTGTCACTAGCATGAGATCACTGCTCAGCACAATAGAACCTGTATTTTGGGCTGAATTGGGTATTTTTTGCTCTCAAAGGGCTGGCCCCGAGGAAGATTTTGCCCAGATCATGACATTTGGTGGCAGCTTTGTGGGATTTGTGAAGAGCAGTGCCTTGCTGTGAAATGACAAATTGTGTGAGAGAACACAGTGTAGAGTGAAGAGCAGGCTGTCGCATTTCCTTGGGGGTCTCACTGCAGCTCTGAGACTTCAAAAGACAGCAGCGTTGTGTCGGCTTGCCGTGGCCGATAGCTTGTGTGGTTAAGACTCCCTTCAGTAAATCAGTCGTGACTGACTTATTGCTTGGGAATGGAGCCAAGGGAGTACAAGGCGATAAACAAGCGGGAAATGGCTTTGTTTAAAGCGCTCCGATGAATGGTCAAGAAAGATGTATGCTCAATTAGAAAAGAATTTTATCATGCGGTTTCCCCAGTTTAAAGTTGTAATTTGAAATGCAAAGTGAGACGGTGTTCTCATCTCTATTCTGTCATGAGGGCAGGGAAAAATAATTGCAAGGATTTGACATGCAAATTGTGAATAGTAATCTAACCATTGACTCAGCCCCAGTGTGCTAGCGAGTGGGGGGCTGTAATGTTCGGAGGCGAAGGTTCGCTTTTTTGATGTATGCGTTTGAAGTGTTGACATTCCTGAAAAATAACGTGGGGAATGAGCCCTGCTTGGGAGAATGAGTAACATCTGTGCTGAGAGCCTAAAGGGTTTGTTTTTCTTTTGGCAACTGTAAATTCCATGTGCTAGTGGTGGCGAATTCTGTTTAAAGGAAACACACTAAAATGGTTATATTGCATTTTAAGCTGTGCCATGCTTATAATGGGTGAGAGACTCACTTAAAAAAGAAAGTGAGTGATGTTATTTGGATTTTCGATTTTTGTGTATTGATTTGAAATTGCAGAATCAGTTTGCAATGGTTTGGGGGGAAAAAACAATTTATATTTTTCTAAATTGCCTCTAAATTGCCCCTGGAGTATTTTTGACTGTTCCCACGTTATGCCATGGATTTGTACTGTTGCCTTATAAGTGATGCATGTTTGGAAATAGTGACCTGTTGACTGTGGTATAGGGTGAAAAATGTTGTTGACACATTTAACAGCCCACAAGCAATATAGGGAGTGTGGGTTGTTGTTGCAGGAAAAAACCGTGCAGGGAGCTGCACTAAACATGGCATTTTTATTTTTAAATGCACTGAAATAAGTGGTTATATTCTGGCAATGGTACAACAGAATGAAAAATCTGTGTGTGATAAGACAGCACAAAGATTTAGTGGGTTGCGGATTCTCTTGAAAAATCGCACATTACATTGGATTGCGCTTGTGAAGCAAAACTACAAAACTACGAGGAAGAAGAAGAAAAAAAAAACGTATGCTTTTAAATGAGACATTAATCAGTTTAAAACAGGCTAAAGACGCTTTGGCATTTTGCAAAATTACATGGAGTAGAATCTGATGACAAGAAAAGTGCCTCTTTTGAAAATAAGAGTCTTGCTGTGTGTGCAGAGCTTGTGCCTTGAAGCTGTCTTGGGCGAGGTGCACGAAAGGAAGGCAGACAAAAGCAGAATACTGCACTTCTGTTTAGTGAAATGATGCTTCAGATATGAGAGTTTTTCTGAGTTGCTAGACAAGAGCAGTGCAAGAAAGAGTTAATCTGTATGAACTGTCTGAAACGAGTGCCTTTCCATTGAAGCCGCCACAGTGTAAGAGTTATAGAGCAAAGAGATAAGCTTGCTGCGTGCTCATGGCGCTGCCAGGTGCACACGAAAGATAAACAATGACATTCCTGCATTCCTTCCCCTGTGAAAAGACCGGCAGTGAGCAGAAAACTGAGGAAGGGGGTGCAAAGGCAGAAAAGAGACTTTCTAACGGCTTGCAATAACAGAACTGATCAGAAGTAAAGAATTTGCCCAGTAACACTGGTAGGAAAACAAAGGCTGCATGCAGGATGGCAGACGGGCACATCACATCTGAACATTTGGGGAACCTGTGCATCTGTGAATGGGCTAAGAAAAGACAGCTGCCCATTCCAACAGACATTACTGTGCAAACCGCATTCCCATGCACCATGTGATGTGATGTGAAATGAAACGCTATTGCTGTGCAAGCTGCATTCCCATGCACCATGTGATGTGAACTGAAGTAAAGCGCTGTGCACTGGAGAAGAAACCTCTAGGCGCTTTGAGAAGAGAAAATACACATCTGGCAAACTGCAAGCTACATTGCCAGGGATGGAGTAACTGACAAAGACATTATGGCATTCCAGATGGAAGCAAAACTGACGAAAGTGCTTAGCCGTTTTGCAAGAGACAACATGCAGAGCGGGGCTTTGGAGTACAACATGAACACTGCACATTAGCCATGATCCAGAAGCCTCACGGCTTAGTGCAAGAATGAATGATTTGTTGAAGCAACAAAAGAAACTGACTTAGACTATCGCGCTCAAAGGGGTGGTCCAAGAACTCAGCAAACACCCTTTGAGAAAATGACAAGTGAAAAACCAGAGGCTTGAAAGACACTAGCTGTATGGAGAAAAAATAAACAAAGCTGCTTGTACAACTGCAGGCGGTATTGGACTGAAAGACTTTACCTTTGAAAAATGGAGTGATGCCAGCAGGGCAACCTAAATCAAGATCATGAGACACTGGAAGCAAGTTGGCGCCTGGCATTTGTGATCGCTTTGGTGAAAAAGAAAAGCATTGTGCGACCTGGGTACTTATTATATGGCTTTTGTAAAAGCACAGATCAGTCTGAGGTACCATTGATCAACTATGATCGCATTGCACAAATGAGTTTGTGATTAGGCAGTTACACCCCGTATGGTTGAGTGTAAATAAGCCCCCAGAAACATGCAGAAGGGTGATAAATAATTGCAGTAGCAATGACAAAGTGTGTAGTTACCTGATGAGACTTCTGAAAATGGGGGTGGTGTTCAGGGAAGGGGTGGATAACGCTGATATTGATGAATAATGACATTGTACTTTTAATGGCATCCTAACATTTCTGTTTGTATTTTGCCTAGGCAAAAAAGCAAGACAATAGCGTGTCCTTATTGGCGTAAATGTGTGCAGTATGTGGGTGACACTGATCTCAGAAAATATGCGAGTTACTGCGAGATGCGAGTCAACTTTAAACGTGTCCTGCACCGCACTCCATGCTGCTATTTGTTCTGCAACCTGCGAAAGGTGTCCAACAGAGTAATAACTTTTGCTGAACTGGCACGGTGCAGACTTGGCTAATTATCAAATATTTGATGCTACACATTCAAATGATTCAGTTGCTGGAAATAACTTAATTGACATGTATTGCCTTTCTTGTTTAAAGGACTACGGACAATGAGTTGTGGACTGTAACATCATGCACCACAAACAGCTGTGTGACACAGCAATTGAATGCTAACACATTGAAAAATGGTTTTTAAATGCACCTTTTGAGATGAATCTGAAAAAAACGAAATGGTTTTACTCTTCCAACTGAATTGCTTTAACCAGAGATGTTTTGTTTTTTGAAAAAAAAAAAAACTTCTACGTTGCACGTAGGCAGGAGAATGATTTATGAATTGTTGGGGCAGCAGGATTATGCAAGCAGGAGCGTAATTTATTTTGTGATAAAATGAGTGCGCACATCAAAGTCCTGTGCGTAGGTTAAGATTCTTAATTGAAGTAATGCTGCCAAGTGTGTGAGCTCTAATTTGAGATGGTAACCTTCGAAACACTGGATACTTTTACAGCCAGCTTAAGGCAGGTAAATGAAACCATGACTGACTTGATGTTTGATTTTATGACACATAGTGTGACACGGTTTTTTGTTAAACCAACCAGTTTCATGTTTTTGTGGGGACAGCTGTCTCCAGCACACTAATGCAAAGAGTCACCTTTTTGATTGTAGACATTTGGAATAATTCTTTGGAAAAGCGCTACAAATGAGTATCCACATGGAATTGCTAGCGTACTGGCCTGGCACATTGTCAGACATCTTTTGTCACTGACTCATATGACTGGTGTCTATGAAGTCATAGGCCCAAATGTTTCAGTGAATGGATACAACGATTTGTTTAAATTTGTTTAATGTGATGTTTTTCTGACCAAGAACTGCAGCGAGTGTTCTCGCCAAGATTTTATGGACTATAACTTGACTAAATGCATTTTACACAATGGTGTGATGAAACAGCCACTGCCGGATAGTAGTATGGTGTTTGTGGCTAAAAACTAATATTGTATATGGTAGATATCCCACTTGAAGAAGGGTATTCTCCAAGTCACAATAGGTAGACACTGTGAACATGTTAGATTTTCCAGTAGTAAGGCAACATGTAAATTGTAGGCTGGTAATGCACACCTCCATTATTACAGTGATACACTTAGACATAGATTTGTCATGAGGCAATGTTTCCTTAGTACTACCAAGCTGCTACAAATGGAGTCCATTTCTATGGCCCATCACTAGAGTGCGCGTAGCTAGGGAGCTAGATTCATTAATTGCAGGAGCTTTATATGCTTGTGACATAGAAACTGTGCACAATAAGCTAGCCACTATGGGTTCTGATGCCAGCTCTGCTATAGAACTTCTAGCCTAGTGGGGTTCATTGATACCGTCCAACACTGCTACAAGTATTGGCAACCACTGAAGATGGCAGAATTTTAGGTATGAAGACATTTTTTCTGCCATAGGGCAGATCAACAAGACTGCTAAATACACACGATGCATTGTATGGCAAACATTGTTTAATCAGCAGGTGTTGGCTTTTTACTGAGTGGGGGCGACCATCCTCCACACACTGGCACGCAGAGCTACAGTTACCGGCATACATATGGATCAAAATGCTTGCTTTTGATTGCATGAATAACACATGCCATGCTTGATGTAAATTAGTAGAATTGTTTTTATTTAGACAACCTGGTGCCCATGGGTTCACCTTGTTCACGAAATTAGATGGTTTCCGGTTGGGTTCCACATACATGGGGGAAGTGTCTAGTCACACAGCCCATAGTCACGTTTGAATGCCCTGGGATCAGGGGGAGGGTAGGCCCTTAGAGTGAAAGGCTGCCAGGTTTTAGAATTGGTAACCATACATAAATGCAATAGTGCATTGTAGATTAGACTACACTGGATTGCCTTGACATTTTAACTGCATGCTGCTTTTTAACTGACAATCAGTTATACAATAATTATTTAGGTATTTTTGTGTAGGCCAGGTTTTGGCTAGAGTAAATGTCCATGTTCACTTTGTGTAGGTATTTTTGTGTAGGCCAGGTTTTGGCAAGGGTATATGTCACTGTTCACTTTGTGTACATTTTTGTTTAGGTAGTGTTTTACCTTGCATGCCACGCTAACTAACCGCTAGAAGGTAGTTTGCTTAAACCTCTTGCAAAGCCCCAAGGTCTTTATCACTGCACTAAATACTATATTGATAGGTATTAGTCAGCATTTGTCGCACACACGTTGAATAGGGGTGGAATGTAGTGATACACGAAATTGCAACCTTGCCAATCAGGGCTTTAGATGACAGCATTAGCCGCTGAAAGCCAATAGTGTATTCAAAGTATGTGCTAAAAATGCTGACAGTAGTCTGTTGTAGCACTTCCATTATGCAGTAGTGAGCTACAAGGAATATGCAGGCCTAGTATGAGTGATAGGTCACATTATGCATTGTTGATAGACAGGCAGGGAGAGGGCCCTAGCTCTGTAGCTAATAGGTATTTTTGGAGTGTTTGGAACATTATGGCACCTATATAGCGCTTAGATAGCCAGTCTTAAGCGCTATAAACACTAAGCTATGAGTGCATGCCTTTTAGAGCTTGCAGATGGGGTTAATACATCCCTGCTTCCCTTAGAATATTCAGCCTCACTAACGGTAGCCCTGGCCCCAAGCTAATCTTCCTTTTCTCTGGGAAGGCACTGATAAGACATTCCTGAGCTTTCGCAGATGGGAGCCAGGGTGGGGCTCAGACGGAGCAGTGGAAATTAACAGAGTTGGGTTTTTTCCATGAGCCAGCCTATATTTTGCACAGGGAAAGTTCTGGAACTGTGCGTCATGGACGGGCAGCACGAGTTTATAAAATATCCATGCTCCCATGACTCGGGGGGAGATCGTCCTGTGGACTTGGTTCGTGCAAGGTCAAGTGCCCGGAATTGGCTCTGACGGCGTCCTTCAGCACTGTTCTCTGAGCGGGGCTTGTTTACAGCTAGCTTATGAGGGCCAGGGTCTCCCAGTGCTGATAAAAGGGACGTAAGACTGTGTTTCTCTATGTTTCTCTATATTTCTCTATGTTTCTCTATGTTTATCTAAGTTCCATGTTTCACTATATTTTGCATTTCTCTAAGTTTTATGCTTTGTAATATTCTCTAACTTGAATTCCAAATGTATATGAAATTCACTGCTTAGAATAAATATGCTAAAACTTATTTGAAGGTGTCATTTGTCACTAGCATGAGATCACTGCTCAGCACAATAGAACCTGTATTTTGGGCTGAATTGGGTATTTTTTGCTCTCAAAGGGCTGGCCCCGAGGAAGATTTTGCCCAGATCACGACAGTGTTTCAACTTGTTGCAGCCAATCAAAATGCATTCCTTAAATCTTCCAACAACCTGAACCTTCAGGCTTTCATTTATTCAGTCTTTAGTATACATTTCAGCCAGAGTACCACTTTCAGAGCAACCCAAAAGGTTGAAGGACTTGTTATCTTTCCTGCATTCAGCTGATAATATATATATATTATAATTATATAACCGGGTCTTCTGTGTCCTTTCCCCTCTGTTGGTTTCTAAGCAAGTAGTTTCCCAGTCTCCACACCCACTTTCTCCACTTTCCCACATTCCATGCTATGTCGCTCAAGACCGGAGAGTGACCAGGCCAATTAATGTTCCCCATCTCTGTTTCCTCGATTGTTTTGGCTAGTTTGATGGAGAGGTATACCATATCTATTTGTGTGGATCAACGGTGGAGTGTTGAGAAAAAGGTGCAATTTCTCCTCTAAGGATGTCTGTAACTCTAGCTGTCTACAAACCGTAGTTCCCTGATCTTATCTTTCAGTTTGCTAGACATGACCCCGACCAGTTTGCATATTAAGCATTGGATCTCTCCAGTTCTGTGTCTCGCACTAGATTGGCATCTCCTGAAATTATCGCTACTCCTTTAGCATTTTCTGCAATGCATTTCAAGCATTTGATCTCCCGTCCTTGATTTGGCACATAGAATGTCAATTGTGTACATTGCTCATGTCCCAGTTTTCCCACCACCAGCATCAGATATCAGCCCTTTTTGTATTCTGTGGCTGGAGTCAATGCCAACCATTTTTTTAGCAATATTGCTACTCCAGCACTTTTGGTGGGCTTGCAGGCAAAGAACTGTGTTGGGTATTCCTTTGTTGTCATCCTGTGCGTGTATGACCTGACCAGTTAGGTTTCCTGAAGCACAACTATGTCCATTTCCATTCGTGTTATACCTGTTTGAGTGCCCCCTCTAAGGAACTCATGTTGGCAACAGTAAATACAAACAAGTAATCACAGTTCAAGGGTGTTTATTAAACTGTATAGATGGTTGGAAAAACACCTAACCTAAACCTAAATCTAAGATGGGAGCAAGCTGCAACCATCAAATAATAATAAGGCAGTTCTAGTGGCGAATTGTCAAATAAAAGGGCCTATACTAAAAAACCTATTGCCAATCCTTACAACAAAATACAAAAATAGTGTGGCATAGGGTTCATAAGAAAGAAAAGTGTTCACAAAATGAAAAGTCAGGATGTGGTAGCCGGGGTCTCCCTTCCCCAAGTTGAACACAAGACTAGTAACGTTCTCAGGTATCAGGATCTTCGGTGGTTAAGTCCCTTTTATACAAAAAAAAGTCTGCTCAAAATAAGCAAACAAGGAGTTCCTTTCCGGATGTACTTTAGTGGATGCCTTTTCACCCCTGGATGCCTCTTTTCCAGGTTCAGACCCTTCTCGAATGTTAGCCTCCCTCCATCGTGTTCACTACGTCTCTTATTCCAAAAGATTTCACTTAGTGTATTCACAGGTCTTTTGGGTGATGGCTTTTCATCCTTGGATCACCCTCTTCCGGGCTCAGACCCTTCTCGAAAGTTTGCCTCCCTCCGTCGGGTTCACTATGGCTTTTTCTTTTTTATTTAAACTTCAATTTTATTGAGTTTAACATTAGAAGAACAAGTTACTCCTTACCTGGTAAGGTTCTTTCGATGGGATGTTCCTCCGACGTAGTCCTTATCTTTGATAGATCATCTCCCAGCTTGCTGGCCTCGGAAAACATTTTCAGTAGAGGGCGCTGCGCGTCGACGTCCCTCGAGCCGATGTCCCTCGGCAGCCTCCGTATCGGCGCCGACGTCATCACGCGTGTAAATAGAGTCGCGCAGCGTCCGTTACTCAGTTCCGTTTTGACGTTAACAGTTGTTTTACATGAATTGGTTATTGACCTTGAAGGAGCGTAAACTGCAACCACAAGGGAAGTATTATTGCGGGGATGGATGGGAGGGGCGATGAGGAATACGTCGGAGGAACATCCCCATCGAAAGAACTTTACCAAGAAAGAAGTAACTTGTTCTTCGAAGGGATTGTGTCCTCCGACGTATTCCTTATCTTTGATAGACTCCCATAGCAGTGGTGTGTAATTGGAGGTGGGAGTAAAACGCTATGTTTCCTTTTAGGAATGAACAGAATGTAATATGGCTTTGCCAAACCTAGTCTCTTGACTAGAGGAATCATCCAGGTTGTAAAATCTTGTGAAGGTATGTGCGGACGACCATGTGGCAGCCGCACATATGTCTCGAACCGGAACCCCTCTTTGGAGGGCCGAGGACGCTGCGATTCCCCTGGTTGAATGAGCCCTAAGATTTTGAGGAGGCTCTTTCCCTGATAGTTTGTAACATTCCAGAATGGCCAAAATAATCCATCTGGAAATGGTTTTGTTATCGGTAGTCCCAATTTGTGCCCCGAGTAACCTACGAACAGTTGGTCGGCTTGCCTAATCCTAGCAAGTCTGCTGATGTAAAAGCTTAAAGCCTGCCTTGGGTCCAGCCTATGTAGCCTTTCTTCCTCTTTCCCGGATGGGGAGGCGGATAGAACGAAGGTAAGGTAATTTTCTGAGTGATGTGGAATTCAGAAACCACCTTTGGGAGGAAATTAGGCTTCACATGTAGGACAACTTTGTCTTTATGAAAAATTGTATGAGGGGGTTTACAAGATAGAGCTTGTAATTCGCTCACCCTTCTAGCAGATGTTAAAGCCACTAATAAGACAGTTTTAAGGGTGAGAAATCTTAGCGAACAAGAGTGGAGTGGTTCGAAAGGAGTACCCATCAGGAACTTTAAGACAAAATTTAAAGTCCCATAAAGGAACCTGGAACGGTCTTGGAGGATAGACATTAGTTAATCCCTTTAGAAATTGTACTACTAAGGGTAATTTGAAATACGATGGCTCCTCTGCAGTGCGCTTGAAGATCGATAGCGCTGCGAGATCGCCCTTGATAGTGCCAACTTGAAGGCCTGAATTTGCCAAGAAGAGTAGAAAGGATAACACTGTTGGTGTACCACATGAAAAGGGGTTGATATTCTCTTCTCTACACCAGCTGCAAAATTTGTTCCAACCGCAGCGGTATAAAGAATTTGTTGCTGGCCTTCTGGCCGAAGGCAACACTTCCATGACGTCATCAGGGAGGTCCCAATCCTTGTATCTCAACCTTTCAGAAGCCAGGCGTGAAGGTTGAGGGTTCTGATGTCTGGATGGAGAACCTGACCTCCCTTCTGAGAGAGAAGATTCTCCTTGAGTGGAAGACGAATTGGAGGGCAGATGGACATGTCCAGCAGGTGCGGGTACCAGGTTCTCCTGGCCCAGTCTGGGGCAATTAGGATCATGGTCCTCCGGAATCTTCTCAACCTCCTGATCATTTGAGGAATGACAGGGACTGGTGGAAACGCATACAGGAGTGGAAACTCCCAGTCCACTACGAACGTGTCCCCTAGAGCTCCTCTCGGGGGAAATTCCCTTGATCAAAACAGATCGCACTTCATGTTGGTACTGGTGGCGAACAGATCCACTTGAGGGGTTCCCCAAAGGGCGAAGATCTCCTGAAGGACTTACTGAGCTAGTTCCCACTCGTGGGAGACTGTGCCCTGCCTGCTCAGAGCGTCCGCCATCAAGTTCTTCTCTCCGGCTAGGTGAACTGCCGATAGAGAGATTCCTTCTAGAATTGCCCAAAACCAGAGCTGCATTGCCTCTCTGCACAGTGGCCGTGATCCTACGCCTCCTCTTTTGTTGAGGTAGTGCATGGCCACTGTGTTGTCCATCATTATCAGGACATTTTTCCCCTGTACAAAAAAAAGCCTTCAGCGCTAGTCTGATTGCTCTCAGCTCTAACAGGTTGATATGTAGGCTGGACTCCGATGGAGACCAACGACCGCTGATGGTCAAGTCGTTGGTATGGGCTCCCCACCCCGTGAGTGAGGCATCTGTGACTACTGTTATCTCCGGCCATGGTTGCCAAAACAGTTCTCCCTTCAAGATGTTTTTCTGGCAGGCCCACCACTGAAGGTCTCGAGCCACCTTGTCCGGAACCTGAAGGAGGTCTGTCATTCTCCATGAGAATTGCGACCACTGAGTTCTCAGTGCCCACTGAAGAGATCTCATTCTCAGGCGAGCCTCTGGCACAAGGAAGATGCAGGATGCCATGCGGCCCAGCAACCTCAAAAAGTCGAAGTCTGGGAGACGTTGGGCATTTTGAAACTTGGTGACCATCTGCAGAATATCTTGAGCCCTCACCTCCGGTGGAAAGGCTTTTCCCAGGGAAGTGTCCAGGACCGCTCCAATGAACTGGAGTCTCTGTGATGGTATCATCTGTGACTTCTTTAAATTGAGGGAGAAGCCCAGTTTGTGAAGGAAGTGGCAGATATAATCTAGCTGAATCGGAGCTTGTTCCGAAGATACAGCTCTGATCAGCCAATCGTCCAGGTAGGGGTAGACGTGAATCCCTTCCCTACTTAGACTTGCAGCCACTACCGACATGAGCTTGGTGAAGACCCTTGGGGCGGAGGTCAGCCCAAATGGCAGAACTCGAAATTGATAATGAGAGCCGCCAATTGCAAACTTCAGGTATTTCCGGTGTTGAGATGGATTGGCACATGGAAATAAGCATCCTGGAGGTTCAGAGATACCAGCCAGTCCTGGAGCTGGAGGGCCTGAAGGATCTGAGAGAGAGTTACCATCTTGAACTTGTCCTTCCTCAGGAACTTGTTCAATTTTCATAAGTCCAAGATAGGTCTCAGTCCTCCGTCTTTCTTCGGTATGAGAAAGTAGGGGGGAGTACCAGCCCTTGTTCCTCTCCGCTACAGGTACCGGTTCTATGGCACCTTTCTCTAGCAGGTCTACAATTTCCTGCAAGAGGAGTGGGTCTGGAACTTTCAGAGAGCTGTTCCCCGGTGGATGACTCTAAGGGATGCGTAGAAAAGGCAGGCAGTAACCTTGGGCAACTGTCTCCAATGCCAAGCATCTGACGTAATAGCCTGCTATTCCGTCAGATGTTGAGTTAACCTGCCCCCTACTGGTGTCTTGTGAGGAGAGTCCTCAGAGCGGTTTGGAGGCGGCTGATGCAGATGCCGAGGGTAAAGAGGCACTTGCTGCTGCTGCGGCGGCGGCTTTTGTATTTTTAACCCGTCCACCTCTGGTGAATTATTTCTGACCCCTTTGAACCGGCTGTCCTCTGCCTCTTTCGAATGTGGAATAGAAGCGAAAGGACTTACCTCTTCAAGAGGTTTTTGAGGGGCGATATGGTGTCTGACGGATTGCAGTTCCCAGGCATTTTGCTGCTGCCTTTGATGTTTGAAGCTTTTCTAAACTGTCATCTGCCTTCTTACCAAACAAGGAAGAGCCGTCAAAGGGCATATTCAAGAGTCTGCTTTGCACATCTGGAGCAAAACCAGACTTCCGCAACCAAGCAAATCTCCTAGTTGTTGTACTTGCTGCCATGGCCCTGCTGATGCTGTCAGCAGAATCAATGCCAGTTTGAAGGGATTCGCACATAGCGTCTTTACCATCCTTGATGATGTTTAGGAACGCTTTCCTTTCTTCTCCCTCCGGGAGGCAGTCAGCCGCTGATGAAGCACACTCCCAAGGTGTGTGGCTGAACCTTGCGAGCGTACAAGTAGCATTGATGGATTTCAATGCCATGCTACATGCAGAAAATACTTTTTTGGCCATAGAGTCATATCTCTCATCATCCCTGTCCTGTGGAACAGTAGGGTAAGCCGATTTACTACCTGATGAAGTAGCTGCCTGAACAACCAGACTCTCCGGAGTTGGGTGTTTGGATAAATATTCAGGGTCAGCAGAAGACACCCTATATTTAGCTGATAATTTTTTGTTAACCGCCGGGATTACCTCAGGTGTTTCCCAGTTTGCTAATATTCTCCTTTGTAATGCCGCATGAAATGGCACCACAGGATCCTCCTGTGGACCTTTGACCAAGATGTCTGCGAGGTCGTCTTGCTGAAAAGCAGGTGAGGGTGTGGACCACCCCATAAACTCTATTATCCTTGCCATCAAGGTTCTATAAGGGGTTTCAGCATGTTCCCCTGGGTCTGGTCTGGCAAATTCCACTTCTGGGGAAGTGTCCAACCCACTTGCTTCCTGTAAGGATTCTTTGAGGTCTTTCAACCCACCTTCCTCAGAAGTAAATTCCTCTGGTACAGGAGTTGCAGATCCCTGCAACTCAAAAGGTCTTTCCTGATCCGAATCCTCCCCTTCTTCATAAATAGATAAGACTCTGGAGTGATCAGGTCTTGAAAATGGTATAAATCCCATTTCCAGAGCAGAAGGGGCCAAATTCGTCATGATTGGCTGAGAAAACGTCGACGGCGTCGACACGGACGTTAAAGGCTTCGAAGCCATCGAAAAAGGCGTAGAGAAAGGTGGTAGAGGCCTCGATGAACTCGAGAGTATCGGAATTATACTCGAGGTTGTCGATGACATTCTCGTGATCGAGGCTCTGGGTATGGCCACTGGCTGTGAGGTGGCGGTGGGTTTGTCCTTTCTCGGCATCGACTCGACTGAGCTGTGCGTCGAAGAACCCTTCGATAACGGCGTCCCCTTTCCCCAGCTCATGAGTCTTCCTTGTCCGTGGTATTGTTATGGTGAACTGCGGTGGGTCGTGCAACGTTTATCACTGGTCATCTTTCGCTTGTGAGGTTCTAATGAAGTCCGTGACAGGCATGGAAGATTGGCAGTGGAATCATACGGTGCCCAACTCCTGAATGCGCTGAGTGGGTGCTATTCTCTTTGCTGCGTCGAGGCATTTGTGACTGTGCCTGTGATGTACTGCTCGGCGAAGTCGCACCAAGCTTCTACGTGATGTGCAGCCTTGTCATGAAGTGCTGCTGTTATTTTCTCCATGGTGTAGATATTTGTGGCAATCTGTATCCAGTCCTTTTTATCTGGCAGATGGGGGATTTCCATTTTATAACCAGTCCCGCCCCTGCCACCAGTAGCAGGGGGGAGACTAGACCGCTTACTCTATTCAGTTCGTCATCCTCTTCGAGGCCGAAAAGGATCGGGAGAGGGGATAATTCCCTGTCTATGCCGTCTAGTTATTTAATCCATCCTAGGACTTCTTGCCAGTAGATGCAAACTTTGGGGCAGGACCACCACATGTGTCAGTAGTCGGCATCACTACCACATTGTCGCCAGCATCTCGGGCTGGAGCTTTGAAACATTTTAGACAGCCTGTGTGGGTCGTACTGCCACCTATGAAGTAATTTTATTGTGTGTAGTTTGTACTGGGCTGCAATTGATATTTTGTCCCATGCCTGCTGCTCAAATTCTCTGCCGAAATCTCTCTCCCATCTGCCCTTCAGACGGAGACTAGGGATTTCATCTTTAGTGATTAGGGCCCTGTACATTCGTGCCATTAGGCCCTTAGAAGTGCTGGTCGTGTCCAGAATCGTCTCAAAGGGGGTTAGTTGCCTTTGCGTGGTGGTTTTTCATTCTCTCCTGGATAGTACACCTTTCAGCCGTAAATAAAAGAAGACCGGGATCGGGTGTAACTGGAGAGCTTCTTCTAGTTCTGTGATCGAGATGAATTTCCAATCTCTACAAAGTTGACCGACTCTGTCGAAGCCGGCATCAAACCAGGTCTGGTATCTGGCGTGTTCAGGGATTTCCTCTCTGATCCCGGGGGACCAGAGATGGCTTAAGGGTGAGGGCCACGTGGTAACCCCAGACATTGCTTTCCCTTTCTTCCATATATTCCACATCGTTTCCAGGATAGGGTGTTCGCGCAACCTTCTTATGAGCTTCGATCTGGGGACCCATAACCATTCTGCTAATGTTGCGGGGGTTAGATTGTTGTCTAGCTGGACCCATTGAAGGTCTTTTCTATCTCGTAGGTGCGGGATCAGGACTCTGAGTTGTGTGGCCTGGTAATACCGTTCTATGTCCGGAAGGCCGACTCGTCCTAGCTCCTTTGGTAGTATTAAGATGTCGTAGGGGATCCTGGGTTTCTTTCTATTCCACAGGAATTCTAGTATGGCCTTTTTTTTAAAAAATAACATTTTATTGTCTTTTCACCTTACAATACAATAGCATTGAACACACAAAAATAACTGTGCATACAAATGGCAGAGCTACACGAGGGACTGTTGCGTACTTGCGTACCAATGTAGAAACACAAATAACGATCGGAACGCAGAAAATATTAGTCATATCAAGGGTCCGCTGACATTTCGCATTTAGTTCCTTCAGACGACTGAAGACAATTATTGTCATAGTTAATATACTCGGCGACGGTGAGGGTGCTGTTTTACGAGTTGGGTTAGCTCAGTTCGTATAAGTCTCACAACTCCTTCCATTTCCCCCCATATCTTGTCTGCTTTGCCCGGGTATCCTCTTGCTTGGTAAACCCATCTTTCCATTAGGATAATTGCGTCTATGTCTCACTTCCATTGTTCGTATTGTGGAGTGATCTCTGAACCCCACAGCTGCGCGATATTTCTCTTAGCAATTCCGGTAGCTGTTGAAAGTAATAATTTTTCAAAGCGCGTTAAGTCCTGTTCTGTCTCGATACCCAGGAGGAGGAGTTTGGGATCAGTAGGAATTAATCGGCCTAAGACTCTGGAGAGTCTATCGCAGCAACTACGCCAGAAGCGTTGTACAGGTGTACATTGCCATAGAATGTGATAGAATGTCCCCTCTTGCTGCTTACACTGTAAGCATTTTGGGTCAGATGTCTTGCCCCACCTGTATAGCGCCACACGAGGATAATATACTTT
Source organism: Ambystoma mexicanum (assembly GCF_040938575.1). Lineage (NCBI taxonomy): Eukaryota > Metazoa > Chordata > Amphibia > Caudata > Ambystomatidae > Ambystoma > Ambystoma mexicanum. The sequence goes on along the minus strand of NC_090931.1, from coordinate 440,435,436 downwards.
GTGGAGTATTTTCAGCTGAATGAGTCTAATTCTTGCTGAGATCGCTGTTTCCCTGGGGTACATCAGGGTGTCGATCCAGTCTTCCGGAAGAATCGGGCCCACATCCCCTCCCATTTGAGTTTTAGGCTCGACAGCTCTTTTGTGGCAAAGGAGGAGATAGCGTTGTACATGGTGGATGTAACCTTGGCTTTCACACTGTCGGCAACTATATTCCTCTCTATGGGTGTACATTCTGGCATCTCCAACAGGTGGGCTCTTTGAGAGTTTCCACTATAACCAATTACACCATGCACTAACAGAACAGAGGGAGGGAGGCTGTGTGTGAGCGAGAGTTCGGCAAATGGGATCAACTGGTTGTTAGCATATACTTGCTTGATGGTATGGATACCAGCTGCTGCCCAAACCGGCCATTTAGGAAGATTAATCGAGGCCCACAAGGTGGGCATTGCTCCAGATGGGCTGGACCGGGCTGAGCGTGTCGTCCCAACCTATGTATTTGTGGGTATCCCTCCATATTTGGGCTGTGTGGGCTGTAATCGTGCCCCTAGGGTGACGGTTCACACTGGCGTATAAACTTTCAATCGGAGTCAAATCATATCGAGCAACGATCTCAGCCTGTATGTGGGGGAGTTTTGGGTTCCCGTGGAGAATGTCATTTATTGTCGCCATCTGCGAGGCCCAGTAGTAGACTTGAATATTCGGTAGTCCTATTCCCCCCCCTCCCAGACCGAGCGCTGGAGGGTTCTTAAAGCTATTCTCGGGTGTTTCCCCGCCCATAGAAGCCTACGTGTTATTCTGTCACTCATTCGGAACTCTACAGCGGGAATACTGAGAGGGGCGTTCTGGAGAATGTAGAGGAACCGGGTCAGGGCCAGCATTTTAAATAGTGCTGCTCTGCCTAACAGTGTCAATGGTAGTAATGCCCAGTGATCTACATCCTGCGAGTATCTTTTGACCAGAGGGTGTAAGTTTTGGGGTACATAGTTATCAAGATTGCTTTCTATTAGGATGCCGAGGTATCTGAACTGATTGAATTCAATGCGATATGGGGAGTCAGATTGCGGAATGCAGTCTATCCCTTTAACCGCGAAGAGCACAGATTTCGCCCAATTCACTCGTAGTCCGCTAAAGACACCATAATCTATCAGTATTTGAGTTACTACAGGGCAGGATAACGCCGGGTCACCCAGATATACCAGAAGGTCATCAGCGTACAAGGACACTCTGTCCTCCCATTCTGGATTCCAACAGAAGCCACACCACGTGGGTGAGCTCCGTAGGATGATCGCCAATGGTTCTATCACTAAAGCAAACAGCATAGCCGAAAGTGGGGAGCCTTGCCTGGTACCCTTTCCCAGCGGGAATACGCGCGAAGGCCATCCATTCACCCTTACCTCCGCCAGTGGGCAGTTATAGAGGAGTTGGACCCATTTTATAAAGGAATCACCAAATTGCATCTTTCTCATGATTGCCCATAGAGCCTCCCAATAGACTGAATCGAAGGCTTTTTCGAAGCCAGTAGTGCTAGCGATTGATGCAGCACAGGTGCCCACTCTAGTGCCAGATGGAGTCTACGAATGTTCATCCTCGTTGACCTTTGGGGCATGAAGCCACATTGGTCCGGGTGGATCAGTGTTGTAATGACCGCTTGGAGTCTATTTGCTAGTACCTTGGCCAAAATCTTGGCTTCACTATTGATTAGGGATATGGGTCTATATGAGCTGCACTCATCGGGGGGTTTGCCTTCCTTGGGGATCACTATTATAGTGGCCTTGCGGAGGTCCGGTGGGAGCCTACCTTTAGTTAGGGAGCGTTCGAACAAGCTGAGCATTTGCGTGGATATGTCCAGATGATTCCGCTTTTTCCAGACATCGATCGGGAACCCGTTGGGTCCTGGGGTCTTGCCTGTTTGTAGCTGGGAGATGGCTGCAGAGATTTCTTCCATTGTTACCTTGCTGTCTAACATAGTGACCTGTTCTGTGGCGAGTATCGGGAGGTCAGCGTCATCGAGTATGTCACTGGCCGGTGCGGTGGCAGGGGGCTTGTAGAGATTTTCATAGTAGTCCGCAAAACAATCTGCTATCTCCGCGTCAGTGGAGACTGGTGTTGCGCCTGATGTCCTAACACATTTCACCTTTTGTTGCCCCTCTTCACGTCGCTCCAGCCATTCTGGCATTTTCCCAGCTTTATCCCCTGTTTCATAAAGGCGTGCCCTCATGGCACGATGTGCCTTTTGGGCGCAGTCAAGTGATCGGTTGTGGAGTTTCTTTTGCGCCAATGACAATTCTCGATTAATCTCTGGGGTATCGTTGGCGATGTGCTCTGCCTCCCTGGTCACGACCTCCTCCTCGGCGGACTTGATCAGTTCACAGTGAGCTTTCTTTTTTGCTGACGTCCAAGGACTGTTTATAGGCTTCCCATATAGTATGATAGGATTATCAACGGATCCTGAGTTTAGTTCATAGTAATTGGAGGTGGCTGCCTCCATCTTCTCCTGTAGCTCTGGGAACCCCAGGTAATAGGAGTTCAGTCGCCATGCAGGTGGGGGGTACGGCCTCTCTGTCTCTAGTTCCAGGATCAGCGGGGAGTGATCCGAGATCCCCCGTGGAAGAAGGGATGCGTTGGATATTTTGTGGACATTATGATTTGGGAGGAAAAAATAGTCTATTCTGGACATAGAGGCATGTACTCCAGAGTGAAAGGAGTATTCTCGGGCATTCTTGTGTATGTCCCGCCATGCATCTCGTAGCCCCAGAGAGGAGGCGAATGCCGCCAGTTTGGTGGTGGCGGCAGGATTCCTTGCTCTCAGGTGTGAGCGATCGGAGACATTTTCCATGACCTTGTTTAAGTCCCCCCCCAAGCACCCAAGTGTCTGCATCGTTTTGTGCCAGGATCGGGGTCATGTCTGCTAGGAGAGCACGGAGTAGAGATGGGGGTGGGGGGTGTTTTGTAGGGTGGGGGGATTGTTTAAGAGTATACTGCCAGGATAGTCAGAGTTTGATTCCATATTGTTGGTTGGACGTGTACATAGTGGCCACTTTGGTCTATTGGGAAATGCGTAATTTCCAAAGGGTGCCTTTTATGTATGAAAATCAGCACACCTCTAGCGCCCATGGAAAAACCTGCGTGTACTGCAGTGCGGTAGTTGGATCGTTGGAAAAATGTGCATGATGTCCACGCCGGATTGGTTTCTGTCAGGAGAACTATATCTGGGGAGTGGAGGTTCAAAACTTGTAACACTAACCTCCTTTTGATGCTGGAGCCCAGCCCATTGACATTCCATGTCATGAGTGTTAGTCGCCTGGTGGTTCGAGCCTCCTCAGGTATCAAGTGTGTAGGGGTAAGGTTTGACAGGCGTGTTTCTGTGGATGATTTTGCCGCAAAGTGGTAGCCACTGGCCTGGATGTATTCCGTGAATAAACTGGTATAGGGGGCGAGAGCTCTGTGGCGCTCCATTACACAATGACCCTATCGTACTGCACAATGTTGCACACACTTCATACACCTCCCTGCTGCAGATTTCCTGGCTGTGGTTGCTGCTGTTGGTCTTGTTCCGGCGGCCGCTCTGGTGGAGGACTATTGCGTTCCCTCCTCTGTCTTCCCTCCGCACTCAAGTCCCCCTCTATGTGGCGCTCAGCCCAGCTCCACGCCTCTCTGGGGTCGGTGAAGTGCACGGTCGTGCCCCCATGGAATATCTTGAGTTGGGCAGGGAAAATTAGCCCATATTTGACACCCATTGAGTGCAGACGTTTGAGCGGGTCAAATGACTGACGTGCTTTCTGGACCTCCTTGGTGAAATCGGGGAAGAAGGCTATCTTTGATCCGTTAAATGTGACCGTGCCCTTCGATCTGGCAAGTTGGAGAACAGTGTCCCTATCTCTATAGTTTAGAAAACTGGCAATGACTGTGCGTGGTGGAGCTCCTGGTGTCACTTTGCCGGCTGGGATACGGTGGGCCTGCTCAATAGAAAAGAACCTGGATAATGACTCTACGACATAGGTGTTCGCCAGCCATTCCTCAAGGAACAGTTCCATGCATTGCCCTTCAGCTTTTTCAGGAAGACCGATTATACAGATATTATTGCGTCTGGATCTGCCCGCACTGTCATCGGCTCTTGCTTCCAGAGTCTTTATGCGTGTTAGCATGTTCGTCACTTGCCGATTTACTCCTCGCAAGCCATCTTCTGCTTCCGAGATTCGTGCCTCCGCTTCTCCCGTGCGGGAGGTCAGCTTCTGTAGATCATGACGCAACAAGGACACGTCCGCACCAATACTGTCCATCTTTTTTTCCATTGAGGTCCTGGAACTGGCAATGGCGCCCATTATGTCTCTGATGGAGATCTGGTCTTCACCATGGTCTGGGTCGGCCGATGGGAGCCTCTCTGGCGAGCGAGGCACAGGTATAGCTGCCTATTGATCGATCCTGCTCTGCGTGAATGTTTTCCTTGGCTTATCCTTCCCCATTTTATGCTAGTTAGGATTTTGGTGCAGGAGGCCGGTGTCTGATCTCGAGGGGGGAGCGCCAACTGTTAGGATTGGGCGCTGTTTGTGGAATATTAGTGCCAATTGCAGTGGCACTGAGCGTGCAGTACTTTTTTCCCCCTGCAAATCTTATGTGCTCCTGTTCCCACAATGTCCTTTGGCCTGGCAGTTGGCAGACACGATTCATGGCCCGCAGCGCAGCACGGCACAGGTAGGCGTAGTTGTGGATTGTGATCTGGGTGCACGCCTTATCTCGCCCACTGGAGCCCCAGGATTCCTTCCTTTGGTGACAATTACACAAGTCGGGTAGCACGTCGCTGAGGCAAGGTGTCGCTGGGCGTCGCTCTCTGTAGGGGAGGATGGTTCCCGATATGGCCGGGTGGGCCTGCTGCGGGCTTATATCAATTGGGCTGAGGTGCTTATGCACGTTCTCACGTTTTGCCCCACAGCGCAGTGCCCGTGTCCGACTCCAGCGCCGCAGTGGGGCTCTATGGGTTCTCCCCTGTGTCGTCCTCCCTAGCAGTGCAGGGCTGCCTATCAAGTACTTGGGGTGTCCAGGAGAGTTATAGGCTAGTGCTGGTAGAGGTTGGGGCCCCAGCTGGAGGGTTATCAATGGGGGGGGGCACCAACACTCTTTATCCCTCCTTCCCCCACTCCTTACCGCCGCGTTCGGGTCATCAGAGGCCTGCCCTCAGCCTCAGGGGGCTCGGTGCGGACGCTCCACGCTAGGCGGAGCGCCCGTTGGAACGCCGCGGATCCTCCTCAGCTGCCGGTTCGTGGCGCTCTCCACCTCGGATCAGGCTCTCCTCTCCCCTCGGATATGCGGGGGACCGTTCCGCGGGAGAAGGGGAAGGGCGCCACTCCACAGCTCCCTCGCCACCGCTCTGGTCTCCGCTCTTAAAGTCCGCTCCGGGCACACAGCTGGAAGGGTGTCCAGACGTAGGCGCTCACCTCGCAGTTTACAGCAAGGTCTGTATCCACCGCGGATGAAAGGGCAGAGCCCGCCCGCGACTGCTGTACAATTTCACCGCAGGAGTCAGGATATTGTCCTCAAAGCCGGCTCCACACACGAGCCCGTTGGTGCTGCGCCCGTCGTGTGGCTATGTCACAGGGGCTTGTTTCTTCTGCTTCAGTCGCCGGCTAGTGCCCATTTACGGCGGCCATCTTGGGATCGGCATGGAGTTCGGATCCCGTAACTTTCAATCGCTCGGGACAACAATCCCCGCTGCGATTTCACGCCGGAACCCTGCAATTCAATGCAGGAGAGTCCCCCTACACCGGTGGGATGCTTTGGGGCTCAACACAGAGAAGTTTTAATGCAGGATGTTAACAGGATAAGGCCAGTGGCGCGGAGCAGCAGAAGCTCACGTCCTCATCGAGCGGCTGCTGGCCACGCCCCCCTAGTATGGCCTTCTTGACTTGTCTGAAGAAGTGTTCGGGGATTGCGATGGGCAAAACCTAAAAAGGATACAGGAAACGTGGGAGGCTCACCATTTTGATTGCATTTAGGCGTCCCATCGAGGAGATAGTAAGCAGTTTCCATTTTCTAAGATCAGCCTTAAGGGTTTCGAGAAGTTGAGGAAAGTTTGCTTCGTAAAGGTCGTCAAGGTGTCTTGTTAGGTTGATCCCCAGGTATCTCAGTGTTGGGCCTCCAACGATCAGCCCAAGGCATTCGAGGACAGTTTGCTGTTCTGGGGAGGGTTCCTGGAGTGGGAAGAGAGTGGATTTGTTTTGGTTCATTTTAAAGCTTGAGAGTCTGCTATATTCCTCTATTAATTGGATTGCTCGTGGGATTGAGGATGCTGGGTTTATCACATGGAGGAGGATGTCGTCAGCGTACAGCGCTAGTTTATATTCTCTGCCGTTCACCTGCATCCCCTCGACAGTGGGATCTGCTCGAAGCGATTGAGCGAGCGGTTCCAGGGAGAGCGCAAAGAGTATTGCTGAAAGGGGGCACCCTTGTCACGTTCCCCTACTGAGAAGAAACCAGCGTGAGAATTGGGAGTTTACTGCCACTGATGCTCTTGGGGTAGCATAGACAGCTTTGATTCCTCGACGGAGTGTGGGACCCAAGCCTATTTTCTGTAACGTGGCCTCCAGGAACTGCCATTCGACTCTGTCGAACGCCTTCTCAGCATCGATTGTAAGTAAAGCTGAAGTTTGGTGATTTATGGGCCTCGTGAATTAAGTGGAGAGTTTTCCAGGTGGAATCTGCGCCTTGTCTACCTAAGATGAAACCTACTTGATCGTTGTGTATTATTGCCGGCATGTGTGTCTCCAGCCTTGCTGTGAGGACTCTTGTGTAGATTTTAGCATCAATATTTAGCAGGGATATAGGACGGTAGGAGGCGCACAGCTTTGGGTCTTTGCCCTCCTTGGGAATGACCGTTATTAGTGCTTCCGAAAACGATTCCGGGGCTACTCCTGATTGAAGGATGTTATTAAAGAGATCGACCATGAAAGGGAGAAGGGCATCTTTGAAGGTCTTATAAAACCCTGCTGTGTAGCCATCATTTCCGGGGGCTTTCCCTGTGGGAAGTCTCTTGATTGCCTCTTCAATTTCTTCTCTGGTGATGGGAGCTTCTAGGGTTTGTGCTATGTCTGGTGGGAGAGTTGGCAAGGATATTTTATCCATGTAGTCTCATCAATTCCGGATGCGGGGCAGCCTGTGACGTATATAATGTCTGTGAAGTTGGCAAAGGCTTCAGGGATATTGGGAGGGTGTGGGTCGTGGGAATCACCTTCGTTTTGGATTGTGGGCACCCATCGCTCCTGGCGTTGCCCACGGAGTCTCGTGGCAAGTAGAGCGCCTGCTTTATTACCGTGTTCGTAATGCTTTTGCTTCAGACATTGGAGCTTGCAAGCAATGTTACCTGTCTCCATTTGTCGTAGTTCTCCCCTTTTGTCATTGGCCAGCTTAATCTTTTGTAGCCTATCATGACCTGTAGATTGTGCCGTGAGATCGAGTTGGACGATTTAGTTTCTGAGCCTATTTTCTATGAGTTGGCTTTCTCTTTTCTTCGCTGCCCCCTCTTTAATGAGTATTCCCTTCCAGGTAGACTTGCCAGCTTCCCATACTGTGTTCATGGAAATTTCGCCTGTGTGGTTCAGTTCGAAATATTGGGTAATGTCTAGTTCGAGCTGTTCCCGGAAGACTGGATCTCTGAGGAGAGTCTCGTTGCATCGCCATTTGGAGCTCCTCCGGGGGAGAGCCATCTGGTCAATACTGTCCGCGACCATGCCATGGTCCGACCACGTGACAGGCGATATGGTGGCTTCAGACATCTCGGTGGTGAGATCTGATGTTAGGCATATTTAGACGATTCTTGAGAACGTTGCATGCGGTGCTGAAAAAAATGTAAAGCCTGTGGGGGTACCGGACAGAATGCGGGGGTCGTGGTAGGGTTGCCTGCCTGCCTGCCCTGAGTTGGGTACATCCACGTGTTGAGATCGCCTCCCAATATCACTTCACCCTCTGCTTCATTCATGTCTTTCGGGATTGTGTGTTGTAGGAATCTTGACTGTCCAGTGTTGGGTGCATACACTGATGCAAGGGTGATGACTGTACCCTTTATCTTGCCAACTAATACTAGAGCTCTGCCGCTTACATCTGCCCAGGACTTTAAGAGCTCAAATCGGATCGTTTTGTTGACTAAGATGCCGACTCCCGCTTTCATTAGTGGGCCAGAGCCCCAGTATTCCGTGCCCAGCTTGGTGTATAGGACCCTCCTTTCCTCCCCCTTGCTATATCGGGTTTCTTGTAAAAAAAATATATCTAGATTCGTCCTCTTGAACTCCCTGGACACCAAGGACCTTTTAGTAGGAGAATTAAGTCCCTTGACATGTAGTGTGCCAATCTTGAGCATGCCATGCCCGTCACCGGATACGTCATGACTGTCGGTCAGTGTTATGTTCGTTGAACTCATCATGTTGCGCTGACCTTTCCAAGAAATTGCCACGATGGAAGTAGTGTGATAGCTGCCCCTAGTTTACAGGGGTTTTACAATTTGGTATATCCCTCCGTCTCCCTTGCCCCATTGGGTATTAAACATCATACCCGTTACCCCCAGTTTCCGCTGTCTGCCCCTCATGTTTCTCATGGGGGTCTGTGTCCCAGTTGGATGCCGTCCGAGGAGCACCAGGTGTCTACTGCCGGTCTACTGTCGGATCACCAGTGAGGGTCGTAACCACACGACCCCGATCACAACGAACATCTCATTAACATTCTGAGCCCCACCTCCCCCCTTTTTCTCCGTTTATGCTTTGGTCTTAACAACAGATTATCAAACAACAGTAACTGCTATTGTGAACAAGTAAATGAAATGATACATGCAGTTTTAGGGTTCGTCTCCACCAGGCGTTCATCTCTGCGCCTCGGATGATGGTCTTGTCGTGTCACTTATCAGGCCGGGCCTCTGATCTGAATTCCGAGATGTTGGTGGTCGTTGAAAAATGGTGTTGAGTCAAGTGTCGCCACGGCGAAGGACGCACCTCTGTCGTTTCATTTGTTACTGTCTGGGGTGTCATTGGGTCGTCTGTACTTCCTGGATCCCTTGACTTTTTTCCTCCTCGGACCTGAAGGTCTGCGATGCACTCCCGTATTTCTTCTTCGGAGGATTATCTTCCTACTCCCATGCTCAAACGTGAGGGAGAAGGGGTATCCCCACCTGTATCTAGTCCCTTGCTCTTTGAGCCATTTCGTTAGGGGGCTACAGAGACGCCGCAGGGCCAGGGTGAGCGAGGATAAGTCTTGAAAAATGGTTATCTGGGCTCCCCCTAGGGAGAGCGCGTCGCAGGACCTGGCCTTCGTGAGTATTCTGGCTCTGTCTTGGTATTTATGAAATCTGACAAGGACAGATCTCGGTCCGCCTGGGGGGGCCTCTGGCTCTGTGTATCCTCTCTATCATCGGTTTGTCGATATTTTCGTCTGCTGCTAGGATTCTGATGATGTCATGTACAGTTTGCTTGAGGTCTTCCTCTGTTTCTCCTTCACGTTCCGGCATTCCGAAAAATCATAGGTTATGTCTTCTTTCTCTATTTTCTAAATCGTCGATTTTCAGATGAATTTCGTCCTCCCTCCTCTCAATGTTGCGCATTCTGAGGTCTAGTTGGGTTTCTAATGTATCTATTGAAGCTTGATTGTTTTCGACACCCTCTAATCTCTCTTCAATTTTGTCCACTCTTTGTGTCATTATATCAATTTTGCCACCAAGGTTCGCTCCCATGTTTCGAATTTTGCTCAGGAAGGTGGCAATGTCTCCCTTAGTGGCTGCCGCTCCTATCTCCGAAGTTTCCACTGACATTGTAGCGTTTGTTTCAGGTTCCAGGTGTGGTGGGGTATAGGTGAACCTGGCCAGCTTGCGTTGGATGTTCATACGATACCTGTATGCGAGGAGGCACACGCCCCTGGAGTGGGAGCCTTACCCTCTGCACTGGCGTGATGTGGAGTTCTCAAGGTGCGTAGTGGAATGTCGTTCAGGGAGTCTGGGATGGTGGGGTTGTGATGGTGGGAGGAGGCGCACGCCCTGAGACCAGGGGCCGTACCCTCCACTTGCATCGTTTCCCGGTTCCGAGACCAATGTAATGCCTGGGGAGTCTAGTGCATGGGCTGATCTTGTTGGTAGGCTCAAGAGGGTTCGTAATGGGTGGGTCTTGCAGCGGAGGGCTCAGGCTTTGGCAAAGTTCGGAGTGTCCCCTTATGGATATTTAGTTTGTGCTCATTGGTGATCCGCCTGTGCGGCTCTCAGCAGGGGCAGCCGACTGTATGCCCAACCCTCAGCGTTGCCCTCTGTTCATAGGCTAACCCCTTGCGTCATGTGGTATAGCTCCTAGGGGTATGTTCAAGAGACGGTCTCCCGGGGATGCACGTTGGGGCACAGCCTATAGATTTTGGCGATATGCTAAATTGGTGGAGGGCAGGTCTCAACGTAGGGGGGTCTTGTTTGATGAACACTACATGAGAGGGCTGAGAGGATTCCAGCAGCTGATCCCTTGTTGTTGCCTCGTGGGTAGGGGATGCGGCTATGAACTCCTCTATAGGGATTGTGGGGGAATGCAAGTCTTCCACTTGAGGCGTAGCACTGGGTGTGCTGTGGGGTGTTTTATGATGAGCTTTGGTTTCTATACCCTCTGTCAGGGCTAAAAAGGGGTGCCCAGGTCACTTGTTGGTGGCCGGGGGCACCCCTCTCCGAGTCCGCTCATGTGGGCCCTCTGGGCCTTTTAAGGTAGGCGATGTTGGGGGAGGTCTCGGTGGAAGCGCCTCTTCCGAAGGCACTGAGCTGCGAGTGCTGCTGTTTGCAGCGGGAGACTGGAGGAGAGGCCGAGATCACCTCGCGTCCCGCCCGTGGCCACGTCTACGGTGTGGGGCAGGGGCGAGAGGCAGGAAGGGCTCCTCCTCCGTGAACAGGGTCGCAGAAGGCACCCCAGGCTGGTGTGAGGCCACAAGGAATGTTCTGAGGGGGGGTGTGGGGGTGAGGCACCTACCCGCTCCGCTGCGATGGTCCCTTCAGTGCGGCGCCGGGTCCCGACACCGCTCAGGCGGGCAGACGGGGGTTGCGCATGGGCCTCCCTGTCGCGCGCTCGCCAGCAGCAGCAGAATCCTCGTTGCGGGGAGGGAGATTCACACCTCCCGGAGGGTCACAGCGAGGTCCGCGCTCTACACGAGCGGGCGGTGGGAGGGGCCGGGCACTCGAGGGCCTGCTCCGGCGCTGCCGTATCTTCACCTGCTGCATATGTGGTCGGAGAGGGGAGGCTCACGCCGTGGGTCTTTTCTCCTCAATGGGGTCACGAACCCCTGGTGGAGAACCAGCTCACATTATATGGGGTATCAAGTCTGCACGCGCGGGGGGAATCAAAAGTGGGGGCTCAGGTCACTTTTGAGGTCTGTGTGTTGGAGCTTACACGGAGGTGCTACTCATCCATGCGCCCCCTGGTGGCCACCTCCACTATGGCTTTTATGCACAAGTCTTAATGTCCTTTTATACAATCCACTGTGGACACTGGACATTCCTCGGTCGAGTTCACTCTTGTCAGCACAATGTTCATTGGGGTATCATACCTCCACCTGGTTCACGTTTGCCAGCCCCACAGTTCCTTCTGTTTTCTCACTATGCGGGATTCACTTCCCCTCGTCTTCCAATTACTTGTCCAATTACTTGTCGGTCGGAAGTAATAGCCACTAAGAAGGCAGTTTTATATGTTAGGTGTTTAAGATTTGACTTATGCATAGGTTCAAAGGGAGGTCCCATGACCTTTGCGAATACTACATTGAGATCCCAGCGTGGCGGTGGTTTTGAAATTGGAGGGTGGAATCTTTTTACTGCCTCCATGAATGCCTTAATGACGGGAACTTTCCACCACGATACTGATATTTATAAAGTTGAACACTAACCCAGAGTCTAACAAGTGGAGCATATAGTTTAGAATGTGGGGTGGAGTATATTCTACAGGGATTGTTTAGACTGGCACCAAATTACAAATCTCCTCCATTTGTCGAAATAACAGTGTATGGTTTTGGCTTCAGGATATCCATACACCTCTGTGGTAGATTGAGATGACCAAACTATGACCTCAGGAGCCATGCTGCCAAGTTCATTGAGTGAGGTTGAGGGTGTGCTGTTTTTCCCCTGTGTTGGATCAGGCACAGGAGTTTGATGGGATCGCACATCGCCAGTTTGCGCAAATGTTGATACCATGATTGTCCTGCCCACATGGGAGCAACTAGGAGGAGCGTCATTTGTTCTCTGTGAATCTTGTTCACCACCATGCTCATAAGAGGAGTTGGGGGGGTAGGGGGGGGAAGCGTAAGCAAATTTCCCTGACCAGCTCATCCATAGGGCGTTCCCCTTGGAGTCTGGTTGGGGAAACCTGGATGCGAAGTCTGGGCACTGCTCGTTTTCTCTTGTAAAGAACAAATCTAGTGTGGGGTAACCCCACTGTGAGAAGATGTGGTCTACGACATTTGTGTCTAGTTGCCACTCATGTTCCTCTGGTAGGGGATCTCTGCTTAGCGAGTCTGCGAGGGTGTTGAGTTCCCCTGGAACATGTTGGAAAGACAGGAACATCCCCGTCCGAGTGCCCATTTCTATATTTTCTGTGCTAGCTTGGACAGATTTGGAGAATGTGTGGCCCCCTGCTTGTTGATGTAGAACATTGCAGTGGTACTGTCGGTTAGGATCTGTACGGATTGATTTATCAGCTGTGCTTTGAATGCTTGAAGCGCTTTGAACACTGCCAGAAGTTCCAGCAGCTTGATGTGGTTCTTTGCCGTGATGCGAGTCCACAGACCATGTGCTGTGAGAGGAAGGTGATATGCGTCCCACCCGGAGAGTGAAGTGTCTGTTGTAACTATCGCTTGCACCACCGAATTGGAGAAGGGTTTTCCCCTCAACAGATTCTCTTTTGTCCACCAGCGAAGGTCTTGTACTAGTGTTGGCGAAATGACCACTAGATCGTCCCACTGACCGCTTGCCTGAGACCACTGTTTCACCAACTACTGCTGCATGGGGCGCAAGGATATCCTCCACTAAATCCTTGTCGACCTGCATCTCCTGGGTGTCAATTTTAAAATGCTGGGCAGCCATGAGAAGCTGCTCATTATATTGGAGCTGGTTATCAATTGGTAAATCAGCTACTGGTTGATCCTGGTTATCTGGGGATTGGATGATGTAGATGTCATCATCGTCTTAATACTGATCCTGGTCATTCTCGTCTGCTTGGTCACCCTGGGAACTTGGTTCCTGACCGTCTGAGGGGTCCACTAAATAGATGTCTTGAGTTGGGTCAAGAGCCAATGAAGTGGAGCGGGCTTGGCTGGAGGTGCTCGGCTGAGAGGTGCCTAGATGAAGCACCTTGGCAATTGGTTCGTCCCCGGTTGCCCCTACTCCCTCTGTTAAGGCCTGTGGATTTCTAAATTCACCAGGGTGCTGGTCCATAAAACCTACAAAACCCGACAGCCTTCTCATAATCTTATGAAAACTTTCTGGGGTCCACTCGGTTGATCTTGGTAAGATTGAGGGGGGGGTAGGAGTGTCCTGCAAGGTTGTGGGCTCCTTGTGACATATGATAGGTAGAGGCCTGGGAAAGCAGGGGCGTCAAAGACTTGGGTGTTTGACATTTTAGGCCGTAGAAGGCTGGGTGGGACATGTTTTTTAATGAGCACTCTCATTTTTGATGTATTAGAAGGGGACGTCGAAACTCCATTCGGAGCACGTCCTTCGGCACGGGAAAGAAGTGCCATTTTAGGTGTAGTTTCTGAAACGGGGCGTCACTTAGGGCACGGATGCTGCCTTCACTGGATTCCCCCGCCATGTCTATGGAGGCTTCGGCCCGCATGGCGTGGGCGGCCCAGCAGTTTATTCGACGTTCCTTTAGTGTTTTTGGTCTAAAAAGCTTGCAGGACTTACAAGTCTTTTAGGGGTGGTCCCTCGGCTGACAGCGATTGCACACTTTGTGCGTGTCCTTTTAGGGGTCCTCTTACAGGATTGGATACAATTTAACAGCGGTGGTTGTAGTCGATGTTTCCATCCGCTGAAATCTGCTGAAGCAGTTGGTAGTGCGGCGGGCGATGTGCGATTGAAGAAAGGATATGAAGAAACTGTAAAGTTAAACTTTGTCTAGCAAAAGGCATTAGCCTGAGGAACTCTGCAAATTATTGACCGCGATGGAGGAAAAAAATAACAACCTGAGAGACCTCGGCGTGTGAAGGACTATGGGTACAGTAGATGTCACACTAGGGATAGAATTACATAAACGCCCCGTCAATGTCCCTTTTTGAGTTTCGAAAACAGATAATGTAATACTCCACGACTACCAATAGATGTCGGCCTATGCACAGCATGTGAATCTAAGCAGATACAAGCATCAGAAATACGAATACGGTGAATAATGTATTATATATATATATATATATATATATATATATATATATATATATATAATACATTATTATAATACATTATACAGTGAATAATGTATTATAAATATAATACATTATTCACCGTATTCGTATTTCTGATGTTTGTATCTGCTTAGATTCACATGCTATGCATAGGCCGACATCTAGTGGTAGCCATGGAGTGTTAGATTTTTTGTTTTTGAAACAGGACGTAGACAGGGTGTGCCAGTTATACTTTCCAACAATAGGGACCTTCCACCAAGACCTTGTTTTGTGAAGTGGTGTACGCGGACAGAGCCGCTAGGTGAACCTTGATGGAGGCGAATACTAGACCAGAGTCTAGGAAGTGGTGCATGTAGTGAAGAATATGTGATGGTGTACATTCAAAAGGGGTTACGTTTTTTGACTGGCACATGTTACAAATATTTTCCATTTGTTGAAGTAACAGTGTCTGGTGTTAGGTTTGCGTGTCTCTTTGAGGATTTCCATACAGCTTTGAGGTAGTTTTAAATTACCAAACTCTGACTTCAGCTGCCAAGCTGCCAAGTTCATAGATTGAGGCTTGGAGTGTAACATTGTTCCCCTGTGTTGGGTGAGCAGAGTATGTTGAAGGGGCACAAGAGCTTGACTGGGTCGCACATCGCCAGTCTGAACAGATGCGGAAACCAAGGTCATCCCACCCACATTGGAGCAACCAGAATTAGAGTTACTTGTTCCTGGTTCATTTTGTGCACTGTCCTTCTCAGGAGCGCTGTAGGTGGAAAAGCATAAGCAAATTTCCCTGACCAGCTGATCCATAGGGTGCTCCCCTTGGATCTGGGTTGGGGAAACCTGGATGCGAAGTCTGGGCATTGTGCGTTTAAGCTTGTGGCGAACAGGTCTTAAGGGGGATAGCCTCAGAGGGGAAACATATGGTCTAACATTTCTCTGTTGAGTTGCCACCAATGTCCTTCGGGTAGGGGCTGTCTTGCTTAGAGAGTCTGCTAGAAAATTGAGTTCCCCTGGAACGTGGAGACACTAGGAACATGTTACGGTTGAGTGCCCACTTCCAAATGTTTATGTAAAACATGGCAGTGGTGCAGTCTGTGAGGACTTGCACTGTTTGACATGTTAGATGTACCTGAAAGGCTTGCAGTGCCTGGAGTCCAGCTAGTAGCACCAAAAGATTGATGTGATTTTGGGCTATGATCCGTGTCCACAGGCCATGCGCTGTGTGGTGAAGGTAATGGGCTCCCCATTGGGAGAGTGAGGCGTCTGCTGTAACTATTGATTGCACAAGAGGATTGTGAAAGGCTTTCTTTAACAGATTTTTCTTTGACCACCAACGTAGCGCTTGTACTAGGGTTAGTGAAACAACCACTAGATCATCCCACTGACCGCTTGCCTGAGAACATTGTTTCCCTAACCACTCTTGCATTGGGCACATGTGCAAGCATGCTTGCGGAACCAGGTAAATGCATGAAGCCATCCCCCGAGCAAGCACATTGTTTTGCGTACTGTTATTTGGCAACTGGCCATATACTGAGATATTTGCAGCAGTATGTTTTAGACTTTCGTTTGAGGGATAGACAAGCACCTCTTCTGTTTTTGTGATGGCTCCTAGGAACTGTTTGGTTTTGCTTGGAACGAGACTTGATTTTTTTCTCGTTGATTGAGAATCCCAACTGGAACAGAAGGTTGATTGTTCTCTGGGTATTTTGCTTGCAAATTTGAGGGGAATCCGCTGTTATCAGCCAGCCATCCAGATAAGGGTACATTTGGATTGTCTGCGTAAGTGCACCACCACTACTGCCAATACCTCAGTGAAAACCCTTGGAGCGGAGGCTATGCCGAAGGGTAGCACTTTGAATTGATAGAGTTGATTTGCTATATTGGAGCGCAGGAATTTTCTGTGCGCTGCGAACATTGAAATATGAAAGTATGCATCTTTCATGTCCAATGTTGCCATGTAGTCCCCTTGTTTTAGCAATGGGATTACTTCTTGTAGCATTGTCAAGTACATTTTCTGTGGCTTGACATATGTGTTCGCAGGGCGCAGGTCTAGGCTAGGGCACCTTGTAAGGTCTTTCTTTGACACAAGGAAGTACATTGAATAGATATCCTTGTTTACCTGGTTTGCCGGGATGATTTCTCTGGCGTCCTTCATTAGCAGTGCTTTGACCTCTTCCAGCAGAACGCACGGTTCCTCCTGCGTCATTTATTTTGTCTTGGCGGGTGGTTGGCTGGTGTTTGTACGAGTTCTATGCAATAGCCTCCCGCCACAGTGGAAAGTACCCACTAATCTGACGTCATCCCCTCCCATGCTTGGGTAAAATGCGACCTCCTAATGGAGAAGCATGGAGCGGATGGTCATTGCTTTGGTGGGGTGGAGACTCCGGTGGAGAAGGCTCAGCCTCTACTTCTCGACCTTTTGTGCCCCCTTTCAACATTTTGTTGGGAGGATTGCCCCTGCGGGGAACCCCAAAATGAAGCCCGTCTGCCATGGTTGTAGTTGGAGAACCTCTGGGAGTTTTATCCTCTAAAACGTCATGTATTGAATGCGCCTCTCTGCAAAAAGCTGTCCCAGGGATTTGAGGGTGTCGTACTCCTCTTTGGCGCTCTTCAGTGCGTCCTTGACCACTTTCCCATATAAGGCCTTAGGCTCAATTGGCATATTTAAAAGGGTGGTTTGAGTTTCCAGCTTGAAACCGGATTGGCGTAGCCGCGCATGGCACTTGAGGGTACCCTCAGCTACTATTCTGACTGCATTATCTGCTGCGTCCAGACTATTTTTCAGGATGCAGCTTGACACCTGTTTACATTCAGCTACTTTTTAACAGCTGTGTCTTTAGGGGCTCTGCAGCAGTTGCTGTGAGATCTTGTCCCACTTGTGGCAATTATAACTCGCCATGAGTGTAGTGTTGTTGGCCATCCTTACTTTGTAAGCACCCGAGGAAGCTACTTTCCTGCCCAGTGCGTACATTTTTTTGCTCTCCTTGTCAGGAGGGGCTTCTGCAGAGGCTAAAGATGTACCCGCTCTCTTTCTAGTGCTAGTCACAATGAGAGAGTCAGGCTTTAGTTGGCCACTGATGTACAATGGGTCTGACGGGGCTGATCTGAACATTTTCTCAACACAAGGGTTGACTGCCCTCGTCAGGTTGGGGGTAAGTAAAGAAGGCTGAATGCTCCTTTGGATAGATTGGAGCAGTTGAATGAACTGTGTTGCAGATCTCTTATCCCTGAGGAGGTCCTCTACAAAGTCCTTGTCGATTTGTGCCTCTTGGGTATCGATTTTAAAATGTTCTGCAGCTTTTGAGAGAAGATCATTATACTGCAGATGGTTATCCACAGAGGAATCAGCCATGGGTTGGTCAAGATGGTTTGGAGATTGAATGATGTATACATCATCGTCATAGTATTGGTCTGTATCATCTATGTCCCCTTGGTCCGCTATTGAGCCACGGTCCCGCGAACCTGATGGTGTTACAATAGTATAGGTCGTCATGTCATCAGAGGTAGAGATATTAGGCTGTGTAGTGTCTAGGAAGGGTCTTTTGGCGTTGGGCTGCTTGTTAGCTGCTTCGCCTTGAGCGGGCCCTTGGAGGCTGGACGGCTGATCAGGGTGTTGATCAAATAAGTTTTAAAAAACTAGATGGTCACCTCAACTATCAAATTGTTCAGGTGTCCATTGAGTAGAGCTTGGTAAAACTGTGGATACGGGTAGGGAAAGCCTCGGATTTAGAGGGTTGTTTGTGGTGCATTGCCCCTGAGAGGTGGTCACTAGGGGCAGAGTGTGCTTTATCCTTTGAAAGAGGAGAGTGTGAGGATAGGGGCATCGAAGATTGAGTTTTTCGATGTTTTAGACTTGAGAAGAGTGTCTGGGATGCGTTTTCTCATTTTTTAATTCTTAGAAAGGGCAGTCGACGTGTCTTGACGCACGGTTGTCGGTACCCAAGGACTTGTCTGATTTGCTTGTGGTGTCGGTAACAGACTTCGGGATCTGTTTTGGGGGCCGGTCATGTGGCAAACGCCATCCCAATGGCCCAGAGGACAGGGACTTTTCGGACCTTCCCTTCGGCACCACGTATGGCTCATCAGTCAATGGCACGGTCGACTGTCGGCCATCGGGGGTGCGTTTAGTGTGGTGTGCAGTGTGGGTGCTTGAGCCACCGGGTGTCGTCTCTGTGGCAGAAACGCCGGCCTGCCTGTTGGGAGTCAGGGGCTCGAACGTGGGAATCCGTCGGGTCCCCATCACCCTCAGTGTCACTTAGGACATCTATGCTGCCATCGCTGGAGGCTCCCTCAACGTCCAGGGCGGCATGAGCCTGCATGGCGTGGTGGGCCCAGTGTTTAGTCTTTCAGTCCTTTAGAATCTTGGGCCAAAACAGTTTGCAGGACTTGCACTGTTTTTTGGAATGGCCCCAAGGAAGGCAGAGATTATACACCCTGTGCGAGTCCTTCGAGGGAAACTTCATGTTACAGGAAGGGCAAAATGTAAACTGTGTGTTTTCCATAGTAGGGAAAAATGGCAGCTGAGCGATGTAAAAGGAAGAAGAGGGAAATAGGCATTCTCTAAATGAGATGGATTATGAGCTCCCCCCACTCTTCCTACTGTGCAGGGCTGAGGACCGTTGGGGCCTTGGTAGGCCGCAGTCGAGGCGGATGAGTAGTTGTCGACTAATTATCTTGTCCTCGAAAGCCATTGCCGGAGATCCTGCGGTGTACAGACGTTGAAAGGATAGAAAGTCTATATTTAAATTTTGTACAAGGAACTCTGCAACTTGCTTTCGACTATGATGGCGGAAAAGAATCGGAGAGACCTCAACGCGTGAATGACCATGGGTACAGGAGACGACACATTAGGGATAGTATTACTGGCATGCCCTGTCAACGTCCCTTTTCGAGTTTCAAAAACAAAAAATGTAATACTCCGCAGCTACCACTAGATGTTGGCCTATGCACAGTATGTGATGTAAGCAGATCCACAAGCCTCAGTACATATGATACATTAAATACTATCCCGAGTGTGACATCCACTGTACCCATGGGGATTCACACGTGGAGGTCCCTCAGATTGTTTTGTTTCTGACATGAGGTTGCATGAAGTGTAGCCTGAGTACAGGTGCAGTAAAGCAGATTATGTATCAGATAAACCCAGAAAACACCTATGCACCCTCTAGTCTAAGGGAAGGAAGGGTGGGCGCATGTGACTAAGGCGATACAAGCATCAAAAATACGATTACGGTGAGTAATGTATCCCTTCTGAGGCTTGTGGAATCTGCTTAGATCACATGCTTTGCATAGATTAGCGAGCAGTGTTTGGAGAAGGTGGTGGGTTGTGAGAAGGTACAGTGGCAAATAGATGTTTTAGCACCGTTTGTCCCACCTGATAATCTGCTTTAGTGTGCGTCAATGCGTCAATGAAGTAGTGCTGAGTGAAGGTATGTACTGAGCTCCATGTAGAGGATTTGCAAATGGTGTCCAGAAGGACATTTGCGATAAAAGCTAAAGTCGCTCCTGTACCTCTGGTAGAGTGAGCTCTTGGTTTAAAAGGCAGTGTTTTGATTGATAGAGAGTAGCAGAGTTGTATGCATCTGACTATCCATCTTTAGATTGCGTTCTTGGAAATGCAGTCTCATTCTCTGCCTGGTGCTACAGAGGCAAACAGTTGGTCTGTTTTCCTTAGCGGTCTGGTCTTGCCTACGTAGTAGAGGACCGCCCTCCTTACATCTAGTGTATGGAGTTTTTTCTCAGCTGAGATTGTTGGGTTTTGAAAGAAAGCTGGTAGTTCGATGGCCTGATGGACATAGAACTTGGAAATGAACTTGGGTGAAAACCTAGGGTGTGTCCGTAATACCAATTTATCTCTGTGGATCACAAATAAAGGGTTTTGCAGTGACAAAGCTTGCAGCTCATCGACTCTCCTTATGGAAGCGATAGCCACCAAGGAAGCCATTTTATATGTGAGGTGTTTAAGGCTTGACTTATGCATAGGCTCAAACGGGGGTCGCATGAGTTTTGCAAGTACTACATTGAGGTCCCAGCTAGGTGGCAGGTTTGAAACAGGAGGGTGGATTCTCTTTACTCAATCCACGAAAGCCTTAATGACAGGGATTTTCCACCACAACACCTTACTCTGAGAGGTGGTGTATGCGGATAGTGCCACTAGGTGAACTTTTATGGCATTAAATACTAACCCCAAGTTTAATAGGTGATGCATGTAATGAGGAATGTACGACGAGTACATTTTATAGGTTATATCTTCTCCACTTGTCAAAGTAACAGTGTCTGGTGTTTGGTTTGCGTGCTTATGAGGATTTCCATACAACTTTGAGGAAGATTTAGATGTTCGAACTCTATGACCTCAGGAGCCAGGCTGCCAAGTTCAAAGAGAGGTTGAGGGTATAAGGTGGTCCCCGCGTGCTGGGAGAGCAAGTTGAACAGGCACAGGAGCTTGATCAGGTCGCACATCGCCAGTTTGCGCAGATCTGGATACCATGGTTGTCCCGCCCAAACAGGAGCAACTACGATTAATGTCATATGTTCTTTGTGAATCTTGTTCACCACTTTGCTCATTAGTGGAGTTGGGGGGGAAAGCTTAGGCAAATTTCCCTGAGCAACTCATCCACAGGGCGTTCCCCTTGGAGTCGGGTTGGGGAAACTTGGAAGCAAAGTCTGGGCATTGTTTGTTTTGTCCTGTTGCAAACAAGTCTATTGCATGGTAGCCCCACTGTGTGAAAAGGTGATCTATGACATTTCTGTTGAGCTGCCATTCGTGCTCTTCTGGTAGTGGGGTCTCTGCTTAGAGAGTCTGTTAGAGTGTCTAGTTCCCCTGGAACATGTTGGGAAGTTAGTAATACCCCTGTTTAAGCGCCCATTTCCATATTTTCTGTGCTAGTCTGGACAAATTTGGAGAATGTGTGCCCCCTACTTGTTGATATAGAACATTGCAGTGGTGCTTTCTGTGAGAATTTGTACGGATTGATTTGTCAGATGTGCTTCGAAGGCTTGAAGCACTGCTAAAGGTTCCAGCAGGTTTATCTGGTGTTGTGCCGTGATTTGAGTCCACATACCGTGCGCTATGAGATGAAACTGATGGGCCCCCCACCCGGAGAGGGATGCGTCTGGTTGCTTCCACCACCAGGTCGTGGAAGGGTTTTTCCGTCAACAGTTTCTCCTTTGTCCACCAGCATAGAGCTTGAACTGGTATTGGCGAAACGACCACTAGATCGTCCCACTGACTGCTTGCCTAAGACCACTGTTTCCCCAACCACTCCAGCATCGGGTGCATGCACAATTGTGCGTGTGGGACCAGGTAAATGCATTATGCCATCATCCCGAGCAAGCGCATTGCTTTGCGTACGGTTATCTGGCAGCCAGCTAGATACTGAGCTATTTGCAGTAGTATGTTTTGTACTCTTTCCTGTGATGGAAAGACTAGACCTTCGTCTGTTTTTATTACAGCTCCTAAGAACTGTTTGGTCTGTTTGGTACAAGGCTTGACTTTTTCAGGTTGATCGAGAAATCCAATTTGAAAAGAAGGTTGATCGTTCTTTTGGTATTTTGCTTGCAAATTTGGGGGGTTTGCCCTGTAATCAGCCAGTCGTCCAGGTAAGGGTACATTGGGTTTGATTCCTTGCACAGGTGCGCTGCCACCACCGCCAGTACCCTGGGGAATACCCTTGGAGCGGATGCTATGCCGAATGGTAGCATCTTGAATTGGTAGTGCTGGTTTGCTATCTTGAAACGCCAGGAACTTTCTGTGCGCTGGGAACACTGAAATATGAAAATAAGCATCTTTCATAAACAAGGTTGCCGTGTAGTCCCCCCGCTTTTTCAGTGGGATTACTTCTTGTAGCGTTGTCATGCAGACTTCTTTCTGTGGCTTCACATAAGTGTTTGCAGGACACAGATCTAATACAGGGCACATTTTGAGATCTTTTTTGTGTACAAGGAAGTACGTTGAATAGATAGCCTTGTTTACCTAGTTAGCCGGGACAATTTTGACGGCGTTCTTTAATAGCAGCACTGCCACCTCTTCCAGGAGGATGCGTTGCTCTTCCTTTGAGGTGGTTCTCTGTCTCGGAGGATGTTAGGCGGGTCGTTGCAGCAGCTCTATACAATAACCGCATGCCACAGTACAAAGCACCCACTCGTCTGAGGTAATTCCCTCTCATACGTGGGTAAAGTGTGTTATGCGTCCTCCTACTGGAGTGGCATGGGAGGGAACCTGTAGCGGGTGATCACTGATTTGGTGATGTGGGCCCGCCTCTGGAAGAAAAGGATTTGCCCCTGCCGCAAGATCTTCTCAGGCCTCTCTGGAAGTCTTGTGAGGTCTGTCCATGTGGTGACCCCCAGGATGAGCTCTGACCCTGGTGGTACCCAGACCCTCTGTGAATTTTGTCCCCTAAAGCGACAAAAATGATACCCTCCTCTCTGACCGGAGGGTTTAATGGTAAGCTGGCCCAGTGACTTTAGGGTGTCATACTCTTCCTTAGTACTTCGGAGGGCATCCTCTACTGCCTTGCCGAACAAGACATTTGGTTCTATCGGCATGTTGAGAAGAGTAGCTTGTGGCTCTAGTTTAAAGCCAGACTGGCATAGCCATGCGTGACATTTTATAATCGTGCCTTCAGCAATTATCCTACCCGCATTATCAGCTGCATCTAGATTATTTTTTTAGAATGCAGTTAGCAACAGCTTTCCCTTCCAACATGGCGAGAGAGTTGGAATTTAAGGAGGTTTGGGGCTGTGGCCATAATTTCAACCAACTCGCCCCATTTGTGGCAGTTGCAACTAGCCAGCAAGGTGGTATTATTGGCAATCCTTGTCTGGTAGACTGCCATGGTTGTGACTTTTCTGCCACAATTATAGATCTTTTTACTTTCCCTGTTGCGGGGTGCCTCTGAGGAGGCCAGAGGTGTTCTCGCTCTTTTCCTTGTGTTGGTGACAACCAATGAATCTGGCTTTAACGGACCCCTGCTGTAGAGGGGGTAAGAGGGAGCTGGTCGGAAGACCTTTCCAATACGTGGGCTTACGGCCCATGTTAGGTTTGGGGTTACCAAAGAGGGTTGTATTCGCCTCTGAACAGACTGGAGGATAGGGATAAATTGGGGAGCAGATTTTTTGTCTTCCAAGATGTTTGACAACGTCTTTGTCTATTTGGGTCTCCTGTGTTTCAATTGGAAATGTTCAGCCGCCTTTAGGAACATATTATAATGGATCTGGTTGTCGACCAGTGAGTCGGCCACTGGTGGGTCTGTATGATCCGGTGACTGCATGACGTAGACATCTTCGTCATAAAACTGGTCACCCCCCTCCCATGTCCCCTTGATTCTCAGTGTCCATGTATGTGTCCTGGAAGCCCTGAGTGGAGTCATAAAGCCCCGGGTCCTGCAGAGGTGTGGCTGCCTGTAAGTTGTCTGTACGAGCCCTCTTGGCGGGGGGTTGAACAAGTGCGGCCCCAATAGCTGGTGGCATGCTCTGGAGACTCTTTAAAACCTCTGGGTGGCTGTCGAAGAAGATGGCCAATGAGGACATGCGTCTCATGACTATATATGTCAGACCACTGGGAAGAGCTTGAGACAGTAGTTTAGTTTATTAACTCAGAGCGCTCCTAACCCTGAGGTATCTGGGCACCTGCACTTGAAAGAAGGTTACAGACAGTGGTTACACTTGAAAGACGGTTACAGACAGTGGTTACAGAAACGATAAACAAGATAAGTGCAGAGGATACAAGATATAAATCTGTTCAGCTAGCAGGCGACAAAGTACCCAAAGGTACCGTACAGGCAATACAAGGTAAACAGACAAAACAGGATGTGGAAGTAAGGGTACATCTAGATATGAAGCTAGGCAAAGGCTCGTTATACAGAACATCGACTGACAGATTCATTAATGTTGGTGCAGAAAACAGGACCCGAGGGTGAATCCTCAGAATTACTCTTTTTGCGCAAAGAGCTGTTTCTGAAAGTCCAGAATGAGGGTTCGGCTCTGAGAGCATTATGAAGGGAGTTCCAAAGCTTGTCAGCTAGTACCAGAAAGCTAGACCCACCCGCTTTTTGGAGTTTGTACTTGGGAATGTAAAGGCAGTGTGAGTAGTTCGTTCTGGTAGGTCTGGAAGATTGGTTCTTAGTGAATTTGTGGACCAGGTATTTTGGTGCAGTGTTAGAGAGACATTTATGTGTAATTACTAGCGTTCGGAGATAGATTCTATCATCAGTGTATGTCTCGTCTGATTTCAGAAACATGGCTGGAGTGAGGGATAATTAGGGCCGATCTGAGTGCGTTGTTCTGAAGCACTTGTAATTTGTTAAGGTTACGTCAGTTAGAGCCTAGATATAGGGTGTTGCAATGATCAAGCTTAGAAGGATCAAAGCTCTGGCTAAGGTAATGCAGCTCTGGGTGGATAGGTAAGGTTTGCAGACATTAATCAGCTTAGTGGTATAGGCAGTAGCTGAGGCAGTAGCATTGACTTGCCTTGTGAGGGAGAGGGTGGTATCTAGGTAAATGCCAAGTGTTTTGACCTCACTGGAGACATTATTGATGTTGCCATTGATGTTAAAGGATTTGCAGAGTATATCTAATTTTAGAAGAGGAGGTTGGGAGCCTATAATAAGAAGCTCAGTCTTCTCGTCATTAAGACACAGGCCATGGGTAGCCATCCAGGCCTGGATCTGCAGATAGATTTCATTTCGAATTGTTGAGTCTTTCTCATAGCAGCCCGTGAGAGAAATGAGGCTTTGGGTGTCATCTGCATAGTTAGTGAAGGTGACACCCAATCCGTCAAGATGGTCGAAGAGGAGCTTCGTGAATATGTTGTATAGGGTAGGCGAAATGTAGGACCCTTGTTGGACTCAACAGGAGATTGGTGCTGGTTCGGCAGCTGCAGATGGAGCAAAAACCCTCATGGTTCTGTTTGCACGAAAGGATTAAATCCAAGTGGCAGCGTCATGGGAGAAATGGGCTTCAGTGATTAAATGTTTGGGGAGGATCTGATGGTCCACCAGATCAAAAGCCGCTGAGAGGTCCAAAAGTAGGAGGGTGGCCAGGTTTCCTTTGTCTTTTGATTCGTCCATTTGAATTTTACGATCAAGGAGTGCTGTTTCCGTGCCGTGTCTCTGTCTAAAACTGGATTGGCGGAAGCCGAGGAGATTGTTATCTTCTAAATGTATTTGTAAATATGCTGCTCTACCAACGATATTTAGGAGTTACGGTACTGTGGTTATGGGTCTGTAGTTGGAAGGGGTGTTTGGATCTAGGTTTGTTTTTTTGACGGGAGGCATGACCCATGCCTCCTTGAGGTTGTTTGGAACTGAGCAAGTTTCAAAGGAAGCATTGATCAGGGCTGAGATGAAATGGTGCAAAGGCCTTCTCTCCCTCTTTGAAAGTGGTTGCTGGACACATGTCCTCCTGGCATCTGGAAGGTTTTAAGCAAGTTATGTCTTCTACTGCTTTAGACGTGACTGGGGAGAAATGAAATGGATGGCACAGTGCCAGGCTGTGGCTCGTGTTTGTTGAAATTGGTGTTTAAGGTGAGAGACTGTTTTTTGGCCTCAATTTTAGATTGTAAAAGAGCTATTTTGCCCAAAAGGGCTTTTGGGATATTCATACACCATAAGGTGTTTTTGGTGCAGGAGTCCATAGGTGGAATAGGGGTTTCCAATTCCCTTAGGATAGTAAAAAGTTCTTTTGACCCCGATTTGACGTTCTGAATTCTGTCAATATAGATTTGTCTTTTGGTATGGAGTATGGCTGCTTTCTAAGTGTTGGCGGTGTTTAGAAAATGTTCCTTATTTAGTACAATGGGTATTCTTCTCCACACAGCTTCAGCATTTCTTTTGGAACTGCGTAGAGCTTTTAAATCTATGTTGAACCACTTGTTGAGGTGGGCTATTGGTTTAGCTTTTCTTAGTTTTAAAGGGGCAATTTTGTTAATGGCTTGGCGCAGGGTATGATTATACAGGTCCACAAGTGAGGACGGGTCCTTGTTGAGGCTGTTAGCGCTAGTGGTGATAGGCTGAAGTAGTGGCCTAAGGTTTTAAGCATTGATGTTACAAGGATTTCTAGACATGATCTGTTGGGCAAGGGTAGTGCTGAGGGGCAGGCACGATGTGCCTTGTATGGAAAATGAAATGCAATGGTGATCTGACCATGCGCACTGAGAGTTGGCAAGGATCGTGGTAGTACAATTTTGGTCTGCCAACCGATCCAGAGTTCTTCCCTTGTTGTGAGTGGGGCCACTAAGGAGGTGTTTGAAACCAATCTGAGAGATGGCATTCTCTAAGGCTGTAGCGTTGGTATCCTTCAGATCGTGGAGTTCTAAATTAAAGTCACCTAGCAGTCAATTTTAGAGTTGGGTTTGGTGTTGCATGTGAGGAGGAAGGTGATGTCTACCTCAAAAGGAAGAGATTGGACCCGGAGGGCGGTATATAAGGTGTAGCAGGAGGGTGCGAAAGGCTGATAGAGGTAGTTTGACAGAGAGGAGTTCTCCAGATGGGAAGGAATCATTTGTAACTTCTCCAAGGTCAATTTGGGTTTTGGCGAGGAAGGTCACTCCTCCACCTCTTATAAACTGGAGGGCAACTCCCTACTCTGTCTGGGACTGGGAAAAGAACAGTTAAAGAAAGTGTGTCCTAGCAGGAAAAAATACGAGCTCTAACAGTGGAATAAGTCACTGTGCACTGTCTCAGTGTATAATAACTGAAGCAACTATGACTCCTTGCTAGGTGCATCTGCTTGCTGCCTAGTCTAGTGTCCTAGTGGTGGCTCTCTACCTAATGGCATGCCATTGATGTGTTGTTAAATAACACTAAGCTCTCAAGTATATGGGAGCAGAAACACTATGCTCCACATCCAGCGTGTATGTACAAAGTACAAAAAGAATTTCACATGTTTATTTATGCTTTAGTTAAACTTATCTGAAATAACAATTTCTAAATACAACCAACTGTCACATAGGCAATGGTACATCAAAAAGCCTAAATTCAGAATCAGAAGTATAGGGAAATAGAAAAAAAGAAAGTTGAAAGAAAGTTGAAAAGGTCTGAAACAACATCATTTTAGGCACATCAGCAAGCAATTAGCAAAACCAAAAGAGCATGAATAAAGCAATGCGTTATGACCAGAATCTGGTCACTAATTCGTCTCTCATAACAAAATCCAATCGTTCATATAATTTTGAGAAATTGTCCAGATTTCTTTATCATTCCGCTATTGGGTAGAACTCCATGTCTTTTGAATCTACTCTGGGTTTCTACCAGTGTCTCTGTCTGCGTTGATGATAGTGTAGTTCTCAAGGAGGGCTAGGGAGAGTGTAGGCTCTGCAGCAAGGTGTAACCAAGTTTCTGTTATTGCCAAGAAGTCTAGTTGGTTATTTGCGATAAGGTCTGAGACTTCAAGGGCATGAGCTGTTAGAGACCTGGCGTTAATGAGTGCTCCTTTAATAGTTGGTACATTAGGGTGGGCTCTGAGATATCTAATGATCTGGTAGGTTGAGGCGACATGATTAGGGTAGACTGTTTGGGCTGGTCAGAAACCATGGTACTGACGTGCTTGTGTTTAACAGGAGGTGAGTGAGGTCGGGTGAGCAACTTGGTGCAATTGAAGCGTGAACCTAATCTATAGTTCCTGGTGCTAAGTGGGGAAGGTGAGGTAGGTATGTCTGGGGATGCATAAAGGAAGGTCAATTGAGCAGGAGCATAGTCAGTGGTCGTGACATTGGAGCTGGGCCAAGGGGGAGTAGGCTTCAGTGGAAACAGGCACCTGGTAGGTGTTATGGTATTGAATAAAGGGAGGAGGGTGGCCATGGTAAGGGTTACTTAACGTAAGGTAGCCATATGCGTCAGTGCCCATGTGGTGAGTCTAGGTCCAGTTGGGAAACTAGTGGGAGGTATCAGTGAGTAAATCAGTCAGATAGTTAGTGCTGATCCGATGACAGTGACCAGTGGAGATTGTGCGTTAACGAAAATAAATGTCATGGGGTAGCATAGGTGGTGGAACAACAGCTGGAGTAAGAGGAGTGGGAGTTGGCTCAGGTGCAGTGCGTCTTGTGCCTCATGGCCCCTGTAATGGTTCCCTCCCCCTGGGTAATAGTCCCCTTTAGCTTAGACGACTTGTGGTCCTTGGACTCATGGGTGTAATTTTAAGGGGGGGGGGCAACAGGGGTGTTTGGTCCCCGCCCCAACTTTCATGGCATATCATTTTGTCCCCATTCATTTGGCTGGGGCACCTTTTCTTCAGGTGTCATGTCCCCCCCCCCCTAACATTTTCAACAAAGTTACTCCACTGCTTGGACTTGTGGTGTTTCGAAGTCCGACCTTTAAGTAGGGTGTCCGGTCCGGTCATCAACGTGCATGGATTTGGTCTTTCAGAACCAGGTTTTTCATTTGATTTTCGGGGCCTGTTGCGAGGCGAGCGCGATTGCCCAGAGGACAGGGAACTGGACCTCTCCCTTGACGATGTGCGTTGCCTTCCAGTCGGTGTGGAAGTCGACTTGTTGCCATGGGTTTTGTGTTTAGTGTGGGTTTGTCTGTGCCAGTGCCACCTGGTGATGTCCCCATAACAGAGCTGCTGGCCTGCCTGAGCATCCCGTTCGCCCTTGTCCTCACTAAAGACGCTGATGCTGTCATCACTGGAGGCACCCTCAACATCCATGGCGGCGTTGGCCAGCATTGCGTGGTGGGCCCAGCGCTTTGTGGTTCGGTCCTTTAAGGTCTTGGGTTTAAAGAGCTAACAAGATTTGCAGTGGCCCTCGTTATGGTTCTTTGGAAGACAAAGGTTGCACACGCAGTGTAAGTCTTTCCAGGGAAGTTTTCGATTGCAAGTATGAAAAAATGTAAAATGGTGTCATTTTCCATTTTGTGGGGGAAAGGCAGCTTGCCGAATAAACCGGGAAGAAGGGGAAATATGCATTTTCTTAGGGGTCTAAGAAATGTAAAACCACCCCCCACTCTCCCTACTGTGAAGGCCGAAGCGGTCTTCGGAGGTCATTAGAGAAGGTTCGTTGAGGTGAGTTCTGCAGTCGACGAAGGTAGTCCTCGAAGTCGTCGCCGTAGGTATTGTAGGGAATCGGCTAAGAAAAGGAAAGTAAGAGCAACTAGCTCTAATTAGAATAAAAATGGCGTTAGCCAGAAGGAACTCCGCTTTCAGCGTCCGACAATGATGGCGAAAAAAAAAAAAGACGATCTGATTGACCGACGCATGTAGCACCATGGGTACAGTGGACGTCACATTAGGAATAGGATTACTGGCACGCCCCGTCAACGTCAGTTTCGAAAACAACTGTAATACTCCGCAGCTTCCACTAGATGTCAGCATATGCATAGCAAGTGATCTAAGCATATTCCACAAGCCTCAGAAATATATACATATTCCCCCTTCTGCTTTTTTAGTTACACCCTCATAAACCAGCTCACCACTTGTTCTCATCTTTGTGCTATTGTACAGGCACCATTCGTGGGAAAGCCTACTCCCTCTTGCACATATGTTATTGTTAGGCATTGCTGTACGAAATTGACATCCCTGGTCTTCAAATAAATACAAATACACCACTTAGCCGAAGATACAAGGCCAGTTTAACTTGGTGAAAACTCGTGGGGACGAATTTAGGTTAAAAGGGAGAACTGTACTGGAATTGGTACCCCCTGCACCTCTCCCCCCAAGGAGAACCACAGGAATTTTCAATGTGGGGCCCAAATGGGAACATGCATGCATCTTTCAGATTCACTGCACCAAGCCAGCCAATCTTCAAGTAGGGATGATTGAATTGTCACTGGTGTGATCATAACTTTTCCAGAGGGAGGAAAAGGTTTAGGAGTGAAAGGACCAAGATGTACGCAGGCCAGCCTGGTTCTTCGTAAATTCTGAAAAACAGGGAAAAGAAGCCACTCCAGCTCTCTGCAGTCAGAACTATTCTAATGCTCTCATTGCAAGCAGGTTCCCTGCCACAGAACATTGCAGTTCCATGTGATTATTCTGTCTTTTTGAAGGCTACATACAAAAAAGTATGATTTTCTTTTTCCAGACGATTTTGTGCAGCTTCCAAAATGCTGAATCACTATTTCAGGGGGTTTTATAGCGCCGCCTCACCCCCCCCCCCCCACCCACTCAAACTGCCGCCTCCAAAACCGATCCCCGGCCTTTAAAATCAAAGAGTTTCACCCCTCGAACTCCTCTTTGCTCCCCCGCCCTTCGCACCAAATGCATTCCTTCCAACCCCCCACAGAGCAAAAACAGAAACACACCTGCCCCCTCTCTTCCACGCAAAAAACACTCTTCCTCGACCCCAAACACATTTACACTTTCCCCCTGCCTTCCGCTACATACATTACCCTCAACACACACACACACACACACACACACACACACACACACACACACACACACACACACACACACACACACACACACACACACACACACACACACACACACACACACACACACACACACACACACACACACACACACACACACACACACACACACACACACACACACACACACACACACACACACACACACACACACACACACACACACACACACACACACACACACACACACACACACACACACACACACACACACACACACACACACACACACACACACACACTCTTACCTTGAACGCCCGCAAGTTTGGTGTTCGGAAATCGAAATAAATAAAAAGATGTTTTGCACCACACTAACATTGCTCTCCATCTGGAGCAAGGAGGGTGGGGTGCTGGAATGAAATTGGAAGGTAGAATCCATTGCAAATAACTGATATTATCCAGGGGTCTTTTAAAGGTAGTTTACACATGTGAGCATACAGAAGAACTAGTTACTCTTACCTTGTAACGTTCTTTCGATGGGATGTTCCTCCGACGTATTCCTTATCTTAGATATAAATCCTTCAGCTTTGCTGGCCTCGGAAAATTTTTTTTTTTTTTTCGCCAGAGGGCGCTGCGCGTCGATGATCGCCGAGTCGATGACCCTCGACGGCCTCCGTGCCGACGTCGACGTCATCCTGCCTATAAAGGCCGCGCGCAGCGTCCGTTGCTCAGTTCCGTTTTGTAGTCCCCAGTAATGTTTTTGGATTAGACTAATCACCTTGAAGGAGCATAGGCTGCAAACCCACAGGAAGTCATACTGCGGGGATGGATGGGAGGGTCGATAAGGAATACGTCGGAGGAACATCCCATCGAAAGAACGTTACAAGGTAAGAGTAACTAGTTCTTCGAAGGGATTGTGTCCTCCGACGTATTCCTTATCTTAGATAGACTCCCATAGCAGTGGTATTGTGACTGGAGGCGGGAGTAATAAAAGTTATGTTACCCTTCCAGAATGGACAGAGTGTAACACAGCCTTGCCGAATCTAGTTTCTTGACTAGAGGAGGAATCCAGGCTATAGAATTTGGTAAATGTATGTGCGGACGACCATGTGGCAGCCGCACATATATCTCGAATTGGCACCCCTCTTTGAAGGGCTGAGGATGTTGCGATACCCCTGGTAGAATGAGCCCTTAGATTTTGAGGAGGCTCCTTTCCTGCCAATTTGTAGCATTCCAGAATGGCTAAAATAATCCATCTGGAGATGGTTTGTTTTGTTATTGGAAGGCCCAACTTATGTCCTGCATAACCTACAAAGAGTTGGTCTGCTTGTCTGATCTTAGCCAATCTGCTGATATAGAAGCTCAAGGCTCGCTTAGGGTCCAGCCTGTGCAGTCTCTCTTCCTCCTTCCCCGGATGAGGAGGAGGGTAGAAAGAAGGTAATATAATCTTCTGAGTGATGTGAAACTCCGAGACTACCTTCGGGAGGAAGTTAGGCTTCACCTGAAGAACAACTTTGTCCTTGTAAAAGATTGTATGTGGAGGTTTACACGATAAGGCTTGCAACTCGCTAACCCTTCTAGCAGATGTCAATGCTATTAGCAAAACAGTTTTGAGGGTGAGAAGCTTCAATGAACAAGAGTGTAGTGGTTCAAAAGGGGCACCCTTTAGGAAGTTTAAAATTAGGTTTAAATCCCATAAGGGAACTTGAAAAGGTTTCGGGGGATAAACATTAGTTAATCCTTTTAGGTATTGTATTACCAATGGAATTTTGAAGTATGAAGGCTCCTCTGCAGTGCGCTTAAAGATTGATAGCGCTGCGAGATAGCCCTTAATTGTGCCAACCTGTAGGCCTGAATTAGCCAGGTAAAGTAAGAATGACAACACCATAGGTGTACCACAAGAAAAGGGTTCAATATTCTTTTCTCTGCACCAGCTGCAAAATTTGTTCCAACGGCAGCGGTATAGAGTTTTAGTTGCCGGCCTTCTGGCCGAAAGCAACACCTCCATAACATCATCCGGAAGGTCCCAATCCTTGTACCTCAACCTTTCAGACACCAAGCGTGAAGGTTGAGGGTCTTGATGGCTGGATGGAGAACCTGACCTTCCTTCTGCGAGAGAAGATCCTCTCTGTATGGCAGTCGAATTGGAGGGCAGATGGACATGTCTAGAAGGTCCGGGTACCACGTTCTCCTGGCCCAATCCGGGGCAATTAGGATCATGGTCTTCCGAAACCTTCTCAACCTCCTGATCATTTGAGGAATGACAGGGACCGGAGGGAACGCGTACAGAAGTGGGAACTCCCAGTCCACTACGAACGCATCTCCTAGAGCTCCTCTCGGGGGAAATTCCCTTGAGCAAAATCTGTCGCACTTCCTGTTGATACTGGTGGCGAACAGATCCACTTGAGGGGTTCCCCAAAGGGCGAAGATCTCTTGAAGGACTTCCTGAGCTATCTCCCACTCGTGAGAGACTGTGCTCTGCCTGCTCAGAGCGTCCGCTGTCAAGTTCTTCTCTCCGGCTAGGTGAATTGCCGATAGAGAGATTCCTTCCTGAATTGCCCAAAACCAGAGCTGCATCGCCTCTCTGCACAGTGGTAGTGAGCCTACGCCTCCTCTTTTGTTGAGGTAGTGCATGGCCACTGTATTGTCCGTCATTATTAGGACGTTTCTTCCCCGTACAGACGGCAGAAAAGCCTTCAGCGCTAGTCTGATGGCTCTCAGCTCCAACAGGTTGATATGTAGTCTGGACTCCGATGGAGACCAACGACCGCTGATGGTCAAGTCGTTGGCGTGAGCTCCCCACCCCGTGAGTGAGGCATCCGTGACTACTGTTATCTCCGGCCATGGTTGCCAAAACATTTCTCCTTTCAGGATGTTCTCCCGACAGGCCCACCACTGAAGGTCTCGGGCTACTTTGACCGGGATCCGAAGGAGATCTGTCATCCTTCCTGAGAACTGTGACCACTGAGTTCTCAGTGCCCACTGGAGGGATCTCATTCTCAGGCGAGCCTCCGGCACGAGGAATATGCAGGATGCCATGAGGCCTAGCAACCTCAGAAAGTCGTAGGCTGGGAGATATTGGGCATTCTGAAATCTGATGACCATCTGCAGAATATCTCGAGCCCTCACCTCTGGTGGCAAGGCTTTTCCCAGGGAAGTGTCCAGGACTGCTCCAATGAATTGGAGTCTCTGTGATGGTATCATCTGTGACTTCTTTAAATTGAGGGAGAAGCCCAGCTTGTGAAGGAAGTGGCAAACATAATCTAGTTGTCTCTGAGCCTGTTCCGAAGATACAGCTCTGATCAACCAATCGTCTAGGTAAGGGTAGACATGAATCCCTTCCCTCCTTAGACTTGCAGCCACAACCGACATTAGCTTGGTAAAGACCCTCGGGGCGGAGGTTAGCCCAAATGGCAGAACTCGAAATTGATAATGAGAGCTGCCAATTGCGAACCTCAGGTATCTCCTGTGCCTGGGATGGATCGGCACATGGAAATAAGCGTCCTGGAGGTCTAGAGATACCAACCAGTCCTGAAGCTGGAGGGCCTGAAGGATCTGAGAGAGAGTCACCATCTTGAACTTGTCCTTTCGGAGGAATTTGTTCAATTCCCGTAAGTCTAAGATGGGTCTCAGTCCTCCGTCCTTCTTCGGTATTATGAAGTAGGGGGAGTACCAACCCTTGTTCCTTTCCGCTACAGGTACCAGTTCTATGGCACCTTTCTCTAGCAGGTCTAAAACCTCCTGCAAGAGGAGCGGATCTGGAAGCTTCAAAGGGTTGTTCCCCGGTGGATGACTCTGAGGGATATGTAGGAAGGGCAGGCAGTAACCTTGGGCTACTGTCTCCAGAGCCCAAGCATCTGACGTAATAGCCTGCCATTCCGTCAGATGGTGAGTTAACCTGCCCCCTACTGGTGTTCTGTGAGGGGAGACCTCAGAGTGGTTTTGAAGCGGCTGATGCAGTTGCCGAAGGTAAAGTGGCTCCTGCTCCTGCGGGTGCGGCTTTCTTTCCCCTACCCCGTCCACCACGGGTAAATCTTCCTTGGCCTCTTTGAGCCGGTCGTCCCCTGCCCCTTCCATATGAGGAATAGTAACGAAAGGACCGTCCTCTCCACGATGATCCCGAAGGACGAAAGGTATTCTGACGGATAGCAGCTCCCAATGACTTGGCTGCTGCCTTGGACGTTTGCAGTTTCTCCAAACTGTCATCCGCCTTCTTTCCAAAGAGGGTAGAACCGTCAAAGGGCATATTCAAAAGCCTGGTCTGCACGTCAGAGGCAAAACCAGACTTCCTCAACCACGCATGCCTGCGGATTGTGGTACTTGCCGCCATGGCCCTGCTGATACTGTCAGCAGAATCTAGGCCAGTTTGTAGGGTCTCGCACATCGCATCTTTACCATCCCTGATGATGTTTAAAAATGCGTCCCTTTCCTCTCCTTCTTGGAGGCAGTCAGCCGCTGATGAAGCGCACTCCCAAAGGGTGTGGCTGAACCTAGCGAGCGTACAGGTCGCGTTAATAGACTTTAACGCCATGCTACAGGCAGAAAAAACCTTCTTAGCCATGGCATCATATTTTTTGTCATCCCTATCCTGCGGAGCAGTGGGGTATGCAGATGTGCTGCCTGATGAGGTTGCAGCCTGTACAACCAAGCTCTCAGGAGTAGGGTGTTTTGACAAATATTCAGGGTCAGAACTAGCCACCCTGTATTTTGTTGACAGTTTTTTATTTACTGCCGGGATAATTTCTGGCGTTTCCCAGTTTGTCAAAATCCTTCTCTGTAGAGCAGAGTGAAATGGAACCACAGGATCCTCCTGTGGGCCCTTGTCCAGTATGTCAGTGAGATCATCCTGCTGAAAGGCAGGAGAAGGTGCAGACCAACCCATAAATTCTATGATTCTAGACATCAGAGCTCTATATGGAGTCTCCGCATGTTCTCCTGGGTCTGGTTTGATAAATTCTGCTTCAGGAGAAGTGTCCAAGCCACTAGCTTCCTGAAGTGCATCCTGAAGATTTTTTAATCTTCCTTCCTCAGAGGCGAAAGTCTCTGGCTCTGGTGATGTGGTCCTCTGTAAATCAATATCTTGGTCTGAATCCTCCCTTTCCTCAAAAATCGAGGTTAAAGGGGGATACATTGGTTTTTGGAATGGTATAAACCCCATTTCCAATGCAGAAGGAGCCATCATCACAGGCCTTGAAAACGTCGATGTCGTCGACACCGACGTGAAAGTACTCGAAGGCGCCGTGAAAAGCGTCGAGAAATGTGTACTAGGCCTCGAAGAACTCGAAAGGATCGGAGTCTTGCTCGAGAACGACGTCGACGTTCTCGGCGTCGAGTCGGAGGTCTTTTGTCTAACCGTTGGCTGTGGAGTAGCCGTGGTTCTTTCCTTCACCGGCGTCGATATCGGCGTCGACGTCGGCGTCGACTCGATCGACTGATGCGCCGATGAATCCTTCGACAACGGCGTCGATGGCGCCGACCTCTGTTTCGAAGGAGTTTTCGACGATGGCGTCGATGATGCTTTATCTCCCGATGGCTCGAGGCGCTTTCGGGTTGACTTTTCCGCCGGGTACTGCGACTCGCGGCGTTTAGATTTTTTGGGTTTTTTACCCGGGGTATCACCCTCAGCTGTCTTCGAGGGGGACGAGGCCGCTTTCTCGAAGACGCTTAGCATCTTTTTCCTGAATTCCTCCCACTCAGCTTGCGAGCTGCGTTTTGTGGGGCAATGAACTCTCTCAGGAGAACTCGACGAAGATGACGAAGGGGATCTCCTACGTCTCTTCTTCGAGTGTCTCGATGTCGACGAGTGGTGGGAGCCACTTCGTGATCTAGATCGAGAGTGTTTTTTATGGTGAGGAGACGAACGTCTCGACTCTACCGAAGAAGCTTTCGAGGAAGTTAAAGTTGACCTACCTCTCTCGAGCTTCCCCCTACGCTCCTTCAAGGCTTTCGCCGTCATGGAAAGGCATTCCTCACACTCCGAACTCTGGTGCGTGATTCCCAGACACCACAAA
This sequence comes from Ambystoma mexicanum, assembly GCF_040938575.1. NCBI lineage: Eukaryota > Metazoa > Chordata > Amphibia > Caudata > Ambystomatidae > Ambystoma > Ambystoma mexicanum. The sequence goes on along the minus strand of NC_090931.1, from coordinate 440,398,754 downwards.
CAGACCCTGTGAGGGTCCGTCAACGACATTTTCTTCCCGCAGTCTCGGCACTTTTTGAAACCGGACCGAGGGGTCGTCGGGTCGGAGGAGGATGCCATCGATATCGAGGTAAATAGTAGTTATTATATACGTTATCTTGACGAGAACTGAGCAACGGTGTTCCGAGGCACAACGAAGCGCGGAAAAACGGAACTGAGCAACGGACGCTGCGCGCGGCCTTTATAGGCAGGATGACGTCGACGTCGGCACGGAGGCCGTCGAGGGTCATCGACTCGGCGATCATCGACGCGCAGCGCCCTCTGGCGAAAAAAAAAAAAAAATTTTCCGAGGCCAGCAAAGCTGAAGGATTTATATCTAAGATAAGGAATACGTCGGAGGACACAATCCCTTCGAAAGACTGCCTTCAAAAGGCACCATGTTCTCCTTGGCAAGGCTGTTTCCCCTTGGGGTGTGAGCCGGAGGCCTGGGAAGAGAAATCTCAGGATTGTGTTCTAGCTGCTTCTACTGCTGAGGTCTATGATTCCCAGGAAGCCTCATAAGACAGCTGTTGCTTTCACAGCCACAGAAAACAGTTCAATGATTTTGCCAACTGTTTCAAGGTCATTTTCTTAGTGCGCTCTTTGTAGACGCTAGGATGAAAAAGCTCCTGGATGCCCAATGGTAAATATAATATTTTTGAACATCTTGCATGAATCTTTGCGCCACCAGCTGGTAGAATATATCAAGGTAATGAAACTTCCCAAGCACTCTTAAATGCGCAGAAGGGTTTCGTCCTAATACAGCAAAGGCTGCTTAATCTCTATTGTGTAAATCACAAACGTTCAAATAAGAGTCGTAGTTTCAACTGTTTAAGTGAATAGCAACCATGTGAGAATATCGAAGTTCTGCAAATCCAGTCTCCAAAAGTTCCCATGTTACAACATTTTGGGAAAAATCCCGTTAGAACAAGAAAAATAAGAAATGCATGCTTTCAGAAGGCATACTGTATTAACTTATGGCATGGTTTAAACACATATTTAATAACGTAGTTGTGACTGTTAGATGAAAAGAAAAGCAAAGAGGAACTTCCAAATGCTCCAGCTCAGGGAGCAGAGCGGTGGCCCTTGCTCGAAAACAGGCTACTTTAAATACTGAGAAATGTTAGTGGAAATGAAAAAATATTCTAACAAAATAAATGTATGGCTGTATTCTCACCAATTTTAAAGGTCATAAACAACTCTTCTGGAACCATGTTTATTTACAAAAACAGTCCCATAAGAAATCCCACTTTAGACCACGTGCAACCCAGGTTCTTAAAAAACACCCAATACATTTCGCATTCCTTTAAGCATTGCTCTTGATCTAGTCTTCTTGATAGGGCAGGAATGTGTTCGAGAATTCTACAGTGTAGTGAGTTAGTGTATATTCTTGAGAGAAAAAATGTCTTGCTATGGAAGGATTCACATTTTGGTTACAGATACTGGACTTGTGTTTAATTAATAGAGTTTTTACAGTTCTGCTTGTTTCACCCATCTACCATAGACTGGGAGCAGACGATGGCGTGAACTGTAACTAAAGTAACAAACCTAGTGAACTGCCTTAATTTAATGTATTTACCCTATGTTGGGTGTGCAGAAGAGGAACACCATCTTTAGAAACATTGCACAATACACGCAAAAGGCACGGAAACTAGTCTTTGTCAGTGGGCAAACATGCTTAATAAAATGTCTGCTCCGACTTGTACGAGTGAATTCAGGTGGTATAACAGTAATGGAGGCTAACTTAATTTTTTGCAAGATTTTACAATCTGCCAGGTTTTCAAAATGATTTGTTTAAATGCATGACGTTGATGGCTGTTCATATGAAAACATACAAGACTGTCCTCATTCTTCAGTGTTCTGGAAGTATCAGATGTAAAGGCCTGTTCACAAGAAATTGCGGATATACAGTTCAATGCATATGCTACAAAGAAATACAAATATCAAGTCCATCCCTCATCCAAGCAGCTGCCCTGGCGCGGGAGGCTAAGCACATGTCCCAAACTGCATTATAAATATGATGGACAGCGGTTTCAATCATATCCAAAGCTATCTGCTTTGCCTCCATTATGCCTGATCTGAAGGCTGCCTGATACTCCCCAGGGAGAAGTGCCTCAGACTGCCATTATATCCCATAATTATTGCTTACTGGCTGGCTTAATGTTGTCCACATTGCCTTGGCAGAGCTGTAATGCCGCATTTTGGTGAACCATGCAATTCAGAAAATTCAAAAGATTATACTCCTTGCTCAAAAGAAAAGTGGTGGAAGAGTGACTTGCTGACTTTCTAGTAGATGCCTGCGACTACCACTAATAACAGTCTGAAGGAAGAAAGCTAGACAATCTTTGATTAAGTTCTAAGCCTGACTTGGGGGCCGCCCAAGGTGGGGCAGGGTGGCATCTGAGTCAGTGGCGGTTGGTCCCAAGGGCGTTATGGTAAGAAACCGCTGGTCACACTACCTTGGTCCCAGTCACATCGGACAATCACAATGCCACTGGACAGACCTATCCTGGTGGTGTGGAGTCCTTCTCCAACAAAGAAAAAGGCACCTTTCCCTTCACTGGACAATGGTAGCGATATTTAGATTAATACGGTTGCAGCTTCACATGGAACACAGAAGAAATTTCAGAGTTAGATATAATGTTCCCATTCAATGTGAAAACCGAAACAAGCTTGTCCAGTGTTTCCAGCACTTAATTCACATGCTGTAAACGTAAAAGCCCCCGCTCGGCACAGGCAACCACCAGGGAAAACATCCAAATAACAAATTAATTAGTTTGAATTATTGATGACTAGCTGTTGTCTGCAGCTTCGCTCGTGTGAATTTTGGGAATTGGTACAAATGTTTTTAAAAGACATGAGATTTTTGTTCATACTGTATGAAATATAATTTACAGGTTGATGTCTTAACGTAATAAGTAATGCTATTTCAGACGTTAGTCGGGGAAAATTGGCTACAAAACAAAGATAGTAGTTCCATTGATGTGCGTTCAGAAATGTTTTCGTCCTGTAATCAAATCAACACCGATCACAGCATTACCAGCCCCAATGCGGGTGGAGAAAGTGCATTAAATTGTACGCAAACCCACCTAACGCTTTGTAGGCGTTCAGACTGAGCAGCTAACGCCACTGCTGAAGCTGTGCCACTGATCGATTGACAGGAGTAACGCGGAGTATTCCCTAGCCCACAGCGGATTAGTTGAGAAGAGAAGTACAGGCTCCTAGACCATAGAAAGCGTTATGGCTATTCAACCTCTACTACGACCACAGACAAGTCAAAGGTGCACAACCACCAGACGGTTGAGGATCTTTACCTACACTTTAATAGTAAGAACTTCACCACAGTCAGCACGAGATAACCTATAGTGGACTGACCAGAAGCCAATATCGCTATATATATGGGCGTTCTCTTTGAGATTTAACCAGGGGTTCTATTCAGAGAACTCTGGAAAATAGGGGACCTAATTTGTAACAGCTCCTGAAGAAGGTTCACCACTTTTTAGTTTAGGAATTTCAAGGACTGAAACATGTAGAGCATGCCATGAGAACATCACCATGATTCTTGTAGGAAACCGCTGACACTACATTGGAGATATATCTCGTAGGAATTTGGTATTACTTTTAAGACCTGCTTATGAAAATATGAGTAATCTGATTGGACCAGCGCCACTACTTAGCAACTTAGTTTCTCTATAGATTGCACTTTTTTTTTTTTTTTTTAGAGTAAGAAGTGAACTGTGTATTTTCACTTTTATGAATAGTTTTGTATGTTGTGTATATTCATGATGTTTTTTTAATATTTATTGATTAAAAGAGTTTTTTACTAGAACTGAGGTGTGATCACTTTGCTAATTAGTAGCTACACTATATATACGTATTTGCCCATAACTGGTCTACTGCTGTTTTAGGCTTTCTTACATTCCTGATCTCAACTTTCTTTATAGACACAAACAGACAATGAGATAGATAAAAAAATGAAAATTACTTATTTGGCATCTGCAATCTACAAATAAAACTATTCGATTACTTCTTTGTAAACTACATTAGTGATTCTCCCTTCAGGTGCTAGGATTACAGTTAGGTGAGCTCATTCTGGAACAGCCATGTAAAACTGCCCATGCGAGAAGCAGTCTTCCCTTAGGTCAATCCCCACTACATTTAAGGTCTACCACTGAGATTTGTTGATGGTCATGGTGAAACAAAACTTTAAGGGGAACTGAAGTCTTTTGAATTCAAAAGGATATTCTGAAGACATAAGAGGTATTCGTGGTATGAACACAGACTCCCCCCTGGCCAGAACTGGTTAGCACCGTAGCCTCAATCACATTTCTGTGGAGAGCTTTCACTTGCAATCTGGTGCCTTTACAGTGCTGAGGTGGGTTGAGGTTCTGCAATAATATCAGAGGTGCTCCAACTTTGAGAAGTTTGTGTTCAGGAGGATTTAAAGTGTGCATGAACTTAATGGGGCAGTGGACTGCGTCATCACTTTGTAATCCATTTGGACTCCTCCGAAATAAGTATCTTCTTAATTACAGCAGCCAAATTCAACCCCCTTTGCCACCTCCCATAAGTGGATTTTCAGAAAATGGTAAAACATGCGTTTCTATATTTTTGAGAAGAATCTAAATACCAATTTTCATGTCTTTAACATCTTCGGTTTTTGAGATTGCAGTATCCTCAAAAATCATCAAAAAATGGACACCCCCCTTAGGGGCGGAATTTCCAAAAATCTTTCCTTCGTGGGTTCCCATGTCATGAAAACAATGTACCTTCCAAATTCCTATATGAACTGGTTATATACAGCGCTTCAAGCCAAACTCCTCCAGCTTCTAATTTATGCACCGGGCATCAAAACCATGTTGCATGGCATCGGTCCTTTTGCCAAAGTGAGCATGTTGCCTGTGAGAGATACTTTCGGCTCCAAAATGACAGCATGGTTATAGGGTTAGTCCAACTCTATGAGCCAAAAGCAGCTAAAAGTGCACTCACCGAACACAACCAATCCCAGTCCTCACCCCATTACTAGCCACAGGTGTAGACCCTCTCTGAAAGTCCCACCTGGGTGGTGGGGGGGGGGGAAGAGCTGTACACAGTATACAGAGAGCCTCAGTTACTCAGTGTGGGTTGTTTGAAGAAAGTTGTAGTGGGCGGTGGGACAGTGTTGGAAGTGCAATAAGAGGAGCGACGAGGAGGTGCTGGAACAGAGAGGGGGAGAAGACACTGGAAGAGGTGTCGACCACAAAGGAGAAGAAAGATGTAATACTACCAAAGGAGGAGGTGGTGCTACCAATTGAGGTGGTAATAACAGAGGCAATGGAAAAAGAGGAGGAACTAGTCAATGGACCAACAGCTGAGGGGAAGCAGAGGGTAATCCTTTAGACAGGAAGGCATGAAATGGCCATGTTGGCCCCAAGATAGCAGGAAAGAGGCCCAGCGAGGAGGGCAGAGGAGCAGTCAGGGTGGTCGTGAGGGGGCTCTGAGAATTAAGATATTAAGTGCCCCAGAGTTAAGAGAGTGCAGAGTGCCAACTAGCAGCAATGACAATCCTTGGACCTTACTATCCCTGACATATATACTATGGGTAAATCAAATGCTGCCCCAAAAGTCTATGCAATGGACAGACTTTTCACAGTTGAGGGCCAAGGACAGAAGAAAATGTAATGAATCCTGGTCTGCTTGCAAGCCATTGGGAAGTGAGGCATTACCACACCCAGTGTGAGTATTATATTTGGCTCATATTTCACCCAGTTTTGCTGACCTCGACAACACCTGTGTAGGTTTCCTGACAGAAAGCATAGGACAATATCTTAGATCAGTACTGCAGTTTACTGACTATGCAGAGTGGGACTTCTTCCAAAACCTTCGGGCTTCCCCAATGACATTCTTTTGAATGTGAACACACAATACTGTGGAGACTCAGGCTAGTACAGAAGCAAACATGCCTCCCTCAGAAGTTGGAGGCACAGGAACTGAAATGTTCATAAATTCCATCAGGCTTTCCATTCTTTCATGGAACTCACACACTTAGAAGACATTAGGAGGGAGACATTCAGTCTTATCCACATTAACAGCCTAAAGGAATAAACGCTACCTCAGACTTAACTTTAGTACGAAGCTCTTGGAATCCAATAGCCTGAGGGCCATTACTTGCTCCACATGGAGAACCTCAGGGACTATGACAAATGCCCAGCAAGTAAAGGTCCCTGGAGAACTCTCCTGGGACCAGGAACACGCTGAAATCTGTCCATCCATGGCCTTGGGTGTTGTGATAAAGTCTGACTCACCTAACATTTCCTCTTTGGCTTATCCTCGATAAACATTCTTAGACTCGGAGGACTCCGCTGAAGATCTCTAAAAGCACTAAACAGCTTTTTTTGTGAGCAGATTTGATCAAGCATCGCAGAACGTGCAAAGATCCCTTATGTGATCTGGGCAGAAGCACTCCATGCACAGTACATATGGCTCCATTGAGGCAAAGTTTGTTTACGAGCCACAAGGTGTGAAAAAAGCTTGCTGTGGCATAAGACCGCACCAGGGACCGGTAGGAGGCAGCAGGAATAAAACTAAGAAAATACCTCTACCTTTCAGGCATCCAGTTCTTTCAATACATGGTTGAAAGGACTGGCAGGCGGAGCTGGAGAGTTGAGTATATAGGAACAGAGAGATATGCCCCATGCATGCATTCCAGTTTCTAATTTAAATTAAAGGTTTTGTGTGGATACAAAAGGCTCCAGTCCCATCCTCCTGCGGAAATATTCCATTAATATGGAAGAAAGTGTATGTGATAATTTAGTGTCACATTCAAAATGTGATGCAAAAAAACGGGACTGGTCATTCAATTGCTATAAATGGTTAACAAGCTAGCTTAACTTTGAACAAAGCCACATAATTTCTATTAGTCTTTCTCTTTATGAACATCTTTATAAACATACAAAAAGGCTACAGGAAACAAAACATGTTAATGTGATTTGACTAAGGTGAGCAAGTCGAGATGGTCTATCTTGGCATGTACTCACCCGCAGACATAGATATGGGCATTTTCCTCATTGATTAATTTCCAGATGTTTTCTTTATTCTTCTTCAGCAGATGCTGCACATAAACCTGAGTAACGTAAAGACATTTTGATAAATGCACTGAAAGTTAAGCTCCAAGGTTGACAACATGGGAAAGAGTTTAACATTGTCAATCTCATAGGAGTGGTTTATTGCAGTAACTATGTATCACAAAGAGGGTAGCTGTCAGACAAAGTTAGAACATACTGCCAATTCTGTATGTTGCTGTTTAGAACAAGATGATCGTGGTGTTTTATAAATCACAAGTGTCCAGCCTTATGGTCTAATTTTAGGATCCCTTAGGTTTTAAGACTATGTGCAGATTAATTTGTACATATATACACAGTTTTGTTGAACAAAGAGCTTTTTTGTTGTACATTGGTTTTATTACATAAAGCTTCTGGTACCGGATATGCAACAATCAAGGTAGAACATCCAAGTACATTTGTAAGTGGGCAGACATAATTAGAGCATGCGTCTCAAATATGTTCTGCAACAATACATTTCAAAGACAAACTACAACAACATATCACTCGCATTTAGTTTAACAATATCATAAAAAAAATAAAGAAGTGAAAAAATGGAAAGACAAAAGTGAATTATTGTATTGTATTAACTAGCCATGTTGTAAACACCACATGCTGCTCTCTTTGCATATCAGTGATCAAAGATGCATCACCCACTGCGTACTAATCTCTCCTAATGCACTAATGAAGTCTTTCCTTCCAAGTAGCCACTACCATACATATCATTAAAAAAGATCTCTTAGGACCTGAATAGCTCTGCTCACAATCGGCCCATCTCTCTCCTTCAGCAGTACGCAAACATTCTGAAAATAATGGCATTCAATAGGATCACCAGTTATTTGGAAGCTAACAGACTCAAGAACCCCTGTTGATCTGGTTTCAGCAGCTACGGTCCCATTCAAATGGTTTTGTTTCTGGCCCATGTCAAATTTCCTCAACACTGCCCATCACCACAAACTCATGCATACTGGTCCTCTACTTCTTTTGACACTTTGGAACATTGCTCTCACTTTAGTGTTGTTCGCTTGCAGATTTCTACACCTCCTTCCACGGCATAGTTCATTACGCCACTTACACTCACTTTCTTCGGTTCCATTTGTCTGGCACAACACAGCACTGTTTGCCCAGAATTAATTACCTTTCTCGAGTGGCTGTCCTCTGTTTTAGATCCGTTTCTATGGGCACTGGAACATGTTGCAGACATTCGTTTCCCCCTACTGCATTCTCCTTTATCCGCCTACCCCCCCCAATTACCCCTCCATGACATCCCATTCCAGTATCCAATGGCAGTAGTGGTGACCCATACAGCGTTCCGGTGATCTATGCTATGGCACCATTGTCCTAGGACACATACTTGCTGCACAAGGGTGTTGCATAATCTACTGTTCTCTTGTCCTGAGCCTCTAAAAGAAGAAGTTACTCTCTTACCTGGTAACGTTCTTTCGATGGGATGGTCCAACGATGTATTCCATATCTATGACAGTAATCACCACAGCTGTGCTGCTTCGGAAAATCTTCGGCGTCTGCGTCCTGAGGACCTCCTCCGATGGCCGACGTCACTGGATGTTATAAGTAGGACGCACGACGCCCTTAGCCTCAGTTGTAGTTTTTTCCCAGAACGTGTGCCACCAGTCTTCTGCCAGTCTGACACACAAAGCCTTGCGGAAACATAAGCTGCAATCGCATAAGAAATTCTGTAGCGGGGAAGGTAGGGAGGGAGCGATATGGAATACACCTTTGGACCATCCCATCGAAAGAACGTTATCAGGTAAGAGAGTAACTTGTTCTTCGAGGGGATTGGGTCCTCCGACGTATTCCATATCTATGACAGACTCCCAAAGCAGTACCAATGCAAGGAGGTGGGAAAAGAATTTAGAAAACAGAAATTTAGCATGCCCAATCAAATTGCGGAGTAAAGGACCGCCTTGCCAAAGGCCAGATCCTGCCCCCCGGATGGAATCGAGGGAATAGTGACGTACAAAAGTATGCACTGAAGCCCAGGTGGCTGCATCACAGATGTTTTGAATAGGAACACCCCTCCGCAGGGCAGTAGAGGCAGCCATACCCCTGGTAGAATGGGCTCGTAAGCCGACCAGTGGGTCCTTACCCGCCAAGCGGTAACACTCGGAGATAGCCAAAATAATCCAGCGAGACAGTCTGTTTCGTCTCAGCCTGTCCCAGACGCTTTCCAGCGTAACCAATGAAGAGCTGCTCGTCCACTCTGACCCAGGACATGTGTGAAATATAAAAGCTTAACGCTCTCCTAGGATGAAGCCTATGGAGCCTCTCCTCTTCCTTATCAGGATGTGGAGGAGGATAAAATGCCGGAAGAACAACCTTCTGTCCTAAATGAAATTCCGATACCACCTTCGGAATAAAAGAAGGACAAACCCAAAGGACAATCCTGTCCTTATGAAACACAGTGAAGGGTGGCTTAACTGAAAGTGCCTGTAACTCACTCTGCGAGCGGAAGTGACCGCAACTAAAAATACAGTTTTCAGAGTTAACAGACTCAAAAGGCATGAATGCAAAGGCTCAAACGGAGCACCCATCAGAAACTTGGGAACAAGGTTCAAATCCCAACCGGGCACCTGGAAAGGTGATGGAGGGAACACATTAGTGAGCCCTTTCAGAAACTGAGAAATTAAAGGAATCTTAAAATAGGAACACTCCTCAGAGCTTAAATATGGACAGCGCCGCCAGGTAACCTTTAATGGTACCCACTTGAAGGCCCCTATGGGCCAAAGAAAGCAAAAAAGACAGAACCATGGGAACTTCACATGCAGAAGGATCCACATTCTTAACCCTGCACCAGTCGTAGAACTTTCTCCAACGGCAACGGTACAGGGACTTTGTTGCGGGCCTCCTGGCCGAAAGCAACACCTCCATCACTTCTTCAGGGAGATCCCAATCCTTATACCTCAACCTTTCAGAAACCAAGCGTGAAGGTTGAGGGACCTGACCTCTGGATGGAGAACCTGACCCCCTTCCGTGAGAGCAGATCATCTCGGTAGGGAAGACGACGTGGAGGGCAGATGGACAGGTCGAGAAGGTCCGGGTACGATGTCGTCAAGGGCCCACGCCGGAGCAATGAGGATCATCCGGGAACTGAACCTCTGCAGTACTTGCGGGATGATGGGGACTGGAGGAAATGCGTACAGCAGTGGGAATGACCACTCCACCACGAACGCGTCTCCTAAGGCTCCGTTTGGAGGAAATGCCTGCGAGCAGAATCTCTCGCACTTCCGGTTGACACTGGAGGCGAAGAGATCCACTTGAGGGGTCCCCCAACGGGCAAAGATCCCCAGGTGAATCTCCTGAGCCAACTCCCACTCGTGAGAGATCGCGCTCTGCCTGCTCAGAGCGTCCGTCGTCTCGTTTTCGTCTCCTGCCAGATGAACTGCCGAGATCGAAACTTCCTGCTGGATTGCCCAGAACCAGAGCTGCATCGCCTCCCTGCACAGTGGAAGTGACCCCACGCCCCCCCCCCCTTTTTGTTGAGGTAGTGCATGGCCACCATGTTGTCCGTCAGGATCAGGACACTCTTTCCTCACACAGTCGGCAGAAAAGCCTTAAGGGCTACCCTGACGGCCCTCAGCTCCAACAGATTGATATGGAGTCTGGACTCCGACGGAGACCAACGACCGCTGACTGTCAACTCGTTGGCATGAGCTCCCCATCCCGTGAGGGACGCGTCCGTCACGATCGTCACATCCAGCCAGGGCAGCCAAAATGGAGCCCCCCCTTCATCAGATTGCCTTTCGTCGGCCCACCACAGAAGGTCCTGGGCGACCGAAGACGGCACCTGAACAGGGTCCGACATCCTGCTGGAGGACAGACCACTGGAGCTTGAGTGCCCATTGCAAAGATCTCATCCACAACCTGGCCTCTGGCACCAGAAGAATGCAGGATGCCATGAGGCCGAGCAGTCTCAAGAACTCGAACGCTGGAAGAGTCTGGGCAAGTTGAAACATGTGTACCATCTGCTGAATGTGATGAGCCCTCACCTGGGTAGGAATACACCGCCCTAGGGACGTGTCGAGCAGTGCTCCGATGTACTGGAGCCTCTGAGTGGCTGTCAAATGGAACTTCAAGTTGAGGGAGAAGCCCAGCTTGTGGAGGGAGTGGCAGGTGACTGACAGATGATCCAGGTCTTGCTCGGAAGAGCGCGCCCTGATCAACCAATCGTCCAGGTAGGGGTAGACGTGACTCCCCCTTTCCTGAGGTGTGCTGCCACCACTACCATGAGCTTGGTGAAGACCCTCAGGGCGGAGGTCAATCCGAACGGCAGGACCCGAAACTGAAAGTGCGATTCGCCAACCACGAACCTCAGGTACTTCCTGTGCTTTGGATGGATCGGCACATGAAAATAAGCATCCTTGAGGTTCTATGGCACCTTTCTCCAGCAGGGATTGAATTTCCTGTGCAAGGAGCGGATCCAGACTCTTCAAAGAGAGATTCCCAGGTGGATTGTCTTGAGGCGTTTGCCAGAAAGGAAGACAGTAGCCGTGGGTTATGATCTCCAGAACCCACACATCTGAAGTAATGGCACGCCACTCTGCAAGATGCTGCGCCAGCCTTCCCCCAAATGGCGAACCATGGGACATGGCCTCATGACTGAGCTGAAGCGGCTGCAGCGTTGCCTGAGGGCAAAGAGGCAACAGCCGAGCGGCCTTGGCACTTCGAGTACCTTGTTTTCCACCTCTGGCACTCCTACGTTGGCCCCTTTGACTGGCAGCTCCTCTCGCTTTACCAAAGGATGTGTAATAACGAAAGGACCCTCCCCTCCATTGCTGTCCCTAGGACAAAAAGGCGGAGGTTGTCGAACTGCAGCGCCCAATGACTTCGCTGCAGCTTTGGAGGTCTGCAACCTCTCAAGACTCTCGTCAGCCTTGCTGCCAAAAAGATGTTCCCCCGTCAAAGGGCATGTTGAGGAGGCGAGCCTGCACATCAGGAGCAAACCCCGACTTCCACAACCACGCAAACCTGCATATCACGGTGCTCGCCGCCATGGACCGGCTGACGCAATCTCCCATGTCCAAACCCAACTGAACAACCTCACACATGACATCCTTGCCATCCTGAACCATGGCAAGGAAACCACCCCGTTCATCCACTTCAGGAATATGTTCAGCCGCCAAAGAAACAGTTCCACAGAGTGTGCGTGAAACGAGACAAGGCACAAATGAGAGTTGGCCGCCTGAAGCGCCATACCCCCTGCAGAAAACACTTTCTTCACCCAGCCATCAAAACGCTGGTCGTCCCCATCAGGAGGGATGGTAGGGTACGACGCCTGCTTTGCTGGGGCCGTAGCCGCCTGCACCACCAAACTCTCCAGAGTAGGGTGCTTGGACAAGTAAGCAGGGGTCACAACTGGCTGGGCGGTATTTTCGCGGCAAAGACTTGCTCACTGGCGGGAGACTCTCCGGAGCAGTCCAAGCCGCCGCCACCCTCCTCTGCAGAGCCATATGAAACGGCAGGACCGGGTCAGTTGGTGAACCAACGTCGAGGATATCCGTAAGGTCATCCTGAACAAACTCCCCTGGGGGAGCAGACCATCCTTAGTACTCGGTGACCCGTGACCTAAGGCGCCGGTACAAAGAATCGGCATGAAAGCCAGCCTCAGGCCTACAAAACTCCACCTCCGGAGAGGTGTCCAGTCCACTAGCATCATGCAGTGACTGCCTCATGTCCTAAAACTGGCTATGGCCCGAGAGAATCTCGTCAGGCACCGTGTCAGGCACCATGCCATCATCAGAGCCCTCATCCACCTCTGAAATGAACTCCAGATGGCAGTAAGAAGGCACAGAACTGGAACCAAAGCAATGCTTGACCTTGGAAAGAGCCTTTGTAGGTGATTCCCCTGAGCCACGGGGTACCCCCGTCGACACAGCCCTGAAAGGCATCGAGTGAATCGGCGCCAGCGTCGAGAGAATCGGCGCCGGGAGAATCGGCGTCGACGACAGACGCGGCGCCGACAACATCGACGGCGTCAACACAGGCCTCGAAGGCGGAGCCCCGAGCGTGTCCCTTGACATCCTGGCCGCCGACGACTTCCTCAGAGGCGGAGCCTCGAGAGAGTCCTCCGACGACCTCGGCGCCACCAGCATTGACGTCTTCCTCGAAGACTTCACAGGTTCATGCAGTCTCGAGCGTGTCGAGGACCGGGACCTGGACCGGGCATGCCGAGAACGATTCCCCTTGTCCGAGCGGGACCTTTCCCGCGAATCGTGACGACCACCCGAGCCCGAAGGCATGCGAGCGGCGTCTCTCGGTTGATCACGACTGACCCCACTCGGAGGCACGGACGAACCTGTGCCATGCGATTCGAGAATCGCCAACATTTTCTTCCCGAAGGAAGCCCATTCCTCCGGTGTCGCATGCTTGGTGGGGTAAGCGACCCTCGGATGAGGGCGGGGAAGGCGACCGATGACGGCACTTCCGGGAGTGCCTCGAAGAGGCAGAGGAGTGGCAAGACCGACTCTGGGACCGAGACCCACTGGACTTCTGACGACGACGCAGAGAGTCGCCCTTCAAGTCGTCTGTCGAAAGCCCCGCAGACCTCGACTTCCGGGGCTTGGACACCTTACCTACCGGTAACTTCTTCTTGTGCTCCCGCAAGGCTTTCGACGTGAGCGACTGGCAGTCGACACAGTCATCCATGTCATGGGCCTCCCCGAGACACCAGAGGCAGGCGTCGTGCGAGTCCGTGACCGACATCTTGGACCCACAGTCCCCGCACTTCTTAAAGCACGGACGCGGTGTGGAAGACGAGGTAGACATCTTCACAAAGAAATTAATTAACAAACAGGTTCGAAGAACCGAGAAAGCAACAGAAACTCCAAAGAGTCGAGGCGCGCCGAGATTCCCGAAGCGAACACGTTCGCAGAAAAAACGAAACTGAAGCTACGGGCGTGGTGCGTCCTACTTATAACATCCAGTGACGTCAGCCGTCGGAGGAGGTCCTCGAGAGCTGCGTATCGACGTCATCGACGCAGGACGCAGACGCCGAAGATTTTTCGACGCAGCACAGCTGTGATGATTACTGTCATAGATATGGAATACGTCGGAGGACCCAATCCCCTCGAAACTCAGAATTTGTGATCAGAAAGGTAGGATTTAATCCAGGCAAGTACAGTCATTTGCTATTCCCTGGGATATGGCTACCTCGAATGCCAGCACTCCTCCACTGGGCATTCACTCACAAATGCTCTGTTTTCATACCACTACTCTCACTCATATTTTTCTGCAGATAATACACTGATATACTTGTTGCCTGCTGTCAGGCTAAACTTCTCCTCTGGGATCTTTGTACGTCTCGCAGCTCTTTGTCACTGCATGGAACTTTACTGCCTTATGCGGAGTTCTAAGATGAAATTCATCTACATGACTCCTAAGAATGCACCACCAGCTTGCCCTCAGCAATATCCTTTTCCTCCTGACACAGTCCACTTTCTCCCAAAGGTCACAAACTTAAGGTCATCTTCAACGGCAATCTGAAGTTTCAACAATTTATCAACTTTATCATCACCGCTGTAAGACTAAACTTGCTCAATATCTGTAAAATTCGTCCTTGTCTCAACTACCATTTGTCAAAACCTACCCATGCTAATCAGTAGTCTTGACCACTTCTGTAGCCTCTTTCTTTGCCTTGTACTCTACCACCCCCCTTAACTTTTCAAACCATACTCTTTATATCATCCCCAGATTCTCACTCGCCTCGCCCAGACCGCTGCTCTTAAGAGGGATTTTCAGAAACAACCCCTAGGAGGGTTCAGAGAGGCAAACCTAGTTAGCAAACTGGGTTATTGACACTTGGGTCTGAAAACAGCCAATCAAGGAAGCATAGCAGGCTTCATAAATATGGCTGGGGTAATGGTACAGTAAAACTAGACAGAAGTACACAAATACACCTTTTATTAGGCCTTAAAACATTGCATACATGTACACACACTAATCTCACCTGAATTCATCTACACTTTACTCTAAAAATAGTAAAAAATAATTTAGCACTAAAACAGTAAGTAGGGAAAACACATTAGAAAAGCAATTAAAGAAATACACTAGCTTATAAATTAAGGCTTGAAAAACCTCTGAAGTCCTTCCTTTATCATGTAGGTAGACCAAAGTTTCTAGGTAAGTAAGTATTTGTTGCATGGAGCTGGAATTCTTTAAAACTGAAGAAAAAGTATTGGCAACGCCAAAAGGAAGGTAAATGTTGCAGTGAAGGAGTAAGTGAAGGTCAGTTCAGTACATCAGGGGTACTCTCCATAATTCCACCACTTTCAGGGATGTTCATGGGGAAATCCTTGGCCAGAACTACACCGACCATGCAAGGGAGAGTTAGGGAGTGGACATTATGGCTATACAACCCTATAGCGGGACAACGGAGTGGGAACAGGTACGCAAACTTCCCTACCCTTACTCTGATTCTCTAAGAAGATACACCTAGGGTTCACAGAGTTGCTGGGCCAACTTAATTCAGTCAGTGCAGAGATTCCGGGAATCCAAGAGCCATGGTTGAAGTGGTAGTTTTCCGGGTCTGTATTGGGTCCGGCTAGGTGGCTGTTCTCAACTCCGTCAAGACTGCTCCCGATACTATGAAGCTGGACGTCCCAGGCACCACAGGACGACAACCACTACAGGTCCCATTATGACTGGAGACCCCAGGATACGATAGACTGGCAGCAGCGAAGAAATCTTTGATCATATGGCGGGAGGCAACACTTGTGGCGATGAGTAACACTGTTCCAGGAAGGCCCCTCTTCGTGATAGAGAGCAGCAGCTGCTGGATTTTGACCACAAATAGATGACCTGCAGAGTTCCAAGTCGAAACTCAAGACTGATGCGCTCAAGATTTCCTGGATGAAACAGGCCAGCTCCACACTGCTGGAGGTTTCTGAGGACAAGATCCTCGTGCAGCAGTCTCGATTAGTTGGTCAGCCCAGCCCAATGGTCGAAGCATCGCCACAGGTCTTCATGAGATCGATGCAAAGAGATGGGGCTTTGCAGGACTTGGCTGGAGGTATTTAACTGTCGTCCTCGGGTCTTACGTCCACTGCAACTCTTCATATGGGTCTTTGCTCCAAATGACCATCTGGGGAACCAAATTCAAGGTGGGGTTGCCCACAGCCTACCAATGGTAACAATCGGCATCATTCAAACTGGCAAGGGTGGTCCCCATCATGGTCAGCTTGTTACCTCACATCTGACCAGCAACAGACAGTCCCAGCCTCCACATCCATCCAGATGCTCACACCAGCATTCTGCCTGGGAAAGTGCTTGGCATACATAGCATTTCAATACCTCAGAAGGCAGGAACGAAGGTCAATGCAAAAAATGACCAAAGAGGTGAAAAATGTGCGGTACAGCCATTTTGAGTAAATGGCTTGAAATACCATTATGCTGTGAAATGCAAAAGTGCACTTTGTGAAAATGATACACAGTATAAAATTATCTGCTGCCACTGGCACATCTTGGGCACCTCGCAAAAATTTCAGAAATGTTACAAAACGTAAAAGGGATACAAAGTACCCCTGCAGACCTTCACTGTAAGGTGAAGTGTGCTACAGTAAAATCTTGCACTGGTAGCAACATGAGCTGACCAGTACTCCAAAATGAATGAGCCAACAAGGAAAGAAAGCAAAAAGGCTTTATTTGCCTCTAAAATTCAGGATAAGGTTAAAATCATAGGAAAATGGAGGGGGTTCAATTGAGGTCAATGGAAGGAAAGACGCAAAAAGAAAACCTCTTTCATAACAGCTTCCATACCGGCTGGTACTTCGCACACACCCGGTCCCACTACAAGTATTTACTACTAGTTTTCAAATCCATCCATGGGCTAGCCATTTTCCACCCTACTCGTCCTCTTCACTGGAGGGCTCCATCTCAAAAAACCACCAAGATTCATATAGTCAAGTTTCCCTTACGTTCAATCTTCTACTTCTTGAAGAACCGCCATAATACTGCCTTACATCCCACCACCCCATGTATGCCTCACTACTTACACTAATGAATGTATTTTGATTTTGTTCAGCATATACACATCCCTTGTTCCATTAGAGCAATCTCACCCAAAAATGTCTTCTTACCATGCAGTAAAGCTAATGGATGCAAAGGTTTGACTTGGGGGTATTATTTAGTAATCTACATATTTAATTCAAATAGGCAGCAATGAGGTACGTTTTGAGGTGGGATTTTAAGATTCTGAATTGATCTATTTGACTAAGGCCCAAAGGCAAGACATCCCTCAGTTGCAGTACAAAGTACTGGGATGCTCTACCAGGTGAGCATAACTTTTTAGATCTAGGTATATAGACCAACTGGCTACCTGAGCTCAATTAAAGGGTTGACGTGTGTTCACATTTTCTCGTGAAGAAAGTGGCCCCTGTTGATCGATGGCTTTAAACGAAACGTAGTCTTGCATTGCACTCTTAACGGCACTGGGAGCTTGTGTAAATTCTGTAGGGCTGAGAAGATATGCTCCCTTTGCCTTATATTAAGGATCGTTCTGCTTTCAGTGTTCTACAAATGTTCTGGGCTTTTTTTGGGACTAGATATAGGACTTTAGCATCATCTAACCAGGACAGCACAAGCCCCACCAATGCTGATCTTCCATTTGGCCAGTTAAGGTATGCAAAGACATGTGTCTTTGTATGCAGATGGAAAAAGCCTGAATGAATGACAACAGCTATCTGGGAGTTCACAGTGAAACCAAGGTCCAATAGAACACCCATCCTTCTCATCTCATCTCATCTCCTGTATTGTAACCAAACAATTTCAGAGTTTGTTGGTTGGGTCAGAATTCCATTTTTGGAGTTATTTTGTCTGACTTGGAAGGTCCCCTTCTCAATTTGCTGGATTACTTGTTTTTCACTAAATTATTCTCTCAGTCAGGCTTGGTCGTAAACCTGTAAGTTTGGTTCTATCGTTTTATGTGCCGTGCCTTAAGAGTCGTTATGACTTGGGGGGTGAAGGGAGGGCAAAGGGGGTGAGAGGTTGAGGAGGGGAAATTACATGATAGACTGTTCTTGCCAAAGTGGGTTACACTTGTAATTGTTGGCTACATTGAAAAAGTCTGGTTCTCGCTATAAATGCTAATAAAATCAAGTTTAAAAAAAATAAAGATTTTTTAAAATTATTTTTAAGAAGAGTCATTATGACGATGTACCAGAGTCTCCTGGATGACGTACCCTCTATGCTAGTCATGTGGCTAGGCTTGTGGTGGCTTTGGTGGTGTAAATGGTTCTACTTGATGGAATCCATTTGACCTGGCTGGGCCTTTTTGACCCCCCTCATCCGGTCATCAAAATGGAGATTGCAGTTGTTTGCCACAAAGGCCTGAGGGTTCACATGGCTATTCTTTGTCCCTGTGTGTGAGTGGTGATGGCCATCTTTGGCCTATCAATGTGTGTGTCCCAGGACTG
Organism: Ambystoma mexicanum; assembly: GCF_040938575.1. NCBI lineage: Eukaryota > Metazoa > Chordata > Amphibia > Caudata > Ambystomatidae > Ambystoma > Ambystoma mexicanum. The sequence continues at coordinate 440,380,232 of NC_090931.1, read as the reverse complement.
ACCTCTGTAGTCAGCCTGAAACCAGTTCTGACTGGCATATGCATGTGTGAAGCACTGTGGATTCTTTCCTTTGTATGAGAGGCCCTTCCATAATTCATGAGTGTGCTTGGAGGGATGGCCTGCCACTGGCAGACCACCCTTCTGTTTGAATGATGCATGGCATGTGATTGGGTGTGGTTTTCACTCACTGATTCCAGAAGGAGGGGAGGGGGAGGCCACTTAACCATTCACCTTGTCAAGAACTAGAACTCTGAACCTGCAACAACATCCTGTGATACCCTGAATATTCCGACGGTGAAACTCTGCCGCTTCCAGACAACTAGAAGGAACTCGCAGAGGCGATTCTTTCCCCTGCTCTGGTGGGGATAATTGGATCACAGTTGCTGCCTGAATGCCTAATCTCATTGTAGCTTTGGGCAGTTAAAACCCTGGCACCATCGGAATTGGAATGAAAACAAGCATGGAAGGAACCAGCGTGCAGAGGGAGGGAGAAGAGACCAAGAACAGCATGCACAGAAGAGCTCTGCACAGCCGATGCAGGTAAATTATTGTCTAGTGGGCACAGAACTGTGTTGGTGAGATGGAGTATGGAGACTGTTGAACAGTAATTAGAGCATGCATTCACGAGCAACAGGCCCCTAAAGCGGCGCACCTTAATTCTTGAAGGCACAGTATGCTCTGGTCCTCACTGTGCACGCCAAAATATTCTTTTCCCCATGCACAGGGACAAGTACAAACTGTGCTGCAAATGAGAATTAAAGAGGGATGCACATAACATGCAGTGGGGGAAGCCAACAATGACCGCACAAAACATGTATTGAGAGTTAGCCAATAGTGACAATACAAACAGTACGACAAAGCAAACAATTTACCTTCTGCTCTTGGTCCCTGGAAAAGGCTACATTGAGCTGTGTGAGGGCTCCTTCTGCATGAAAACGTTTCAACTCCTCTTTGTAGAGATAATCTTCGTTTTCGTGCCGGCAGCCATAGTAAAGCACTGTATCACCCACTTCTTTGCCTGCAACACCGAGAAAGCACATTGTTAAACAAATCATCTCTCATAGTTAAGGCATCAGTGAAACATTCTCAAATGACAACAGCCCTTGCATGATTCGTCTCAATCTCAAAGCAACTTGGATTCAAGATCTAAGTGCCGGAAGTGCCCCAAAAGTGCTGTTGTGCTGAGCGGACTAAGCACTATAGTGGACTTCTCTCCTGCTCCAATCACTGCGAGTTTCATTTTCAACATCGCAGTCCATGCGCAAGAGGAAGGGCAGTGAAACTGAAACAGTGGACCACGAACCCCAGAGTAAATATTCCTATTATTTTGAATAGGCGTCGTCACCCGTCACTCTACCTTGGGTGTTGCTTTCCTTGTGCTGAGTGAACTCTAACTCTATTTGGTTTGGGACTTGGTCTGGGGACTGCTTTTGGATTGTCTTTGCTCTTAAGACGGTGAGCATGTTACTCATTGCAAAACTCACGCCCCGTATTCTCTCACTTCCTTCTAGAAGCTGTGCGGCCTCATCTCGGATCGGCCCCTTGCTCCCCCCGCCTCCCACCTCCTACACAGCCTACTTAGCACTAGGTGCTCACGCACCCATGCGTGCACCCCGACAGTGCTTTTAGGCTGTGCGGGTAAGTGGTGTGGCGGTGGGGGTAACGTACATTTATGTACCTATATGTGAATTATCTTAAATTGATTTGATATCAAGTTGTCTGAGTGGGTGATGGGACGGAGTAGAGGAGTTGATTATTATCTCTGTACAAGTGAGTCTGGGTTAGTTTTTCTTACTGAGTATTCTATCACTGGTGTACTGTAATTGTTACGCACAACCTACTAGTAATAACTATAAGACTTACATGATAGCACGGTTGTTCAGTGGGCACACAGAGGGTCAACCCTCACTTAAACAGCGACAAGGTGACTATCTTAGGGAAAACGTTATCGTTACCCCCAAACTTAATCTGCTCTCTCAATCGATTTTGGAACATAAATCATCTATCCCAGTTCTCAAAGAGTAAAATGCATAACAACTCACTCACTCACTAATGATCAAACAATATGCCATGAAATTGCATTTGCGTACTTGAAATCCTCCCTTAATGCTCCTACACCACCTCACGCTGAAATACCAACCTAGAACAGGGAAAAGGAGCAAATACTGAATTCAAGAAAAAGCTTTTTGAGTATGCGTGATATGGAGGAAGTTATTGATATACCTAAGGCGGAGGATCCCTCCCTGTACCCTCCCTCAGATATATCAATCCTGGCCCCAGCTGTGCTCACTGAACTTGAAAAAAGGGTGGAGCTATCAGGAGGACCCTCTACTCCTGTCACTGCACCTTCAGGACGAATTGCGAAATCCACTTACATATGAGTGAGAACATTCCACGCTTTTCTACACTGAATAGGTGTAAGGACGTATGTGAGCAGTCTCCCATTCATCCTTCAAATTCATGTGAGACACAAGAACACAGAGGTTGCATTACAGAACCCCCATGATCACGATTCATACTTAGGGGAAGGTTTTGCAAAGCCGATAAAATGATCGCATCTAGAGCATTCCTCCTCTCTACGATCTGATCTACCATTACCAGCTGAGGAATTGAAAACACTTGAATCTAATTATCCCGTCATACATAGAATCTTAAACCTTCTAGATAAAGGCCATTATTATACACTCTATGAGCTGAGGGATACCAAAACTGCACTGGCACAGATGTTATCAAAATTAAATAAATTGGAGGGATTTATTTTCTCGGAAAATTACAAACGTGAAGGGGGGTCCAAATCACCTCACAGTGATAATTGTAAATATTCGATTGCCACTCAAACCACGAGGTCTACAGAACAAGAACCTTCTGACAACAAGCGTGCAGGGGCGCAACCCGCCTTCTCTTTTCCCCAATCATTTGCCCAAACGATAAATGTTGTTACTTCAGGGGATGTGATACAAATATATACGCACGCCCAATTATGACAGATGATAACTTTCCACTCTGATCAATTGCTATTCTTCAATCAGTCTAATGAAGGGGAAGTGATAGTGGACAATTCCAATGAGGGTGCGATCCCCAATGTAGGGGATATCGATCATCTAGATAGTTTCCTCTTCAATCAGCTGTGCAAGGGCAGAGGGGCTAAACCCAAAGAAACTCAAGTTGAAAGTGATGCTGTTGGTGAAAACTCCTTAGAGAATGTTGATCAAAAGCATTTTGAAAAGAAAAGAAAAAAGGTCATACATACGTGCACTCAAAATACTTCAACTTCGTAATGTCGTACAATCTGAGGTAAATAAAAAAAAATAAAAAGGACAAAAAAAATCCTAAAAAACGAATTAAGATCCTCAAAAGGGAAGCTGTTAAGAAGGATGCAGCCTCTAACTTGGTGGCTTCTGAAGAATCCTCTGTTCTCAGAATCGATGTGGAGGAACTTTCTATAGAAAGTAGATTAGCCCTCCAGCTTGATCCAGAGGGATGTAGCAAGTTCAATTCCTCCAATGCACCCAACCAAGATGCTGTGATGCCCAAGAAACCCACGAATGAATGAATTTGCTTCTTCCTTGACAATACCTCAGCAGACCCTAATATCAACCTATTATAAACCAATTCCCAATAAAAAAAAACTATTTCTGATAGTGGGGGTTTTAATATTCCCTCAAAAAAACAGCACAGATACACGAGTATCTATAATTGGATGCACAAGAATTGAACCGACAAAGGTTGTGCCACTACAGCAAAATATGCCTACTTCATTGTGCATTGATGACAGGTTGCGACTTGGGAAGCTTTTATCCGAGGGTGGAACTCCTCCTCTCCATCTCCCATGTGTAGTGAGTTATCGCTCACCAGGCCAAATACAAGATGCCGTTTTGCCTGGTGATCGCGTTTCATCAAAAATCGATATACATGAAGGATGTGCTAGTCAGGAGGAGAAGAACTTGCCGAATTCCCCCGGGATCTCTTCTATAATGGGATGGGTCAGTTCTCCTGAGATCAATGGCGACAAGAGCTTAAATCGCTCATTTATGCTTCAAGCATTTCAGAAAATTCCTGCTCTAAGAATGCTTGCTTCAAGAGATAGTGAATGGATAACACTCACTCCTATTAATAATTATAGGATGATGTTACAAGTGCAATCCACAATAATCGCGGAATTGCTTTGGACGCACAAAAGAGAACTTTATATGATAGGTCTACCCCTGGACTTCTTACAATCCATTGAGGAAGCAATTGCATTCAATGAGAAGCCCTTAGAAACTCAACAATTAGCTGTAAATCCTATTCTATGCAACCAATCAACACAACTTCCTGAAGCCGCAGTAATAGCACAACTAGCGACCATCTCTGTGAATACCAGAGACTGGTCTTGGCTGTCGGTACTATTAGCTGCTCCTAAGGAACCTAAGAACGTGACAACTACATAGCATTAAAACCTCACTTAGGATGATTTCCTGGAACACTACTGCCAGGAACCCACAAGAAAATGTGGACATCATGCAATGTCAGGAAACAACGAGTATGTCGCCATTTCAGTTAAAAGGCTTCAGTGTAATCCATATGGAGGCCCTCCATGGAGCCTCAGGAAGGCCCTCGGAGGGGTGGGGAGGGTCTTGCGATCTTTCTTAACAATGACTGGTCTTACTCGATTTGTAAGATTTACAAAGAACATCCCTTTCTGGCGGTGGTAATCGAAATGGGTGCAAGACCAAAAGAGTGTTTTCTGATCATATTGTACCACAGCCCCTCTCTTAGGATTATTCAAAATATTATGGAGAAAATTGTGGCGATGTTCGATGAGGTATTTATGATGTGGCCACACTGTAAATTGGTTTTGGGAGGTGATTTCAATACAGATTGTATGGCACAAATATACCCTAATGCACTTATCGATAATCCCTCAAAAAACTCAGCCACCTCTAAGTGAGGGGCTTTAAGGTACACATTTTTCGCACAGTAGGAGAGCTACCCTGTGCCTTTTAAGAATAAAGAAGTTGTGATTACTTGGGAACGCAACCACATGAAATCCTGCATTTATTTTCAAATTTGTTTATTGGCATTTATTACAGTTACAGGACACTAAATATGTCTGTGATTTGAGGATAATGAGCATTTCAGCATAAAACATTAACAGATTAACATTACAACATTAACTATCTCCCAGTGTTTTTTCGGTTGAGCTAGTGCCGCTTGGCAGACCGGGGGGGGGGGGAGGGGTGGTTTCCGGCTGGTCTAGAGGAGGGGGGGAAAGGGGGGCTCATGCCTGTGAGGGCCCAGTGAGGTAGCGGCGAAAAAGCCCAGGTCCTTCCAGTTCGGTTCATAGGTCCGCTTTCGGTGGATTCGTTCCAGTTCATGGGGGCTTGTCATCTGAGGGGTAAAACAGGGAGTCTGAGTTCTTTGCAGGCCTCCAGGGTCATACTCGAGTCGTCTGTAGATCTGGCTACACTGTCCTCCCAAGCCGTTGTTTCTGCTCGTACCCAGCGTTTCAGCTCAGTGTGCCAGCTTTTCTGTTGGGGCCCAACTGTTTTCTTCCGGGACCTTGCAATTGCCCTCTTTGCCAGTATACACATAATGTCCATTGGTCTGGCGAGGTGCTTGAGTTTGGCCGGTCTAGTGTATGTGCCCAATAGGCATTCCTCCGGGGTCCATTTGTATCGGGTCATCCCCAGATTATCGCTTGTCTGCTGTATGGCGGCCCACAGGGACTGCGTCTTAGTGCACAACCAGAACATGTGGATCAAGTCCGCATTATTCATTCCAAACCATTTACAATTGGAGTGCGACATTTTATTGCATTTTGCCAGCCTGGATGGGGTTAAGTATGTTCGGTGTAGCAGGTTGAGTTGTATTTGTCTGAATCTGTGGTTTCTGGAGACAGTCTTGGGAAATGTCAAAGCCCGCTCCCATTCTCCATCCGACATTTCCCGGCCCATGTCTGTTTCCCATTTGCTTTTCAGATCGGCACTCCGTGGGTTGGGGATGTCACTTAGGTGGCCGTAGATCTGGGATACCGGCTTCCATCCTTCACCCAGGGCATACAGTAGTGCAATCAGGGAGTTTGATTCCGGTTCCTCCGGCCATGACGTCCACTTGGTTCGTGCTGTGGTTCTCATCCTCTGATACCATAGGAACTGGCCTATATGGACTCCATCCACTTCCTGAAGTGTTTCAAAATCTTTAAAAGCCCCATCCGCAAATAGGTCCCCCCATGAGTATATCCCATTCCTTTCCCAGTGTCTGAGGTGATGTAGATCTACGACGGATCTGCATAGGTCCGAGATCAGTGGTATGTCCGGGGAGTACTGGCGCTTAGCACAGGTAAGGGTTTCTGTCCTGCGCCAAATTTTTCGTCCCAGGATGGCCATGAAAGGGACATTTCGCATCAGGTGGGAGGGGGCCCAGATGAGTTCTCTCATATGCAACAGGGATATTAGGGACTGCAGCCGGGGCGTCTCAGACGTGGCTTCATCTGCTAGCCATTTGGTGACAAAACTAAGCTGTGCTGCCAGATAGTATTTTTCAAAGTTTGGGAGTTGGATTCCCCCCTGGGTGTATGGTAGCATCAGGGTGGTGAGTGCTATTTTGCATCTTCGTTTCCCCCACAAGAAATCTCGGATTATCCTTTCTAGTAGGCGGAAAAACGACACGATGTAAAAATGTATATTCTGGAACCCGTACAAGAATCTGGGAAGGACAATCATTTTAATTATTGCAGCTCTACCCATCATGGATAGGGGAAGTTTCGCCCAGAAGTTCATGGATTTTCTCAGGACAGGAATCGCAGTCTTCGTGTTGTGCTCATGCATTAGTGTAGGGGTATGCATTATGTGTATCCCTAAATACTTGAATGAGGTCGGCTCCCACTGTATTCCTACCGCAGGAAGTTCTGTTATGTCTTTCCCCTTGAGGCCTGCCAGAGGGAATAGACAGGACTTCGCCCTGCTGAATTGTATGCCAGAAGACTTTGCAAAGTTGTCTAAGACGTCTAGCATTGTGGGCACGTTGTTGTGTGGGTCCCTGACATACAGTAGTACGTTGTCTGCGTAAAGAGAGATAATATGGTCTATTCCTCCCAGCCGTATCCCAGCGTCAAAAAATTGTTTTTGAAAATATATAGCAATAGGTTCCAGTCCTAATACATAAAGCATGGGGGAGAGCGGGCATCCCTGCCTAGTGCCCCTGCATATGTCCCAGGTCTCATATGTATTTTCCTATTTTTACTCTGGCCCTAGGCTTGGTGTAAAGTATCTTGATCCACCTAATGAACCCCGGGCCGAAGCCAAAACCCTCTAGTACCGCCACTAGCCACTCTCAAAATATAGAATCTAACGCCTTAATGGCATCAAGGGACAGCTGTGCATATGTCTCCGTGTTAGCCTCCGTTTGAGCAATAATCTGTTGTACTCTCCGTAGGTTCATGGTCGTGTTCCGGCCTGGTATGAAGCCACACTGATCTTCATGCACTACATCCCCTATGATTTTGACCAGTCTATTTGCTAATATCGTAGTCAATATTTTCACATCGTAATTGAGCATGGCTATTGGGCGGTAGGAGTCACATTTGTCGACAGGCGTATTGGGCTTGATAATTGGAATCAACAGGGTCTCCCTCATGCTGTCAGGTAGTATCCCTCTCTCGTGTGCTTCCTGAAAAACCCCATGTAACAGGGGTGTTAGGGAGGTCTCATATGCTTTATAGAACTCAGTGGGCAGTCCATCACTCCCAGGGGTCCTACCGGTGGCCAGTGACTTAATTGCCTCGGTTATATCCTCCGCTGTGATATCTGCATCCAAGGCTTCAGCCTGTTCAGGGGTCATTTTGGGGAGCCCTATTTCCTCCAGGGTGTCTATGATTTGTTCTCGGGGAACCTGGTTCTTGTGAGAGTAAAGGTGTTCATAAAAGCCCTTGAAGGTTTCGTTTATGTCTTGCTGTGTCTGTACTACCTTACCATCTTCAGCTTGCATCATGGTGATCGTGTCTGGGGTGCTTTTTCCTACATAGCCAGGCCAGCATTCTACTAGGTTTATCGGCTTCTATGTGCGTTCTGTTTGTTTTGGTAGCATAGTCAAATTTGGCTACTCTATCCCATGCCAAGGCACATTTAACTCTGAGTTCTTTGAGGTTGTCTTCTCATTGGTGGGTATTCACCGGGGTAGCTTCAAGTTGCTCAACCTGTCGTTCCCACTGATCTAATTCACCCCTTAATTGTTTCCTAATGCCCCCTGCCTTCGTGATGATTTCCCCCCTCGTCACTACTTTAAGGGCGTCCCACACTGTGCTCAGGTGGTTAACGCTCCTAGTGTTCCTCTCAATAAAGCCATCTATAAATTCATGTAGTTCTTCCCTGAACGCCAGGTCACTTAGAGCGTCTATCGGCATTCTCCACATAGGGATAGGGGGTCTGGGGCCGGCTTGGTTCCATTCTATAAAGAGCGGTGATTGGTCAGAAATGGTTCTAAGTTTTGTGCTTCTTCTATTTGTGACAGGTGTTCTTTGCCTATGAAGATATAGTCTATCCTTGTGTGAAGATCATGAGGGGAAGAGAAGTATGAATAACCCCAGAAGTCAGGATGACGCTCTCTCCAGGTGTCGGCTAGGTTCAATCTGTCTGTTAATAAGGACAGGGCTGTCGTTGCTGCTGAGGGGACTTTCGGGTGGGGCAGGGACCGGTCTAGTTTCGCATCATGGACACAATTTAAGTCTCCCCCCCAGAAAAAGATCCCATATCTGTAAGGTGCAATTTTAGCATACATAGAGTTCAAATGTGTCAGAATGTTAGTATTAGGGAGGTAAGAGTTTACTATGCATATCTCTTCCTGTTCCAATCGGCCCCACAGTATTACAAACCTGCCCTCAGGGTCTGTCTCAGACCTGATTAAGTGGAATGGGAGTTGGGGGTGGATCCAAGTGTACACTCCTCTTGCGTATCTAGAATAAGTAGTACCCACACCCTGCCCTCCCCAATGTTCCCCAAGTCTAGCCAGGGAGTCCGCTGTGCAGTGTGTTTCTTGCAAAAGCGCTATTTGCACTCTTTCTGTTCAAATAGGACTTGATTCTGTTCCGACGTAAATAGGATCCCAAGCCCCTCACATTCCAAGTCATTATCTTTATTTTAGCGTTAGATGCCATGTCGGATCAAGCGAAATGTCTGATTCAGTCCAGCACCTACCAGTATCTTCTGCAGGTTCACCTGATCCCAGCCCTCTCCCCTCCACCTTCCTCAGCATCTTTTGTTTCACTTGTAGGAGATTTTTTAACTTGAGTAACTCCCATTGCCTTGAATGGGGAAAATAAACGAACAAGTCGAACAGTCCCTAGCAGTTGCTCTCAACTTGCAACGCTCAGGGGGGTCCCGAGCCTTCCAGGCCACTCCTGGCCTTCCGGATCAGGTTGTGTGTGAGCAGACTGCTTACACAGTTTCCAGTGGGGCGGGTTGCCTTACTTTCGCTCGCGTGTTCCTTCGAGCTCTCGTCCGGTGTAGCTTACTTTGCAGAAGAATTGCTTTGTATTGTATTTGTCTGCGGTCGGTCGTTGTGTGGGGAATACCCGTTTCCTTTACTCTCTGGTAGGTACATGGTCAGCCCCGATCCGTTTTTGGTAGTTCTTTCCCGTCGTCAGCCAGGTTATGTTCAAGCGACATGTTGGCTGCGGCTGGAGTCTCCAGGAATATCGCTTTTCCATTATAGAGAACCTTGAGGCGTGATGGGTAGAGCAGCATGTATTTTAAGTTGAGTTTCCTTAGCAGGGCTTTTATTGGAATAAAGGAGTTCCTGGCACGTTGTACTGCAGGGGTATAGTCAGGGTATATAACTATTGTCGAATCTTTTCTCTTTATCTCACCTCCTTCTCTGGAGTATCTTAATATGGTTTCTTGATCTCGGAAATTTAAAATCTTAGCTATAATTGGGCGTGGATGAGATCCGGGCGGAGGGCATTTCTGAAGGGTTCTATGGGCCCTTTCCACAGAGAACCCTTTGGAGAGGTTTCCCGGTCCTATTTTCTGTTGCAGCAATGTTTCGATAGTCTGTCCGGTCTGGGCCTTCCAAGTCTTCGGGGACCCCTAGTATGCGAATATTATTTCGGCGGGCACGCCCTTCGGCCTCTTCAGAGCGGGCCTCTAGCCTAGCCACTTTCTGTTCCAGATCTTGGACCATCATCTTTAGGTCTCGGGTGTCCTCTTCGTTTTCCTGGAGAGTAGTTTCTGCCGCCGCGACCCTTTCAGTTAGGTTGCGGGCCTCCCGACGCATGAGCTGTATGTCCGATTTCACCTCTTCCAGCCTTCCTTCGAGTGATGTATGGAGGGCAGCTATTGCTTGTAGGACTTGTGTGTGTTTGAGGTTCTCCCCCTGTTGGGGCAGTTCTTCGGGGAGTTCTGGATCTTGTAGCGACTGCCTTTGGGGTCTGACTGTCGTGAAGGAATCCATCGTGACCAATTTCAGCCTGCCCTTGGGGGGGGACATCACTTGTTTTTAAATCTGTGGGTCCGTTTCTGTGCAGTGTGCAGGTTGGACCTGCGGCCCATATTCTTGGCTTCTATGTTTCAGATATCAGGTGCGTCCTGTCGACCCGGACCCCTTAGTAGTTCCGTATCTGGTGGCCCAGATGAGACTTCACAATCACACATCCCTCCCCTGTGGGGCAGTTGGTTGGGGTACAGCTGCAGCTGTTCGGATCGCCGACCTGGCCAGGTGTAGGCCTTTGCTGCTCGCTAGTTTCAGGGTCTCAACCCCACCTTTGCCACTGTGTCTAGCAGTGAGCGTCCCAAGGGCCAATCTTCGGTCTCTCAACCAATGACTTTGGTCATGGGTTGTTTCCTGGGCTTGGGTCAGAGTTGACGTTCTCTCAGGAGCCTGTTTGGGATTTGAAGGGATGGTCCGGTGTCTACTGACTCCCACCTGTGTTGTCAATGGGCTGCCGGTGGGTCGGTGTTCCCGGCCTCATGTGGGATTAGTTTCCAGGGGCTCACTGTCCGCCCCAAAGCTTTCCCAGGAGCTTCGGTAACGGAGCCGTGGGTGGTTCCACAGAGCGCATCCACAGCCTTCGAGGGCTTCGCTGTCTAACGTGAGCCCCCACTGGTGGGCTGATCAGGCAGGGCGGGGGCCCGCTCCGCTCCCATACCGTGGGGGGAGGGCTCCGGTCTCCCTCCACCTCACCTGCGGCGCCAGCTGTGCTCGGGGCCTCGCACTCCCTCCTCCGCACCGAAGGCTGCAGCTCCTCTTGGCCCGCTCTTGTTCCGCGGGGCTTACGTCTCCGCTCCTGACCTTCTAGCGGGGCACACCGTTGCAGTTGGTGTCTCGCGGCACAGGTCAGCCCCGCCTCGGGCGGCCGCAATAGCTCCGCAGTCCCGGTGGGCACAGTCCCGGACTCCGCAGCTCCTCTGCACAATCACCGGAGCTGTGGTGGAGCCGGAGAGCGATCGGTCAGCCTCAGCAGCCTCAGTGCAGGAGCGCGTCTCCTACTGCAGTCCGTCGCAGGGCGACTTGGTTCGGCCGCAGCTCTAGTCTCGGCGTGCATCGGGCGCCGCCATCTTGTGGGTCCCAGGGGCTCGACTTCGGGCTTCTCGTTTTCTGCCTTTGCTTCTCCGGTTCGACCCAAGAATCAGGTCGAGTGTTGGGAAGTGGTTCCCCTTCAGTTTCGTCCAGTTTGTTCTTGGATCACAGACCAATTAAAGCAATATTTGTGTCGTATTAAAGGATCTCGGACGGAGCTCCACAGGAGCCTGTCTCTAGAGCATGCGTGCAGACCACACCCCCCATGAAATCCTGTATTGACTACTTTGAAGTGTCTTCAAGAATTAGTTGCTTCTGTAAGGAAGTAGAAATTACAGCTCCAGGTTACAGTGATCATAACACCCTGCTACTAACTTTAGAACTCGAGTATCCCCACTTGAGGAAAGACTCTCTGCAAGCTCTCTTAGTGAGTGATCGACTAGGGGCTTCCTTAAGGTGAAGTGCCCATATTTGTGACACTCCGAATTCCTTAAATGGCGATGATATGGACAGACTATAATCATTTGGAATTTTAAAGAATGACTCCCAACTATGAGTAGAACTGTTCCTTGCTATAGTAACTGGGGCAATCAAAAATCTCATCAAAAAGCAAAGAACTACTAATGAACAACCACACTATTTATACATCAATAGTATTGAGCTCAAAACAGCAAAGAGATTTAAAAATGCTGAGATAAGACTTTAGGTCTTAAAAACCTTGACTTAAACAAATTGGAATTTCAAAAACGAAAAATGACATGTAATCAATACAGAAATAGGTGTAAAACGTATGGAGTGCACCATCACCATATTACTAACCAAATCAATGATGACTAGTTTGTGTCGCAATTATAGGCGGTCTACCTGGGCAATACTGTGTGATGATCCAAAACAAGCAATAAGTGGCAACAAATCTCTAATATTTCTGAAGAGGTATGGATTGAATTTTATAAAGCAAAGTTTCAATTACATGAAAGATTCTTTAATGTAATCTCTGAATCCCCACCTGACATTTTGGGAAGCTTCCAAGGATGGACTCTCGCAGAGATCACAATAGCAATACGCATGCTCAATAATTCTAAAGCCACTGGGCCTGGTTGTATTCCACCTGGTGCTACCAAAAGAGATCCTGTCCTATGGGCTAAATTCATACACACTCAAATTCAAGAGACAATAAGAACTGATTCAGTCTCGCAATCAAGGCTTAAAGCGATAATAGTACTAATCCACAAAAAAGTAAACAAAACAGATCCCTTAAACTTCAGACCGATTGCCCTCATTGAAGCGGGTGCAAAAGTGTTTGCAATTCTAATTCTGCAAGATCTTCCACTTTATTTACGTCAATTCAAAGTATTATCTCGATTCCAGATTGGTTTTTGTGCCCATATGGGCACTGTATTGAACGCATCTGTCCTGGCACACCTTCTTGTCAAGACAAAAATACCCAATACTGGAACATTGTATATGGCCGCGATAGACTTGTCAGCAGCCTTTGACTGCGTGGAAAGGTCAATTCTTTGGGAACAAAATGGTACAAAAGGGCATTCCCTTGCATCTGATAGCACTAATAGCCAAATTACATCACAACACCTCTTATCTTGTGAGGATTAGTAGCTCCGTTGCCACCACGCAGCCTATACTGACAGAGGTGAGTGTTAAGCAGGGTTGCAATTTGGCAGTGGCCCTGTTTAACCTCTACCTCTGCGATATTGATGAAATACGGATGAATGAGATCTCGTACCCGGCAAGGCTTGGCCAATTAAAAATCCAATGGCTCGCCTTCGCGGATGACATCTTAATCTTTGATTGAACTCTGTATGGCCTACAGCTGAAGCTTAATATAATTGCAGACTACTAATACAGGCATAACCTGCAATGCAATATCCATAAATCAAAAATATTTATATTTAAAAATTTTAAAAAGAAAGGGCACTCCTTGAAATGCTCCATCGACAGCATCACAATTCCTCGGGATACCTCATTAAAATATCTAGGATATGATGTTACTTATACAAACTCTAAAATAAGAAGGAAGGTGGGGTTGAATGCCAAAATTGCTGCACTCGGGACTCAAATGAAGATCTATGCAAGATTCTGCAAATTCTCGCTGAGCCCATAATTTGACTGCTATATGTTAAAAGTAGAAGCATCCATCCTCTATGGTTTAGATATGTGCTTGTTGAACATAGATTCTATTCTTGATCAGATTCAAGGTAAACTGTGGAAAAGTACTTTACGACTAGCACAATCTCTTCCCAATTGTGTTTTGCGACAGGAATTGGGATTAACTGCATTATCCGCTAGGTATCAATGGCGTCAATTATTGATTTTTTCAAAGATATTGTACCTTCCGGACAACCCACTCTACGAAGATTTCCGAACAACGATTTCTGATTCCAACCCACCATCAGTAATGAGGTTTTATAATTTAATGCACAAACTACTTGATGAAATGGCTCTAAATCCTCAGGACTTGGCATATCGAATCCTTCATGTAAAAAAACACCTCTTTGAGCTTGATTGGGCAAAGACATTGAATGCAATGAGTTCTAAGTCTCAATATTGCGAGGCAGCCTTGTTTGTCTCCACAAGAACACCACGAAAATTGCACCTATCAAAATTTCCTTGCTGTAAATTAAGAGATCTATACATGAGATTCAAATTAAACCAGCTACACACCTTGGAGAAAACAATAAGGTTGGATAAAGGAATAGGAACCAATGAAGATATCCTGCCGTTTCTGCAATGAGCAGTCACAAAGAGTCTTTAAAACATCTTTTAATATATTGTACTCACTTCGAAGCAGTTCATTTAGATCTCCTTGGAGTTGTAATACTTGGAACCTCACTGAGCGCCAGAGAATGGTGCTGGATGAATTTGATGTGGGGAGTATACATTAGAACTATATTGGCACAAGTAACATTTTTGACAATTCTGGTTGCTGAATTAGCCAAAAGAGACTTAGTAAATGGAGTAGGATTTATGTTCATTCGGAATCTCCGAAAAAGGTATAAAAAATGTGAAAATATGACAAATGATCTTTCTCAAAATAAAATATATATCGTTTTCTTTATGTTCATGATCATAAATGCATCAAATGAAATATGATTCAAATGTTATTTTGAAATCTCTTCGAACATGTATAAAAAATGTGAAATATGACAAATGCTCTTCAATTTTAAATGAAATGTATATAGTTTTTTCTATTTTTATGATTTACTAATGATGTATCTATGTTGTAAAAGTTAGTTAAAACTAATAAACAACTTTTAATAAAAAAATAAAAAAAATCAAGATCCTTGTGAATAGAACACCCAAATATTGAGACATTTGCACTAAAGGGCTAAAGTTGCTAAACAGTACATTATAACCTGTGCCAGTTTGCAGTCTTTAAATCCTTAAATGTGTACCATGATTACAAAACGTACATAAAAGGCCGACTCCAGATGTGTAACTTATCAAAATTGTTGCAAGGATGGAGGATAAAACTGCTGTATTGTGAAAGAATTAGTGATATGATGTGAAGTGCAATGTAGAAGGTTTTGTGCAAAAATGAAAAAAACCAATGCCATTTTATTGGTGGATTGTGAGTTTTTACAATTTACAAAAATAAACTATTGTGCCAAAATTGAAGAAGCATGTGTAAAGTTATCGTAGTATTGTGTATATCTCTCACACAGGAATTTTTGGTTATGACATGGGGAACTCAGACTGGGTAATGGGAAGTGGGACCTGGGATGTCGCTTACACGAAGCCACCACCCTCCAGAAGGGAGATTCTGTAGTTTAAAGGAAGCCATGTTTTGCATCCCTTGCTGCAAAGGACAGTGGCACCAGGAAGGTAGATGGGTGGGTGTAGAGAAAACACAGGGAAAAGTGGTGTCCCTGTGTTAACTCTCCAATCCAGCTGCTCCTGCTACTGACAGTGCAACTAGTTAAGCATGCAGGGCAGCAAGTGTGCGACAAAGGTTCGCGATACTGCTAGGTCGAATGTCCTAATATCCGCCAACAATGATTCACAACTGTTTTGCTCAGCATAACTGTTTACCAACCTCTTCCTCCCAGTGAGACCTACACCAAGGCCTTGAGGGCAAGGGAAATTAGTGTAATGTGTTCGCTGGCCGCCACCAAAGAAACTCTAAAATCTTTTGCCAGAGAAGGCAACCCTCATCAGCAGGTTGTTCTGCTCACTGTCCGGTGACCTCTTTGTGGGTTTTACAATAGATTCACTAAGCAGCAGCAATTTACCCTTTTCTCTGTAGATCACCTTAAAATGTTGAATGTGCTTTGGCAGTCAAGTGAGACTATACAGCTAGGCGTTGGTTACTGTACTTGCATGAAAATAGCGAGTAGAAATATATAGTCATGACCTTCTTTAGAAACAAGACTGGGAGCCAGGGGATGCCATGACCGGAATGGCTGGGTGTGTGAATGTGTGTCTAGGATTCACTGCCGAGTACACGTACTTGGAAGTAGTCTAGGAAGGTTTGAATCTGTCCACCCCCCGATTGAGAGCCAATCAAATGTGTGCACGGTACAGTGATTCCACCTCGAAGTTGGATGCTAATTTACATCCAAGGAGTGCTTTCAAATTAGGGGCTTCTACACTATACCTTTGACGACCGGTGAGATTTGTTCAGAGCAACTGGAAAACAAACCAGATGTAGACAAAGGAGGCTCTGAAGACAAGAATACCATCCAGGTAATGATATATTACTGAATATGACAGTATAAAATTATATTTGAAAAATATGGACCAAGATCATATAGTTGATAACTTTTTGAACAATTCTTTTATAGATACACACCTGTATGAAGATAAATACTGAACACATGGAATAAAATGCTCCTGATGAAGGGAATAAAGTCCCGGAACATGTAGAGCTAACCTTGAGGATCAAATAATACAAGGAACTGATTTCTATTACCATATGACAGTAGAATTACTTGATTTATGAATGTATTTCTTATTAACCAATTGAGTACAAAAATGTATCGACATTTATGGATGTGAACTTCAATGTACCATGAAACACTTAATTTTGTTCATTTAAATAATACAATATAAAAATTGTTACTTTTACAAATTGATTTGTAGTTATTTTACACAACCTGGGTGTGTGAGGGACGGGAGGGTTCCACGATTCGGTGGACATCTGTTGTGTTTACAAAGCATATATCCAGACCAATGTACAGCTGAAATTGAACATTGTAGGTTGTTCTTAGACGAGGAGTTCACTTGTCTACTCGGGCTCCTGCTTGCCTCAGTCACCCCTCCATGAGGAAATGATCAGTAGTGAGAACTACTATAAGTCCAAACCTCAATAAGGCAAACACTTCTATGCCGGCCAACCAAAACATACCTTCTAACTCCAGATAGCCAACAAAGCCCAATAAAACTGTGGAAGGACAAAATGCTGTAGAATCTGAAAGCAGTCACCTCGCTCAACGTCGACTTAAAAGTCCTTGACCTTGCCTACAAAAGGTATCCACAAGAAAGTTCCAAATTTCTTCAGTATGACAAAATATAATATTACATCTATAGATGCAACCTGTGCTCATCTAATCGAAGCCAACACTTAACTGCTGACCACACACAGTAGCTCAAAAAGTAAATAGGGTTGTTAGCGGGGGGGTCCAGCACATTGTAAGAAAATAAATAAAAATAGTCTAAGGAGCCGTTTACCGAATCGTGTGCTTGATTGTCTCGGTCCTTTGACTTCAAACTTTGTTGTTTAAGTAAACCAATACCCATCTCACCTAAATTCCCTGTGCACCAATTATTTCAAAGCAGGAAGCATATTAACATGTTTTGATTTTGAATTTCTCAGAAACAGTTTAGGGACATTTTTCATTTTTGCAACTTTCCCTCCATTGATTTCAACTGAACTGACAGCATATCTGTCTATGACTTGGTATCCTGTTGATTTTGGAGTGCGAGAGATATTGTTCAGCTCACTGAACTCTTCTCCCTAACCAATGCAGGCAGAGTTCGTATCTCATTACGTTTTTCCTGCGTTTTCACTTTCTAAGTATAAGCCACCTTCAGTGGAGTGTTACAGGGACAATGTGTTCCTATTTCTTTTTGACTAGCAACTTGTTTGCTATCTTATAGATGTGCACACGACAGGCTGGTGGCAGTGAACCATGCTCTACCCTCCCCCCCCCCCCTGTGCAGGACCATGTACCTTCTTTCTTTACTGAGATAACTGCAATTTGAGCGCCACATACTAAAAATGGTTGCTCTTTGAGGTAAACATCCTTTCTTTTGAGCCAGCTTGTTTTTTTGGCAGTCTTTCTGCCCTGCGAGGTGAAAAACTCCAATATAAGCTAGCACTTCCATAGGATCCAGTCTTGGATTCCCATTCAGTACTTGATATGATTGAAGAAACTGGTTGAAACTTGGACTAGGGCTGGTGCTGTCTGGGCCCCAATGTCCATTTCACTGAGGGGATGTCAGTTGCTGGGTAGATGTGTGGCAGCTGGCTGTCTATGAGTGGACAGCCACCACCTGAGTGAATGGTGCAGGGACATCCCATTGGTGAGCTACCTGGGGGTCCTCCCAGTCTGGATTTTGGATAAGAGTGGGTCTAGAGTCATTCTGTAGGCCACCCACTGGAAAAAAGATTCTGAGGAATTAAGATATCACAGAAAAGAGCTGGCGCACTACTGCGAGAACAAGCATTGCAAAAGCCAGCCATTGCGGTATCGGGTAATATTATTGAAGCAAAAATGTCACCGGTAAAAAAAAAAATTGTGGCAAAAATGCTGTGGTTTGACCCGGTAAAGATGTACCCCATTATACCATTTAAGGGGAGCGTGGGTTGCAGGGGTGTCCCCCACTCCCCTTAAATGGTATAATGGGTCCGGGGTTGCAGGGGTGTCCCCCGCATCATTTACATGATTGTAGCGCATTTTTGCCGCAATATTTTGTATTCTCAGCCATTTTTGCCGCGATTTTAAGACCTGGAACCGCCATTGCAGAACCCCAGTGACCATCTTCTGCAACCAGGAAAGACCTTTGGCAGCGCCTTCCGCCTCTAGACTGGTGGGACTTAGCAAGGTTGTGTCGTATAAAGCTGTGCTGCCGACAATGGACTTCAGAAGTTTCCGTAGAGTACCTTGGTGGATGACAATCTTTCGAAGGGGCATCCACATTGCACCGTCACATTCTAGCCTAGAATCTAAACACTTGGCAGATCCTCAACATGTGGCCTAGGAATCGCTTCGCTGGCAGCAGTTCCTCTCTACAGTGAATAGGGTCCTGTCAGTAGCCTGTGTTTCAAGCTAAGAGCGAAGCCTTCCTGACCTTGACCAGGATTTCTTCAACTCAGTGTTCCTGCAGTATATTGTGGAAGTAGCAGTGGTCATCAAGAAGAACAAGTTACTTTCTTACCTGGTAACGTTCTTTCGTTGGGATGGTCCGATGACGTATTCCATATCTATGACATGTAATCACCACAGCTGTGCTGCTTCGGAAACTTTTTTCGGCGTCTGCGTCCTGCGTCGATGCGCCGTCGTCGAGGACCTCCTCCGACGTCAGACGTCATCCGATGTGATAAGTAGGACGCACGACGCCCGTAGCCTCAGTTGTAGTTTTTTCCCCCAGAACGTGTGACATTAGTCAACTGCCAGTCAGACACAAAGCCTTGCGGAACGTAAGCTGCAATCGCAAAAGAAATTCTGCAGCGGGGAAGGCAGGGCGGGAGCGATATGGAATACGTCGTCGGATCATCCCATCGAAATAACGTTACCAGGTAAGAAAGTAACTTGTTCTTCGAGGGGATTGGGTCCTCAGACGTATTCCATATCTATGACAGACTCCCAAAGCAGTACCAGAGCAAGGAGGAGGGAAAGAATTTAGAATCAAAATTTAGAATAGCCAATCAAATAGCAGAGCAAAGGACCGCCTTGCCAAAGGCCAGATCCTGTCCTTGGATGGAATCGAGGGAATAGTGACGTACAAATGTATGTACTGAAGCCCAGGTGGCTGCATCACAGATGTTGCGAATAGGAACACCCCTCTGTAGGGCAGTAGATGCAGCCATACCCCTGGTAGAATGGGCCCGCAAGCCAGCCAGTGGGTCCTTACCCGGCAAGCGGTAACACTCCGAGATGGCCAAAATAATCCAGCGAGACAAAGTCTGTTTCGTCACAGCTTGCCCCAAACGCTTTCCAGCGTAACCAATAAAGAGTTGATCGTCCACTCTGACCCGGGAAATGCGTGAAACATAAAAGCTTAAAGCTCTCCTAGGATCAAGCCTATGGAGCCTCTCCTCTTCCTTACCAGGATGCGGAGGAGGATAGAATGCCGGAGGAACAACCTTCTGGGCCAAATGAAATTCCGTCACTACCTTCGGAAGAAAAGAAGGACGAACTCTAAGGACAACCCTGTCCCTGTGAAATACAGTGAAGGGTGGCTTAACTGAAAGTGCCTGTAACTCACTCACTCTGAGCGGAAGTAACCGCAACTAAAAACACAGTTTTCAGAGTTAACAGCCTCAAAGGGCAAGAATGTAAAGGCTCAAACGGAGCATCCATAAGAAACTTAAGAACAAGGTTTAAATCCCAACCAGGCACCAGGAAAGGTGACGGAGGGAACACATTAGTGAGCCCTTTCAGAAACTGTGAAATCAAAGGGATTTTAAAGTAAGAACACTCTTCAGACGAGCGCTTAAAGATGGACAGCGCCGCCAGGTAACCTTTAATGGTACCCACTTGCAAGCCCCCGTGGGCCAAAAAAAGTAAAAAGGACAGAACCATGGGGATGCCACATGCAAAAGGATCCACATTCTGAACTCTGCACCAGTCGCAGAACTTACGCCAACGGTACAGAGACTTTGTTGCCGGCCTTCGGGCCGAAAGCAACACCTCCATCACGTCTTCAGGGAGGTCCCAATCCTTATACCTCAACCTTTCAGAAGCCAAGCGTGAAGGTTGAGGGATCTGACCTCTGGATGAAGAACCTGACCCCCCCCTCCCGTGAGAGCAGATCGTCTCGGTAGGGAAGACGACATGGAGGGCAGATGGACAAGTTGAGAAGGTCCGGGTACCACGTCCTCCGAGCCCACGCCGGAGCAATGAGGATCATCCGGGAACCGAACTTCCGTAACCTCCGCAGCACTTGCGGGATGACGGGGACTGGAGGAAACGTGTACAGCAGCGGGAATGACCACTCCACCACGAACGCGTCTCCTAAGGCTCCTTTTGGAGGAAATTCCCGCGAGCAAAACCTTTCGCACTTCCGGTTGACACTGGAGGCGAAGAGATCCACTTGAGGGGTCCCCCAAAGGGCGAAGATCTCCAGGAGAATCTCCTGAGCCAACTCCCACTCGTGAGAGATCGCGCTCTGCCTGCTCAGAGCGTCCGCCGTCACGTCTCCGGCCAGATGAACTGCCGAGATCGAAACTTCCTGCTGGATGGCCCAGAACTCGAGCTGCATCGCCTCCCTGCATAGATGAGGTGACCCTGCCCCCCCCCCTTTTTGTTGAGGTAGTGCATGGCCACTGTGTTGTCCGTCAGGATCAGGACACTCTTTCCTTGCACAGTCGGCAGAAAAGCCTTCAGGGCTAGCCTGACGGCCCTCAGCTCCAACAGATTGATATGGAGTCTGGACTCCGACGGAGACCAACGACCGCTGACTGTCAGCCCGTTGGCATGAGCTCCCCATCCCGTGAGGGATGCATCCGTCACGATCGTCACCTCCGGCCAGGGAAGCCAAAATGGAGCCCCCTTCATCAAGTTGCCTTCGACGGCCCACCACAGAACGTCCCGGGCGACCGAGGGTGGCACCTGAACCGGGTCCGACATCCTGCCGGAGAACTGCGACCATTGCGTCTTGAGTGCCCACTGCAAAGATCTCATCCGCAGGCGAGCCTCTGGCACCAGAAGAATGCAGGATGCCATGAGGCCGAGCAACCTCAAGAACTCGAACGCTGGGAGCGTCTGGGCATGCTGAAACTTGTGCACCATCTGCTGAATGTGAAGAGCCCTCACCTGGGGAGGAAAACACTGCCCCAGGGAAGAGTCGAGCACTGCTCCGATGTACTGGAGCCGCTGTGTTGGCGTCAAATGGGACTTCTTTAAATTGAGGGAGAAGCCCAGCCTGTGAAGGGAGTGGCAGGTGACGGACAGATGATCCAGGACTTGCTCGGGAGAGCTCCCCCTGATCAACCAATCGTCCAGGTAGGGGTAGATGTGAATCCCCACTTGCCTGAGATGCGCTGCCACCACCACCATGAGCTTGGTGAAAACCCTTGGGGCGGAGGTCAATCCGAACGGCAGGACCCGAAACTGAAAGTGCGAGTCGCCAACCGTGAACCTCAGGTACTTCTTGTGCTTGGGATGGATCGGCACATGGAAGTAAGCATCCTTGAGGTCGAGAGGCACCAACCAGTCCTGAAGCTGAAGGGTCTGGAGGACTTGAGAGTAACCATCTTGAACTTGTCCTTCCTGAGGAGTTTGTTCAAACCGCGCAAGTCCATGATGGGTCTCAATCCCCCGTCTTTCTTCGAAATCAAAAAATAAGGGGAATACCATCCCTTGTTCCGTGGGTTATGATCTCCAGAACCCACACATCTGAAGTAATGGCGTGCCACTCTACAAGATGCTGCGCCAGCCTTCCCCCAACCGGCGAACCATGGGACATGGCACCATGGGTACCCTGTCGTCCACCTCTGGTACCCCTGCGTTGGCCTCTTTGACTGCCAGCTCCTCTCGCTTTACTGAAGGACGAGTAATAGCGAAAGGAACCATCCCTCCACTGCTGTCCCCTAGGACGAAAAGGCGGAGGTTGGCGAACTGCAGCGCCCAACAACTTCGCTGCAGCTTTTGAGGTCTGCAACCTCTCAAGGCTCTCGTCAGCCTTGCAGCCAAAAAGGTGTTCACCGTCAAAGGGCATGTTGAGGAGCCGGGACTGCACATCAGGAGCAAACCCCGACTTCTGCAACCACGCAAACCTGTGTATCACGGTGCTCGCCGCCATGGACCTACTGACGCATTCCGCTAAATCCAAACCCGACTGAACGGACTCACACATGGCATCCTTACCATCCTGGAACATAGCAAGGAAACCATCCCATTCGTCCCCTTCGGGAATATGTTCAGCCGCTAACGCAACACAGTTCCACAGAGTGTGTGTGAAACGAGACAAGGCACAAATGGAGTTGGCCGCCTGAAGCGCCATACCACCAGAAGAAAACACTTTCTTCGCCCAGCCATCAAAATGTTTGTCATCCCTATCAGGAGGGATGGTAGGGTATGACGCCTGCTTTGCCGGGGCCGTGGCCGCCTGCACCACCAAACTCTCCGGAGTGGGGTGCCTGGTCAAGTAGCAGGGGTCGCTACTGGCTGGACGGTATTTTCGCGACAAGGATCTGCCCACCGCCGGGAGGCTCTCCGGAGCAGTCCAAGCCGCCGCCACCCTTCTCTGTAAAGCCATATGGAACGGCAGTACCGGGTCAGTTGGGGGACCAACATCAAGGATGTCCGTTAGATCATCCTGCACAAACTCCCCTGGGGGAGCAGACCATCCCAAGTACTCAGAAACCCTAGCCATAAGGCGCCGGTACGAGGAATCGGCATGAGAGCCAGGCTCAGGCCTACAAAACTCCACCTCCGGAGAGGTGTCCAGTCCACTGGCATCATGCAGTGACTGCCTCAAATCGTCAAACTGACTATGGCCCGAGACAATTTCATCTGGAACCTGACTAGGAACCAGGCCATCAGAATCCTCATCCGCCTCTGAAATATATTCCAGGTGGCAAAAAGAAGGCCCACGAGAGTGCTTGCTCTTAACCAGAGCCTTCCTAGGGGGTTCCCCCGTGCCACGGGGTACCTCCGATGGCGTCGAGCAAATCGGCGTCGAGAGAACAGGTATCGGCGCCGAGAGGATCGGCGTCGACGTCAGATGCAGCGCCGCCAGCATCGGCAGCGTCGACACAGCCCTCGAAGCCGGAGCCCCGAGCGTGTCCTTCGACGACCTGAGCGTCGACGGCTTCGACGACTTCCTCGAAGCCGGAGCCTCGAGAAAGCCTGTCGACACCCTCAACGCCTCAGACGTCGATGTCTTCCTCGAAGACCTCACAGGTGCACCCGGTCTCGAACGCGTCGAGGATCGGGACCTGGAACGGGTACGTCGAGAACGAGTCTCCTTGTCCGAACGGGACCTCTCCCGTGACTCGTGCCGACCACTCTTGCGAGCGGTGTCTCTCGACCTCTCACGACCGACCCCACTCGGGGGCGCGGACGGCTTAGTACCCTGCGACTCAAGAATCGCCAGCATTTTCTTCCCGAAGGAAGCCCATTCCTCCGGCGTCGCACGGCTGGTGGGGTAAGCGACGTGCCGGGCAGAGTCCTCCGAAGAGGACCTGGAAGACGACCGGTGTCGGCGCTTTCGAGAATGCCTCGAAGAGGCTGAGGAGTGGCGAGACCGACTCCTAGAAGGAGACCCACGAGACTTCCGACGATGACGCGGAGAGTCACCCCTCGAATCATCCGTCGAAAGCCCCGCAGACTTCGACTTCCGGGGCTTGGACACCCGACCTACCGACAACTTCTTCTTACGTTCGCGTAAGGCCTTGGACGTGAGCGACTGGCAGTCGATACAGTCATCCGTGTCGTGGGCCTCCCTGAGGCACCAGAGGCAGGCGTCGTGCGAGTCCGTCACCAACATCTTGGACCCACACTCCCCACACTTCTTGAAGCCCGGACGCGGGGTCGAAGAGGAAGTAGAAGACATCTTCACACAAAGGATTTTCACAAAAACGAACAGGTTCGAAGAACCGAGAAGAACAGAACTCCAAAGAGTCGAGGCGTTAACCGAGATTCACGAAGCAACACGTTCGCGGAAAAAATGGAACTGAGGCTACGGGCATCGTGCGTCCTACTTATCACATCGGATGACGTCGGAGGAGGTCCTCGACGACGGCGCATCAACGTCATCGACGCAGGACGCAGACGCCGAAAAAAGTTTCCGAAGCAGCACAGCTGTGGTGATTACATGTCATAGATATGGAATACGTCGGAGGACCCAATCCCCTCGAAAAGCGGTTTGTCCTATCTTGCTGGTGAATCTCTGGAACAATGTCTTCTTCAGGAGATTGGAACTCCCACTAGCCTGACCCAAACCCAACACCTGCACCATCCTCTGAACCACGATCAACCACACCAGAGATGTGCATAGTTGTCCCCAGAGATTCCTACTTACCCATAGTGGTAGTTTTGAGAATCTGAGTCCGAAGCCCAAGTGTACTTCCACTTTTGGTGCCCCCCTCGATTCAGTGCATATATAGCCCAATCCCTGACTTAAACATTACTCGATAGTGGGCAGTGAAGTCATGGTCAAGAAACCCTCCCTGGGGGCCCCGGACCATGTAGGAATTGGGAGTGATCCCCTAATCCTTGATAAACAATTTTTTTTCACAAAAGTGTGCTTTTAACTTTAAAAAAACAAAGCTGTTTTAGGCCAAGTCTTTTTCGAGTGGGACTGACTTCCTAAACCCCTACAGGTACTTACCTGTGAACGGATTCTTAACACTGGAACTGTACTAAAATGGCTAGGCAAAGACTGCTTAAGACGACCTTAATTGTAGGGGGGGGTACTTCAAGTTAGGCATGTTGTGGTATTTTCTGTGCATCAGTGTTTCATTACTGTGTAATTGTTGTGTGTTGTTTAGTCCCACCTTTTGGGGCTATCTAGTGTGTACATTTATGTGTAGATGCCTGTGCGTGTAATATGTAAAATAACATTTTTATGTCTCTTTTTGAGTTTCGAAAACAAAAACTGCAATACTCTGCAGCTTCCACAAGATGTCGGCCTATGCATAGCATGTGATCTATTCAGAATCCACAAGCCTTAGAAATATATATGACATTCATTACTAACCGTAATAGAATTTCTGATGATTGTATCTGCTTAGATTCACATGCTGTGCATATAGTCCATCATCTAGTGGTAATCGCGGAGTATTGCATCTGTCTTTCAAAGATCGAAAGAGGACGTCAAGATGGGCGTGACTAACACTATCCCTAACATGACCTGTAGTGTACCCAAAATCCCTCACGTGTCGAGGTGCCTGTGGTTGTGTTTTTTCTGCCGTGAGGGAGCCTTATAGTCCATGTGAGCAAGTACAGAAGAGAGTAGGTGTAAGATGTCTATGTTCCTTCTACTCGACAAGGGAAGGAAGAGTGGGTGCATGTCTTCTGATGCTTGTTAATCTGCTTAGAATCACATGCCGTGCATGGACTGGTGAGCAGTACCCAGAGATGGTGCTGGGATGTCTGTAGGAACAGTAGCAAAGAGATGTCTTTGCACCGCTCGTCCCACCTGAGAATCAGACCTAGAATGTGTATCTAGGCAGTAGTGTTGTGTAAAGATGTGTACAGAACTCCAGGTTGCCACTTTACAAATGGACTCAAGAGGAACATTTGCAATTAATGCTATGGTAGCCCCTGTACCCAGAGTAGTGTGCTCTAGGCGTGAAGGGCAGATATCTTAGGAAGAGTGTAGCACAGCGTGACACAGTTTACGATCCATTTTGAAATAGCTGATTTAGAGACAGGGTCCACTTCTCTACCAGCTGCCACTGAAACAAAAAAAAATGGTTTGTTTTTCTTAGTGGCTTTGTCTTCTCCAGATAATAGATAACCGCTCTACTCACATTAGTGTTTGGAGGCTTCTTTCTGCCACGTTAGTGGGGTTCTGGGAAAAGGTGGGTAGGTCTTTCGATTGGTTTACATGGAACTTTGAAATAAATGTAGGCACAAATTGTGTGTGAGTGCGCAGGAACACCTTATCTTTGTGAATTGTGACGAATGGGTCCTTAACTGAAAGGGTTTGCAGTTCACCAACTCTCCATATGGAGGTGATCGCCATAGGAAGGCAGTCTTGTAGGGGAGTGCTTTAAGGATAACCTTTTACATTGTTTCCAAGGGAGGCCCCATTAGTCTGGTAAATACAACATTCAGATCCCATCCGGGAGCTGGGTTGGAAATAAGGGGATGAAGCCTTCTACCCCTTATATAAATACTTTAATTACTGGAATTTTCCACCACAAAACTTTATTTTGGGACGTGGTGTATGCTGAAAGTGCAGCTAAGCGGACCTTAAGGGAATTGAAAACCAAACCTGAATCGAACAGGTGGGTTAGGTATAGGACAACATGTCTTTGTGCATTCAATAGGATTGATACCTTTGCCATTACACCAGACGACAACGCGTTTCCATTTGCTGGAGTAGCAATGCCTGGTGTTAGGTTACCGTGCTTCCCAGAGTATGTCCATACATCTTTGACGGAGTGGAGGTGCCCGAACTCTGACCTCAGGAGCCAGACTAAGTTGAATGTTTGAGGGCATGGATGTAGTGTTTCCCCCTGGTCTTGAGACAACATGTTGTATGGGCATGGCAGCTTCCTGGGAGAGGAGACTGACATTGTCATGAGATGGGAGAACCAAGGCTGGCGGGACCACATCGGGCCACCAGAATCATCCTTACTGGCTCTTGGTGCATATTGTGCACTATTTTGTTGAGCAGGGGAATTGGGGTGCGAAAAGTGTAGACAAATTTCCCTGACCATGTTATCCAGATCCCGTTCCCCTTGGAGCAGTTCTGAGGGTACCTGGAGGCGTAATCTGGGCATTCTCCAGAGTTGCGAACAAGTCGATCTCTGGGAAGCCCCAGTCTGCAAAGACGTCGAGTACAATGTCCTTATGTAGTCGCCACTCGTACTCTACGGGTAGGGGGAAGTCTCCGAGTACGTCAGTCAGACGATTTAGTTATTCTGGAATGTGTTTTGACAGGAGGAACATCTTGTGTTTGAGAGCCCATTTCCATATGCTCTGTGACAGTTTGGAAAAGCCCTAGCAAGTGAGTGCCTCCTTGTTTGAGTAATCGATGGCCGTAGTACTGTCCGTAAGGACTAGAACCGTCTCCCCTGGAGGTGAGTTTGGAACCACACGCTGTGCGCCATCTGATGGAGGAGGTGAGGGCCCACCCCATCGGAGATGCGTCTGGTGAGAGTGGCTTCTACTGCAGGGGGGGTGAAGGTTTTCCCCTGACGCCACTGAAGAGATTGAACAAGGGCTGCTGAGACAACAACTAGATTGTCCCATTGTCCGCTGGCCTGACACCATTGGCTCCAGAGCCTCTGTTGCATGCGGCGCATGCGCAGGCGAACGTGTGGCAATAGGTAGATGCAGGAGGCCAACGGTTGCATGGCTTTGCGAACGGTCACCTCGTGACTGGCTACATAGTGAGGGATCTGGAACAGCATGTTTTGAACCCTCTCGGAAGGAAAGAAGAGTGCGTCTTTGGACTGAGTTAGAGACCCCAAAAACGGTTTGACTTGGCTGGGGTCTAGACTGGACTTTTTCTCGTTGATCAAGAACCCTAGGCTGAAGAGGAGATCTACCATCTTCTGGGTATTTGTTATGCATTTTCCATACAAATCCCGTTTTGAGCCCGTCGTCGAGGTAAGGTTAAACTGGGATGGACTAGGTGTGCAGGTGAGGAGCTACTACCGCCAGTACCTTAGTGAACATCCGTGGAGCTGAGGCAATACCGAAGCGAAGAACCTTGAACTGACAGTGGGTGTCCTCTATCATGAACCTTAGGTACTTTCTGTGCACTGGCAACATTAAAATATGAAAGTATGCATCTTTCAAATCCAATGTTGCCACGCAATCCCCCTGCAGCAGCAACGAGATTACCTCCTGAAATGTCATTCTGAATTTTTGGGGCTTGACATATTTGTTTGCTTGGCGCAGGTCTAACACAGGGCGCATGGTGAGATCCTTTTTGGATACAAGGAAGTACACTGAATAAATACCCTTGTTTACCTGGTGAAAGGGGACGACTTCTACAGTCCCCTTTTCCAGAAGGATCTTCATCTCTTCCAGCTGGATGTGCAGGTGTGTTGGCAATAGGCGTTGGCTCTTTGGTGGATAGTATCTAGATGGCCCAGGGAACTCGAATCAATAGCCGTGGGTAACGGTCTTTAACACCCAATGGTCTGATGTGATGCCCTCCCAGGCATGAATGAATGACAAACGACCCCCGACCGGGGAGGCCTGGGTGGGGACCCGAACCGGCGAGTCACTTTGCAGTGGAGGCCGGGAAGCATCTTGGAGTAGAGTTCCTGCCTCTACGTTGACCTCTCTGCTGGTACTGGCTGTTGCCGGATGAGCCTTGGCCGGAGGACCATGGGGTACTTCAAGAGCGATATTATCCATGGGGAGACCGGGAGAAAGATTGTCCACGAAAGGAACAGCGAGAATTTGAGCCTCCGCACTGGTGGAAGGGCTAGACTGTGATCTGGCTGAGTGATTTCAGTGTCTCATGCTCTTTCTTAGCAGTCTTAAGGGCGTCAGGGGCAGCCTTGCCAAATAAGTTGGAGTCTATGACAGGTTTAT
Source organism: Ambystoma mexicanum (assembly GCF_040938575.1). Taxonomy (NCBI): domain Eukaryota; kingdom Metazoa; phylum Chordata; class Amphibia; order Caudata; family Ambystomatidae; genus Ambystoma; species Ambystoma mexicanum. The sequence goes on along the minus strand of NC_090931.1, from coordinate 440,351,331 downwards.
TAATCAGAGAGGCCGAAGTCTCTGGTGTGAAGCCTGAGTTCTTAAGCCAGGCGTGTCTCTTAAGTAGTGTCCCCTGGGATAGAATTCTTCCAGCCGTCTCAGCAGCGTCCAGAGTTTCTTGAATATATTATGGGTCCCCTGTCTGCCCTCAGTCACAAACGCCAGCAGGCGTGATCGTGCAGGCTTTGGAACCTCTTGAAGGCCTTCCTGGAGCAGGCCCTATTGGACGCCGCTGTAACTAGCAAGGAGAGGTGTATTATTAGCTATTCTGGTAGAATAGGCCGCAGATGTAGTAATAAGTTTCCCTAGGGCATAACGTTTTTTGCAATCTTCATCTGGGGGAGATTCCAATGTAAACAGTAGAACCCTTGCCCTCTTTCTAGTGGTTGTAACAACCAGGGAGTCCGGTGTGGCATGACCTCTTATATACATAGGGTCATATGGAGAGGGGCGGAACAATTTTTCAACCCGAGGGTTGACTGCCCTTGTGAGGGATGGTGACAATAAAGAAGGAGCCATGTGTTTATTGAATTAAGTAGTGGAATAGCCTGACTAGTGGGGAGGCTTCTCCTTGAGAATATTTTCAACAAAGTCAGAATAAGGGACTGCCTCATGTGTAGCAATCTCAAAATGATCTGCGGCTCTCTTCAGAATGGCATTAAATAACATTTGGTCATCCACAGGTGACAACGGCCTTTGTTGAGGTGAAGAAGATGGATCTAGACAAATGTCCGGGTCAGCGGTATGTGTGTGTGAAAGCCAAGGCCCCTGATCTGCTGGATGATCCTGATCCCAGTCCGGGTCCATGCCAGCTGTGTCTTGATCAAAAAGATTGTCCTCATATGTATCCTTCTATTCTGAGCAATCAAAGACCTCCTCTTGGTGGACTTGTGTAGGAATTGGAAGCTTCTGCAATTTTTATGTAATGGGGCAGGAGTCTTCTTCCCTAGGTCTAAATCTATAAATTGGTCCATGTTGTCAATATAATTCTCAAATCTCTGCCTAGTCCACAGGGAACATGCAGAAGGGTCTGGAGGTGGAAAGGGCTGGTCAAAAGGGGAAGACTTTCCTGAAAAAGCCTTTGAGAGGCTTCAGAATACTCCTCTCGACGAGAGCGGATGCCCCTGTGTTCACCTGTTGCCGAAATAATAGCCACGAGACTCTTGCGTATTTTCGGCGGCTGAATACCAGGTTTCGACGCGCCTACTGGCGAGTCGCGGTTGACTACTCCGCCGAAGCCTTAGGAGCTTGCGTGCCCTTGGACGGCGTGTCGGCGACCGTGTTTTTTGGAGGGAGGGGAGGTGAGGACGCCCTTGTGAGAGGAAAGGTCAGTCGCATGCCGAGAACACTGTTGCGGGGAGGGCACTGAACAGGCAAGGTTCAGAAGTCGCTGTCAAAGTTTTCAGCGGGCCTGTTGGCGTTACACTCTTCTTCGACGTGTCCGTCGAGGAGGCATTAGGGGTTGTGTGTTCGAATTTAGGTGGCGTGTGTGTGCCCTGGTCGCCGGGGTTTGAGCTCCCCATAACAGAGCTAGTGGCCTGTCTGTCGGGGATGGGCATCTGGGAAACTGAGGGTTCAGCCGAAAGGTATATGGCTTCCAGTTCGGAGCATGACTGCTGATGGATTTCTCGTCATCCAAAGCAATGGTGGCAACGGGGGAATGGCTTTTGGCCTGCATCGCGTAGGCTGCCCACTTTTTTGTCCGCCTTTCCTTTAATGTCTTGGGACGAATGAGCTTGCAGGACCTACAAGAACGCTGGTCATGGTCTCGAGCTATACACCTATTGCAACGGCGATGAGTGTCTTTCAAAAGGGAATTTGCCATTACACGACGGACAAAATTTAAAGGGCGTCCTCTCCACATCAGAGGGAGACGGCAGCCAGACCAAATAGGGAAAGAGAGGGGGAAAAGGAAATGCATTCTTGAAAAAGAATAAACCCAGGGTCCTACTCTCCCTACTGTAAGGGCCTGGCCGGAGGGCCGAGGTCACGTGGTCGACAGATGTCGATCAGTACACCAGTCCCTGAACAGTAGTGGATGTTTTCGGTGGCAGGAAGACCACAAAGCAGTCGTCGAAAAGAAGTAGGCGGGAGACTAGACGACCATAGGTTGTGTGACAAAGTAACAATATTCAGCAATATTAACTCTTGCGAGCTCTGCATAAGGCGACCAACTAGTTGGGCAGAAAAAAAGCTATCTGAGGGACGTCGTTGCATGAGGGATTTTGGGTACACTACACGTCACGTTAGGGATAGTTCTACAGTCATGCCAATGTCGCTATCCCCTTTCGATCTTCGAAAGAAAGATGCAATACTCCGCGATTACCACTAGATGTCGGACTATATGCACAGCATGTAATTCTAAACAGATTCACAAGCATCAGAAATATATATACCTCTATTCCATGATAATTTCTGTGTTAACTATATATCAAAATATTGATCTCCTATAAATAAGTCTTACTGCTAATCATATGTGCCCAAAAGGAGATCAGACTAAGTGCAAAAAAAAAACAAAAACTGCTTATCCACTAGGTTGGACTCTTAAAGCAACACAAAAGCATGGATTCTGAAAATCACTCGTAACAGTGCATACAGTAACGTGCAAGGTCGAATTGTCTGCACTTTGCTTATAGAGATATGGTAGGATTTACTTAGATCTTCCTGAAAGAAAATGTAGATAATTTCTCTAGGATTACCTATGTTTAATAATCGCTTTGCAGTGAATAAATGTAGTGCTATGAGGCCAGGAAATACTTGGTGTAACTGGGTTATAGAGGAAAGGAGGTTTGGTAACAGTATTACCTCGTCTGACCTGTTTGCAAAGTGTTGTCTCTGTTTTATTACAGATGCTCATGGAAGAATTGTATAAGGCAGCATGTTAAGGGCAAGGATAGAGCTACTTAAAGCCGGCATTCTCTGATGACTATGAGAAACTTCTCAGATCGTCTATCTACTTACTCAATGAAAACTGTGCCTGGGGAATCGCATGTTAAGCTGCACTGCTGCGGTGCCTTACCTTGTTGCTTGAGCCAGGCCCGCTCCTGAATGAAGCCCACAAAGGGGGCAATCCCAGTGCCAGGCCCAATCATGATAACAGGCGTACTGGATTTAAATGGCAAACGGAATTGTGACTTGCGAACATACATGGGCACCGTGGATTTGTGTCCATTGTCACAAGTCAACTTGTTCTTCAACCAATTTGTGGCAACCCCTTTGTTTGTACGGCCACATTTAGCCTCGTACTCCACCACCACAGCACAAATATGGATCGAGTTTGAGTGGACCTAAAACAGAAAACAAAAAGTAAATTGTCAAAAGAGCCTGGTCATAGGTTTGCAACATATTGAATATCCAGTAAAAACTTCTTTGAAATGCATTTTAATAGTCAGATATACAAATTATATTCAAATATTCAAGAGACACAAAACTAAAACATTAACTATAAAACATAGTACAAATATAATCAGTTCCAATGAATAGGGACCACTTTGTGAACACCATTCCTAAAGACATTTTCTTCCAAGGTTCAAACATTAATTATGTATGAGATTAACTTCAAGAAGGATAAATAAACCACTATTTTCTTTACCCCATTGCTGTGAAGGTGGCACAGGAGACTTTAGACTGGCATATTGAAAGACTAACAATCATTATAACCTGGCAATATCTCCGTTACTGTGTCCACATTGAAACAGGACAAATCTACAGTGGCAGAGATATGCAGCTGAACACATCAGTGAGAGCAATGAGATTGAGCAGAGGTAAAACAAACTCTCAGTCCTGACCGCAGCCGCAAGGCAGTGGGACTGTACACAGTCAATAGCTGGAAAGCTCACTTGTATTTGTGAAACAGGTTTAAGGACAAAACATGTTGTTACACAGTCAATAGCTGGAAAGCTCACTTGTATTTGTCAAACAGGTTTAAGGACAAAATAAACATGTTGTTAGGAGCATTGTGGTAATTTAGAACAGTCTAAATGGTACAGAATAGCATTTTTTCTAGGGTTCCTCTCAGGCCAACATGGAGCAGACTAAGACCTACCCTGAGAAACCAAGCCTGACTCATGCAAGCATGTTGGATTGGAGATCAGATCCGTATCAAGGCACCAGTTGAATCTAGGAGGAAAAACTGACTGGTGCAACATGTCCGAAATAGTTTAAACTGAAAATTGTGGTCCTACTATGCCTGGAACCAGATGAAGGAAGCAGCTGTGACTGACTCACCTTAGAGGAAGATGCAATGGAGTAGTAACGGGCCTGGAGGCGTGGCAGCAACTCGCAGAGATGGTCAATAGGAGGTCGGAGGGAAGGTACATCCTCAAGGATAGCCAAAATGTTTCGTCTCGATTCTACAACCCAGCTGAGGTACAGAGCCTACAAAATATGGTTAATGAATATGTGCAAAGTCAACATACTTTAAACTCTGGATATACATTTCAATTGACATCCAACTGGACCCATAGGACAACACGCAACTGTATGCGATTTTTGGGAATGCAGTGAGGATTCCCTATACCAGAAGGTCTCAGACGACAACAGTGACCAAGGAGTTACAGAGTAAGTATTGAAGACAGAAGGATAGATAGGAGAAACTCACTATCCCTACCTAGTCCCTAGTCCCAAGGGGAAAAGTATCCCTAGACATAATATTTGTTGTATAGACGCTCGATCTACCTATGTTTTAATAAGGAAGGTGTGCCACACTGTTACACTTTCGTTATTTGTGCAACATCTGTGTGGATTCACCATACTGCCTGGTTCACCTTGGACCGATTAGGCAATATCATTTCGAGACAGCTCTTCTGGGTCCATGAGTATGCCAGCGCGTACGTCACACGCAAATACGTGACTGATACACGTGATCGTCGATCTTGATGTACATCCGGCATTCGGAAACCGGTGCACACAGCTCCGGATACCGTGGTGATCTGTTCATCTTTAAAAGCAAGTAAGTACTTGTTGCGGGACTGTAAGACCGAGTGCGTGGTATTTTGCCCTCCCTCTCTTTGAACATACATCTCTGCCGCCGCTCATGGTCAAGAAAAAACAGAAGTAGGTGTTTCCACAAAATATCGACTACGTGTTAAGATGCAAAATAGTCACTATAAAAAACGTAATAGACCATTGTGTTTTTGGCAGTGCTACATTCGTTTTACAATGTACCCCCATTAGACGACCTCCGATCGTATCAGGACTATGTACCATTGCCATAAGGGTCAGAATGGTATCACCATGGGTATCGCCAAGTTCCAGTTGGGAGTCCCAGCCCTACTTGCACTACGCCTGATCCTATAACTTATTTGTCGCCTTGAGAAGACAACAGGCACCTAAAAATCAATATAGATCTTTTAGATACCAAATTCAGTACCCTTCTCCTGGACTCATAATGATGTTTAAAGATGGAAGGGGACTCGCATCAACCCAGGTTTTCACAGTAACCATATTGTGATCTTTTTACAGAATGAACGCTGACAACTGTCCGGTCTCTCATCAGATTTTGCTACAAAACCTGATGCATGGCAGATGGAAAGTCAGTACACCATTACATCTATTGTACCCTGACATTTCCGTCTACATAGAAGAGAACAAAAACTGACATGTTGGTAGCCTTGTACATGTGCCATTTTAATTTGAGCTACCTTTAACTATTTGAGCTAAATGTGTAATATGTGGATGTGTCTCACCCTCACTCAACTATATAGAGATACATAACTTATACTGCATTCTCTAAGCATCTGAGCCTGTAGCAGTGATTGAGAAGTGACTATGGATTATCTTTGTCCATAGGTTCTGCTCTTGAACTTCCCTGCATATGGCAATGAGAAGCAGGGCAAAGTATACACCCTGTGGCAAAACTGGTGATCGATTGCTTAAAATTACCAGTATTTTTGTTTTAAAGAAGACTGTCCTGAAGAAAGTGGTCCCACTTAAGTTTACACCACTGAAACCGGTAGACAGTGGTTGCGACATGGTGGAGGTCAAAACCAAACCTACCCACACCATGAACAACCTTTGTATGTTTTTTTAACTTTCCCACACTCTGTCTAATACTCAGCATCTTCTAGACAGGTGTTGTGGGTCGTTATTTGTTTGTCTTCGTCTAAAAAGCTCATCCAGATACAGAGTGCCTGTTACATCTCTTTCATAGCACCCTGCCGATGGTTCGAGCTACTAGTTCTTAACTTGGAGCTACCCTAGGACTGTTCAGCCTTTCTACGTGATAGTAAAACATTATGTACCCAAAGTAGAAGGTTGTCCTTTGTTTGCCTTAGGGGTTGACTCTTTTTACTTACTCGCCCATATCTATCCAGTAGGATACCAGTGACCTGGGACAGACAGGAGTATAACAATTCTCTGATTGTTATGTTTTTTTCAAAAATGATTTCTCTTTATCCTCTTTTCCTGTCCCTTTTAGAAAAGCGGTCCATCAGTGCTCTCTAGGGATACTTTTCCCATTGGGGCTAGGCAGGGATAGTGAGTTTCTCCTATCTATCCCTCTGTCTTCAATACTTACCCTGTAACTCCTTGGTCACTGTGTTGTCTGAGACCTTCTGGTATAGGGAATCCTCACTGCATTCCCAAAAATCGCATACAGTTGCATGTTGCCCTCTTTGTGTTAATACACCAGCCTGTCATGGCTTCACTCTGTACACTGTACTTCCAGTGCCCTCTCTTTTGTAACTACCCAACTGGACCAAACAACTTTCCTGTCAGATTACACATTGTGACATTTATACTCAAGTTTCATAACTTCACAGATCAGTTATAGAACATCCTCGGCCCACTATTCTCTGAGCACTACACAGCTAAATTTCATGTATAAGAAGGGAGTAGTTTCTTACCTGTGACACAATTTCTCCAGCGTTGGTGTCTTTCATGGATTCACATGCTGTGAATATTTCCCGTCGTCAGGCTGGGAAACCTCGGTAACTTTAGCTTAGCCTTTTCCTACGGAAAACTTCGACACTTTAGTGTCCCATCAACGTCTTTTGGGTGCTTTAGCCCACACTAATAGGACGGCTAGTATAAACAGACCCGCCCCCACAACTTCCCTTCAGATTTTAACCTCCAAAGTAGAGGAAACCCAAACCAAGGTTTGTCTGCAGGGTCGGCAGCGGCGGGCGCATGTGAATACATGAAAGATACCAACGATGGAGAAATTGAGTTACAGGTAAGAAACTACTCCCTTCTCCAGCATTGGATCTTTCATGGATTCACATGCTGTGAATAGATTACAGAGCAGTATGACCAACCACTGACGGTGCATGACAGGCAAACCAACCCCATGCCCCCAGGCCATAACCACGAACACAAAGGATAACATCCAACAACATGCATGATAACAGAACCAGCAAGTGATAAAGAGTACACAAAAAAACAAACAAAAAAACAGACGCTGCGGGCCTACCTTATTGAAACAGGCGTTGGAGGACCGCACGTCCCACCTGCATATGTTGCTGTCCCAGACAGAAGTGTCTGATGAAGGTATGCGGCACCGCCCAAGAAGCTGCCTGGCAAATGGCACGCCGACGACGACGCTGTGGATCTTGTAGAATGGGCCTTAGGAGTGCCCCTCAAGGGCTTGCACGCTTTCCCATGACAAAATGAAATCGTGGACGAAACACAATGGGAAAGTCCTTGCTTGGAAATGGATTGACCCTTGCTGGAGGGACCAAAAGCCACAAACAGTTGTTTCGACTTCCTGAAGTCCTGAGTACGGGCCAGATAGAACTTCAGCGCCCTCTTGCTGGCCAGAGAATGTAGGGCTCTTTTCGCCAGCGTGGTCGCCTTAGCGAAGAACGAGGGCAAGGTGATTGTAGCGCGTTTGTGAAACTCCGAAGGCACTTTAGGTATGAAGTGCGGCTTAGTAGACAGGAGAACCTTATCTCAATGACCAACGCCTGAAGCTCTGAAATCCTTCTGGCAGATGTGATTACAAGCAGAAATGCGACTTTCCGTCGACATGGGTTCAAATGGCGGCTTCATGAGAGCGTAGAGAACCACATTGGGACTCCATACCAGAGCAAACCTTTTCTCCAGGGGAAACGTCAGAAAAAGCCCTTTCAGAAAGTGCTTAACCAATCGGTCACTAAACAGAGGACTAGCATGGAGCCTTCTGGCGAATCTGGAAATGGCTGCCAAATGTACTTTGAAGACAACGCCAGGCCCTCCCGCGCCAGATGCAGCAAGTATGAGAGAATCTGGGGCAGTGAAACTTCCACAAGCCGCACGTCCGGTTGCTGCTCGCACCAGGCACAAAATCGTGCCGATTTAATACTTCAAGAGATATTAGTGGAAGGCGCCCTTGCCGCCTCCAGGATCCGACGACACTCCTGTGAGATAACTAGATGGCCGAACTCGGAGTGATCAGGAGCCATGCAGGTAGGCGGAGAGATGCCGAATCGTGAGGCCACACTCTACCGTCATCCTGTGACAACAGATCCTGCTCTGCACCCAGACGAAGCGGCTCTTCCACCGTGAGATGAAGAAAATCTGAGAGCCATGTCTGCCTGGGCCAGAATGGGGCTACCAAGATCACTTTGCACAGGTACCTGCGCACCAACTAGATTGTCCTCCGAAACAGCGGAAACAGAGGGAATGCATACTCGAAGAGACCCTGCACATTCATGAACCCCGGCAGATGGGAAGTTGTAATGTGAATTCCCTGTGCAATGGCCCAATGCCACACCTGAGCCTCTTTGGACATGGGCTTAGAATGCATGCCCCCCTGCTTTCTCAAATATAACACTGTGGTGGTATTGTCCGTCAACACTCTAACTACGGTGCCCTGGATGCGAGGGAGAAAGGAATTCAGGGCCCAGTGCACCGCTCTCAACTCCAGTACGTTGATGTGCAACAACGCCTTCTCCCGAGACCACAGGCCCTATACCTGCGACTGGCCGAGGTGCCCCTCCCACCCCCAACCCACTGGGGAAGCATCCGTCACCATCGTGAACTGAAAGTCTGGTTCCAGCAGGGGCATGCCCCATACCAGATATGTTGTGCAAGCCCGCCATTTCAGTGCATCCACCAGCCCCCAGGAGATGACCACCTTGTCCGATCAAAACCCCCGACTTTGCGACCACCTGTCTGAGAAATTCTTGCACTGGCCGCATGAACAGGCGACAATTCGTGATGAGCGGAATGCAGGATGCCATAGAACCCAGCAGTGACATGTAACTGCGGACAGAGTTCCTTGGCCCCATTCGGCCACCCTGGACTGCAACTTCACCACTCTCGTCCGAAGGCTTCACCATATTTCCTTGTCTGAGAAATCGAGCACCGAGAAAAAACAACTCACTGGATGGCGTCAGATAGGATTTTGCGTAGTTGACGGCGAACCCCAGCCGTTGTAACAGGCACATGGACACCTGGAGAGACTCCAACGCTCTTTCCGGTGACAGCCCCTGGACTGACCAGTCTTCCAGATACGGGTTCACATGATACACACCCCCCCACCCCCCTCGAGGAAGGCAGCCACTGCAGCGAGGCATTTTAACGTCCTGGGTGCCGACTTCAGTCCAAACAGGAGGACACAGAACTGGTAATGATCGTCCCCGACCAAAGAGCAAAGGAACTTGCAATGGTTTGGCCAAATTGGGATGTGGAAGTAGGCATCCAACGATGCCAGGAACTCTTCCGGCAGCACCACCTGGATTACAGTGGTTATTATTAGTGTAAGCATCTTGAACTTCAGGCATTGCAGAATTTTGCTCAACGTCAGAAGATCTAGAATAGGCCTCCACTTTCCATTGTGCTTTTTGATGACAAATACCGGGAGTACACCCCCTGGCCCCATTCCACACCGGAACTGGTTCTATCACCCCTTTTACCAACATGAGTTCTACCTCCTGCCGCAAGACTTGTAGGTGCGGCTGCACCACCTTCACCGGTGAAATTGGAAGTGGAGGACATCGAAACTCCAATGAGTGGCCGAGACGTACCGTATCCAGCACCCAGCAGTCCGTAGTAATGCGTTCCCACTCGTCGACGTGTTGTGACACTCTGCCCCCAAGTTGACTGCCCGCATGGCAGTCATTGCTGAGACTTAGAATGCCGTCGCTTAGCAGCTGAGGCGGCAGGACCCTTCTTACGTTGCGCCCGATAGTACCTGCTTTTCTGCGCAGAATGGAACATGCGCCTGAAGCCTTGGGAAGAGTTACTGGAGCGACTGTAACCTCTGTCGCGTGAAGCAGCAAATCTGGCATTACCAGAGGCCCCTCGAAATGCCCGAAAGGTGTGAAAAGAACAGCCTGTTTGCAGAACCCCCAGATATTTTGCCATCTCAGAGCCTTCCTTCATTCCCTTGAGCGCCTCGTCGATCTTTTAGCCAAAGAGCTGCTCCCCCCCTCGCAGGCATATCCACAACTTTATGCTGGACCTCAGGTGCCTGCGGGCTTTCGGCGCGTTAGAAGCATATAAAAATAGAAATAGGATGAAAGTCAGTGCAGCTCAGCCAGACCTGCCTCTGGAGAACACCATTATTTATTGGTTTCAAGCCTGACTCTGCCAAGTCCACTGCAATGTTGATGCTGTGGTTGGAGGCTTCCTCCCCCTCTCGAACCAGCAGCACAGCCTCCTTGCGTTGTTGCTGCGGGAGATGTTCTAAGAGTGCGGCCAACCGGTGCCGCATCTCCCTGTCATACCGGGCCATAATGGCCAAGGAATTAGCCGCTTTCACCGTCGTAGCGCCTACTCTGAGGACTTTATTCCCAAAAACATCTTGTTTTCTGGCCTTACTGTACGGGGGCGTAACACACTTGTGCTGGCTTCTCGCCTTCCGACTGGCCTCCGCCGAAACAACTGACTCTGGCGTGGGCTGAGACATGAGGCACTTGGGTGTCGATTCTGGGGCCTTAAACTTCTTCTCTAGATGCCCCTTCACAGCAGGTTCCGAAAAAGGGTGGCGCATCATGCGTAGGCTCTCCTGCCAGACATGTCCAAAATGGGGACCAAGAAGACCGCCTTCCATCGTTTCCCCAATGATCGAAGCAAAACCAGTTCTTTCATTCTTCTTCAGCTGCCAGGCCAAATTCTTGGCATGCCTTCGCCATCAAAGCGTGAAATGCCCCAACATCATCCGGCGGAGACGGCTGAGCCGGGCTACTAGGCGGTTCCACCTCTGGGTCTGTATCCCAGGTATCATCTCTCCTGGGCGACGAGGACACAGTCGACAGCGTGTCACGAGGCCCGCTCTTCGGCTCTGAATCGACCAACTCCATTTCCTCTGGATGACTTCGGTGAAGGCCCAACCACACTGGCAATGGCAATGGCAGCCGCACCGGAGGCAAATTCCTGGGGAGATTCGGCTGAGGGGCCTCAAACAGGCACACCACGCACCACCGGAGCCACTGGAAGTCGTGCATCCAACTGTCCCAACAACGACTGGAGCGTACTTAACACCTGTATGGACAGCAGAGAATGAGGATTCACCAATAGGTAAAGGGGCGGCCCAGCCCCAACCCCACTCGACATAGACGGACCAGCCTCCTCCAGGCCTAGTGCCAATGGTTGGAAAACAGGCTCCTGTTCCTCCTCCAGACCAGAGGACACCGAATACGGAGCTGGGTCCTGTTGAAGAATGTCCACCAGGAGCAACGTCCCAAAGCCGGCCCCAGACTGCCAAGGCTCCCCCTCAGGCAACAAACCATCCATCTCCAGCTGCGCTGCCGACAGCGGCTGAGGCCCACTAACAGTCACGGCCATAGACGGAGCCGATGACACTACCATCAATGACAGAAGCGAAGACTGCACCACCACCATCGACGAGGCACTATCCATCGACGAACCCTTCAGCGTCGGGACTGAGGACTCCACAGGCCTGGCTTTCTCCGGTGAAGCGGCCTTCTTACTCGAAGAGTCAGGACAGTGTTTCGACGAGTCCCGGCTCTAAAACGACCTATGATGGTCCTTAGATGACGAATGCTTCAAAGGGGAAGACTCCCTCGACTTCGACTTCTCTCTATCCCCCGTTGCGGCCTTCTGCCCAGACTTCTCGCACCCTACCACCGAACACCTTCGCCTTGTCCTGTCGAGCCGACTTGACCAGAGAGGAGCCACTCACCCCTTTAGAGTGATGCGACCTGTATGAAGAGGACTTGCTACCTCTCCGCATCGCCGACATCGGCATGTCTGTGCACTGCTTCTTAGAAGGGGGTTCAGCGGACACCGCTCTACGGTGCATAGACCCCTTCGCCGTGACCGATGACTGGCTCCCCTGGGACAAACGCACCTCCGAAGCCGTTTACGTGCCCTTGCTCAGCCAACCAATCAGCCGTCGGTTGCAGTCCTTCAGTGGTTTTGAGAAAAACCTTGACAGATATCACATGCATCCGAGGAATGATGGGGGTATAGACAATACAGGCAATCCGTATGGCTGTCCCCTTTGAAAGACCTTTAGGACGCAGGTAGCACAGGGCCAACAGTGATTTCTTCTGGGCCACAGATGACATGATGGCCGAAGTACAAAAAGCATGTGTAGAATACGAAGAGAAACACAAGGTGATCCCAACAGTTTGGAGGCGGTTAAAATCTGAAGTGAAGCCGCGGGGCGGGGCTATTTATACTAGACGTCCTATTGGTGTAGGCTAAAGCACCCAAAAAGACGATGATAGGACACTAAAGTGTCAAAGTTTTCCATAGGAAAACGCTAAGCTAAAGTTACTGAGGTTTCCTAGCCTGATAACAGGAAATATTCACAGCATGTGAATCCATGAAAGATACAATGCTGGAGAAACGTGGATTGTCACACTCCAGATTTTAATTGCTCATTAGGGTAATTCAAACAATACACAGGTGCCATTCATACTCACACTCCACAGCACATCACAGACAGGTTGCATGACACTGCACTTCCTCAGACACACTACTATATATACTTGCCATAGTCTACACCAGATTAAATAATATTCATATTTTCTAAACAGAAAAACAACTAGTTTAAACATTGCAGTCAAGGGACCTTTATTGCCTGAAAATGAGGAATTTGGGAAAGGTCTGTCGGTTTACAGACAACCTCTTATGCTCCATTGCCAACATCGGTGGACCACAACTTTACAATGTTTTGACATCGTGCACAACTGCCCTTGTGCTGTCCCAGCATCCAGAGCTATTTTGTGAGTGAATATATGAAAAGTGTGCTAAAAACATACTCGCTACCTGCAAGTGAGGATAGATGGTTAACTCACAGAGTAAGAAATAGACTTTAGTAAATTCCACTATGGAAAGAAGACTGGGAATTTGGTTCAAGGGCCTGAAACAAGATAAAGTAAATCTACAGTAGAAGTGGAGCCAGGCAAGCACATGGCACAAAACGTTTAAGACAAATTAGTACATTCATTTTGGATATTTATACCAAGGCTCCTGTGAAATCTGCCATGGGGACCATAAGTATAGCATAACAAAGGGACAGAGTAAGGCAAAGGTGCCCTCGTTCAGTCAGTGGTAATCAAAATGGTATTAGATCATTAATGTCACCAAAAGGTTGGTGCTTCCATCTCAGAGAATAGCCACAAGCACATACATGCAATAAATCTTCATCTGCAGTTTTAGTGATCTGTGGGAAGAAGGGTCATTAGGATTATTGAGAGTGAAGTCTCAAAGTCTCAAGAGCAGGGAGAATAGATTGGTCAGATAGTTGTCAAACTATGCTTTCCCTGGTATTGAGAATTAGAAATTGCACTTTACCATCAGAGGTAAGAAACATGCACTCCACCTGAAACAGTACCAACAGAAACAGAGAAGCAGGAAGCCAGGATCTGGCAAAACGGCCGATCAGAGCAAAGAAGGTTATGGAGGAAGCGCAGATGTGGAGGGGGAATGGCAACAATTTTGCAAAAGATTTGGGACAGAGTGAGGTGACATCCGTGTAACTAAGACATTTCGGCCCGGCCCAGGCAGAGACAGGAGCAGAGTCTAGTTTGTGGAGAAAGATGCCATGACCACCACACGTTTGAATTGTTTGTTTTTGGCCTGAAAATTCACATATAATTTGTACCGCTGATTAAAGGACTGGTGGGTAGGAATGGGGGGTGGGCGGTACGTATAAATGAAAGTTTCAGAGATGTAAGCATTTAGAGAGGGCATGTGCCCTCCTGTCGATTTATATCTTTCAATGTTCTTTTGAAATTAATAAAATCCAATTTTAAAAAAAAAAAAGCTATTGCAGAAATGAGACAGGAGATTGAAAGCAGCATACACACTATCACATGATGCCCTGAATTTAAAAATGGCTTCCTGACTTTTTCTAACCTCGGTTAGTGCAGGCAAAGTTAAAGTATCCACACCTGGAAAATTTAGAATTCACCAATCACTCAACCAGGATTCAGAATACTCACAGCTGCAAACTCAGCTTGTAGCCCACCCGATGGTGGGGTTTGGATACTATAAAAAGACCCACAACCCAGTAGCTAATTTGTAGGCGAGCTGACTGGATGGTGTTCGGAGAGAACTGGCGAGAGGTAGAGCCTAGAGTGGAGCAAAGAGGAGAAGAATGGAGAAGCCGAGTGTAGAACGGAGTTAGTGAGATTATAGAGCGGGAGAGAGGTGAGCGAGCAGGGAACTATCTACCTTAGTTAGCTGGTCACTATAACCCCGGGGGAGTGCAAGAAGGTGGTCAGTCCGTCGTGCACTCTATCCCTGAGTGAGCTAGGCACTATATCTCTGGGGGAGTTTATTGACAAAGTTGAAGAGTTATTGGAGTAGGCAGTGTAAGGAACTCATGGTAGCAACAGTAAGAGAGACAAGTGATCACAGTTCAAGGGTGCTTATGAAACGCTACGATGGGTGAGAAAAACACCTAATCTAAACCTAAATCTAAGATGGGAGCAAGCTACGACCATCAAATAAGGCCGTCCTAGTGGCGTCTTGTCAAATAAAAAGGCATTATACAAAAGAAAACCATTACCAATCCTTACCGCTAAGTTACAAAATAGTGTGGGGTAATGTTCACCAGAAAAGAAAGAAGTGTTCACAAAATGATAAGTCAGGATGGCTGGGGTCTCCCTTCCCCACGTTTTAAGCAGGGTACAAAGCGGGACTTCTGAGCACAGCACACTCCTGGCCTCTCCAGCATGAGGTTCACAATTCCATTGAAAGATACCAGAACCTTCCGGGGCCAAGTCTAAGTCTCTTGCTTCAAAAGGCCTGCTGGACCAAAAACAACAAAACAAAGGTTCCGTCAGTGATCTTGCACCATGGGCGATTTCTCTTCGTCCTCTGTGGATCTCCCTGCGCCGGGCTCTGATGCTTCTTGCAACGTGGGCCTCTCCCTCTGTCGTGTTCACAACAGCCTTTCACTCTGAATATCAATACAATATTTTTGGGTTGATCATGCTTCACCCCGATTCGCCAACATCACTCAACCAGATTCACATTTGCCAATTTCAGTTTACTTTGCTTTATCACGATGCAGGACTTACTTCTCTTAGCTTTTCCCTTGGCAATAGGTCAGAGACTTTCGATTGTACAATGGATTTGACGTAACCCTTGTAGGACCACTCTGACACCTCACGTACTTGTAGTTTCAACACAAAACAAAAGGGGCTAACCAGAGTCCTTCGAATGAGCACTCCTGCGGCGCCTGACCACTCCTGGGAAAGCCCAGAGAAGGGCCAGCTGCAAAGTTCAAACACACACAAGCTCTTTGTTCTCAAGTTCCTTGCGTTCATAAGATGTTGCCGATTGCAACCTTGGGCTGAACACAGTTCGGTTTGCTATCAGATTTCTCTGACTCACCGGCTGTGCTGAACCCATTGGCTTGTCTTGCTTCTGGAGTCGAGGACACTACCACAGTAGCCAGTGTGCCTCGCTGCCTGTGCTATCAAACGCAGGAGGCCCTGTGCACCGCTGACATCCGTTACTCCACACATCACTGCAAATCCCGGTCTTATGTTTCCTTTTTCTGAGGCATTGCGTGTCTGATTTGAAAAGGGCAAGGGCATTTCCCTCCTGGTCGTTCTTTCAGCTTTCGTCGCCTTTCTTCTCCGTTTAAACAGCCGTCCTGGAATAGCTGCTTGCTGGTGCAGTTGGCCTTGCTCGTAGTGTGCTCTCGTGCTCTGCCTGTTATCCCTATGGGGAAGGTAAAGGGCCGTAAGGTGTGTGTGATTATTGTCAATTGCCTGACCCTTGTGTTGGCACATGTCAGGTAAACGGCTCTGATGTTAGTCTGTTGTCTGTCACGGTGTGAACGTGTTTAGGGGGTGGTGTAGAGCTTCTAAATATCCAGGATAGGATGGGGAAAGGGTGTTACAAGGAAGGAGGTACTGCGTCTCCAACTTCGGTGTCCCACCTCCACTCCCTGAAGACCCCTTATCCCTCCCCAAAAAAAAATCCAGGTGATCACCCCCCCACTGGTCCATCCCGAGGAACTGGATCCAATAGCGATGGCTGTGTCCTGGCCAAATGGATGACAGATCTCCGGGGACTAGCAGGTGAGATAGTTAGAACTGCTAGGAGGAGGTTGGGGTTGTTGGAGGGGCTCAGTCTAGTTAGGAAGGAAGGTGGAAGTATATGAGAGTAGGTTGGTCGAATTTAAAGAGGTTGCGGTGCAAAAAGAAAATCTTTCCTAACAATTGCAGAGAAGCAGGGTTTTGCTGGAACTTAGCTAGTGGAAATACTGAATGGTTTCAGCTGCAGTCTTCTGGTCTTCACCAGGCTGCTCCTTCTAGGGGTCATCTCTGGGAAGCAACTGCAGGATAACTACTTTTATCCCAAATTCAAGCAGGGGCTGCACCAGCTCGCCGATGGCAATGATCGGCACCATTCAATTTCAACCATGAACAGCCTCTTGCCCCACATCTGTCCTGCAACAGACATCCCATGAGTGGAATCCGGATTGGGACAAGACAGTCCCAACCACCACACCCAGCCAGTATGCACTCATGCCACTTTGCCTTGGAAACTCAAGCCAGACACAGTAAAGGGCTTACCTCTGAAAACAGGAATAAGGCCAAAAGACAAAATGGCCAAAGGACAGGGTGAAAATAATGCTTGGTAGAGGCATTCTAACTATATGGTTCTTAAAATGGCATTAATTATACAGTAAAGCATAAAGGTGCATGCAGTAAAAAAAGAAAAACAATAGAAATGTATACCCTGCCAACAGCATATCCTGGGCAAACGAATAAATCTAACAAAGTGTTACAAACGAAAAGGGATACATGGCACCCCTGCAGCACTCCACTGTAAGGGATTTAGCAAATGGGACAGATGCCCACTGCACTGGTATTTATATGGAATGACCAGTGCCCCCAAAACAGATGAGTGAAGCAAGATAAGTATAGCAGTGTAGTCAGGAAAGATTTGAAGCCATAGCAAAAAGATGGGGTGTTCCATTGATGTGAATGTAGGGATGGCTGCAAAAACCCCCCCGCCCCAAACCCCACAACAAGGGTGACTCCAAGATATGTGTATGTGTTTACTTCTCTGGGTAGGAATCCTTTAGATTAAAACATAGGGTTTACTACCAGGTACATGCCTTACATTTATCTATAGTCCCTTTACTGTTTTGAGACGGTTTACTGTATGTGAGGAGCCTGAAGGCATCCTCCCATCTACACCCCTTGGATCATCCTCCCAGGTGGCCAGAAAAGGGCCATCGCTTTTGGATCCCGAACTTGGGGGTGGATATGCGAGGGAGGATCACCTGGGTGGAGGGTCACCCTCGGGGAGAGGAGGAAGGCTGCCTTTAGGTGAGGCATGGTATCTCCTTTTCCTTGTCAAAATATATCCTTCCCTCCGACAACATTCATAGGTTATTACCACTACTCCCCACTGACACACATTCTACATATATCCCATTCAGGTCACTTTAAGACTGGGACAAGGAAGAGGCGACTAGGAGAATGCATAATTCCACCTATGCACAGCACTTTGGTACTAGGACGAGGAAGAGGACTGTAGAACACCATTCTGAAAGTCGGGCATGTCCCAGTAACAGAGTTAATTGTAATGAGGCAAAGGACTTGCACCTGCAAACCTTTAAGAGGCTACAGGTGCATATAAAAGGGAGTGCCCCACATGAGAGGGGAAGAGCTGCATAGAAGCCAGGTCGCTGTGGAGCAGGCTGGAGAGGAGAGGCCGGTGAAAAGGATGCTGGCGGCTGCAGGAGAGGGGGGGGGGGAAGGACGCAGAGGTTGGCGAGAGAGTCCAAAGACCTGCAGAGCTCCGAGCCGTGTCCCCCCAGCTGGAGCTGGGGGAAACAGAAGCTGCCACTTTGCTGCAGGAAGAGGGGAGCACGGCTCACCGGTGGCTCCCGATGTGAGAGAGCGGATCGAGTGAAAGAAAAAGACGACCGTACAAGCACCTGGAGGACCTGCCACATACAGGGTTACAGCACTCAAACTCAGGGCACTAAGGGAGCTTATTGTGGGCCAAAGAAAAGGCAGAACAAATACATTAATATAGGGAAGGTGTCTGGAGACCAGAGGGACATTATTAAGTGTTGAGAAAATGACCAAGTACTTAATATTGAATACCGAACTAAAGAAAAGCTATGTACAAGTGAAATGAAAATGCTGCACGAATGGAGAGAAAGTGATGTGCATTTAAGAAATTAAGGAAAAGGTATTCATGAACAATGTGAAATTGAATAGCCAAGTGAAAACCAGTAATACGAATTGATGAAGCATGTGAAAGGCATATAAGAAGCACTATTGGTTAGTGTGAAAGCAAGGTGATATCGAGTAGTAAATACAGAAGAATGAGTGAAAGACACGTGTTGCCAGAGTCAAAAAACTGCCAATGGGAAACACTAGTGCAGAAAGGAAACATATGGTGGCAAAGTAGCCCCATATGTTAACATTGGAACATTTTAAAGTGCAATGGATTATCAGTTGCGTGACCTGTGATGGGCGGACCGTGTGGTTCGACAACTGCGCCTAGAACAAGTAACCCCTACTTGGAGTGAGTCAAGCAAAACAAGCAGATTGAAGTTGTTTTGTTTCATCAGTCTGGAAGTGACTAAAAGATAAAGAAGAGCCAAGTGAATGGTAAGGAAGCATAAAAGAATACAATTTGTACTGAAAGCCAAAACAGTTGAATTAACTGAACTGTGTTGCACTTGGGAAAGGGAACCCAAGGTTGTTTGGAACTTTGTTGAACTTGGGGAAAGGAGCTCCACAACCTTTTTGTGGAAATGTTTTGGATCTAAGGAAGAAGAAGCTGAAAACATACCAGGAGCTGGAAAAAGCTCAGAACTGTACTTTGAACACTGCATCTTTGGTTGCGGACATCCTTACACATTGCATAATTTAGTTGTGACGGCAAGCGTAGGTTTTGGACACAGACAGATTTAAGTTGAACTTTACGATACAGGCTAGCCTTCGTTTCTTTAGGTAGGGAAATCCAACCTTAACATAGAGCAAGTTAAACCTTACTCCATCCTGACAGTGAGAAATAAAACGCTCTATTTTAGAAAAGTGAATCTGTAGTTGTGTCTTACTTCATGATGCCTTCAGAGATGGTGTCAGCAATGGGATGCGGCTCAACAGATATACTTTGGGGAACCCTCAAGTATAAAAAACTGAGTACCCAAGCTACTGAATCCTCAGAAGCCACTAAAGGCTCTTTTGCGTTTGATATTTATAGCAGTAGGGGTGAGATAATTCCCCAGGATGAGAGAAGACTGATACCCACAGATTTGGTCCTAATTCCACCTACTGAAACTTGTATCCGACTGGCTCATAAATCAGAATAAGCCTGTAGGTTTGGAATTGATGTACTCGCTGGGGTTACCGACCCAGATCTCAGAGGTGATAAGTTATTGTTACAAAATCATGGAAAATATACCTTTCAGATCCGTTTAGGGAATACAATTGTTTACGGGTGCTTGAGAGGGCAATGTTCCCTAGGATCAAGGAAGAGGTCGGGAAGGAGAAAACAGACAGAGCTACTCAAGGTTTCGGGAGGCGGATGATGTACCAGATACCCGTCTAGAGCCAGTACCTAGAGGGGCTAGAGAACATGAAACAGAAACCCTTCTGTCTGGAACTAGCCTTTGTCCAAAGGAACAAACCATTGTTGGGTGAAGCCCTTTTATAGGTTACATCGGAACAAGAGAACTGTGTGAAGGGGGACCTTTTTTCTTTTTAAAACATGGTCTGATGTATAGGGGAGATACCACTGTTGAGCGCTCAGTGAAAACCCAGTTGGTGATTCCCAAGAGTCATAAGAAAGTGATCCTGGAGATAACTCATTCACATCTGACCAGTGGGTGGCCATTTAGGACAAGTAAAGACACAGGCCCAAAATACTAATAAATCCTATTGGCTGGGAATACATGCCGACATCAAGAACTTTATGCAGGCATGTGAAATTTGCCAAAAGACTGGTACTGATATGCCACCATCATTTCCATTAAATGCATTACCTATTATTGAAATCCCTTTCTCAAGGATTGGTATGGATATTGTAGGACCCCAAGAAACATCGAAATTAGGGAACAAGTACATTTTGGTAATCGTGGACTATGCAACCTAATATCCAGAGGCTTTTCCCCTGAGAGCCAACACCACCCAACAAATCCTGAAACACCTGCTCCCTTTCCCAGGTGGGGTTTCCCAAAGAGATATTGATCGATCAAGGTTCAACTTTCATGAGCAAACTTATGGGGGGAAGTTAAACAATTGTTGCATATCACCAACTTGAGGACCTCAGTATACCAGCCACAGACAGTAGCCCTTGCAGAACGATTTAATAATACACTAAAGACTATGGACCAGATGATACCATGGGCCTTAGTTGCAGTCATGAAAACCAAAACCTGTCATGCTTCCACAGGGTTCTCCCAGTTTGAGGATGAGAATACTGGGATGTCCTAGACATGCGGAGGGAAGAGGCTCCAATCCCTCTTTCCCAAACTGCCAATAGACTTAAGGAACACATGACGGCTGTTAGATCTTTGGTACAGACCCATATGGCCAAGGCACAGGAAAAACAAAGCCTCCAAAGATAAAAAATGTTTCAAGAGATCTTCCATCGGCCAGGAGATATTAGTTTCGTTACCCATTTCAGAGAACAAACTAATATCCAATTGGCATGGCCTATATGAGGTATTCGAGCAGATGGGACATTGTAATTATAACTTTTCCCTATCGGATCGCCCCCTCAAAACACAAGTCTACCACTTAATCTTCTAAAGGAATGGAATGAGAAACCGTCTGAAGCTAATGCCACTATTTTGTCCTGTTTAATACCAGAGGATACCGATAACGCTGCCCTAGACTTATAAGGCAGTTTTACTGATGTATTTAGGGAATAACGAGGGAGAGTGAAGGATATTTATCACCACATCTGCATTCCAGAAGGCAAAGTGGTACTGAAAGTGGTAAATTTAAAACCTTACTGACTACCTGAGGCCCGCAAATAAGCCATTATTCAGGAAGTAAGTCAGATGCTGGAGTCTTAATGAGCCATCTACTATCCCCTGGTCCTCACCTATTGTGTTGGTGGAAAATATCCTGATCGGAGTTGGCAGTTTTGCATGGACTTTAGAAAGGTAAATGCCATCTCTGCCTTTGATGCTTACCCAATGCCACGCATTGACGATCTAATCGACCGTCGGGGTAATGCGGTCTACCTTTCCACAATAGACCTCACAAAAGGTTATTGGCAGGACACACTATATGGACCTGACAAAGGGAAAACTTCCTTCGCCACTCCCCTAGGTTTATTCCAATTAAAATGTTTGCCATAGCCGGTAGCCCTGAGGGAACTGCAGGTCAAGGGAAGCCCTGCCAGGCCCTACGGGCCTCCATGAGTTTAAATTGTGACTTTTTTGACCATTCTGCTGTTTGCGCTCTGAGCGCGTTGTTGTGCCTGCTCCCCCCTCCCACTTCCTGGTCCTCCTCTCCCTTCCCGCCTCCCTGCCCGCCCACACCCCCCTCCCCTTCCTCACCTACCTCTGCCTTAAAACTGTTTCCCCCTGGGCAGCCCCCCTGGGCAGCCCCCCTGCCTGGCAGCCCTCCCGGCTAAGGGCCCCTTAGGCAAAGGGCGGCTCCTTGGTTGCGGGTCCCTCTGTGTCTGCAGGTGTCCGCAGGGGACGCCAGGCGCCAGCTATTACCTTGCTTCACCACCTGCTCTCCTGGCCCACCCCACCCACACCTGTTAACTTCATTCGCATGGTGTCTACATGTCACTGTGTTCCGCAATTTGTGGTATACTAGGGCCTTTTTCTCCCCTCGCAGGATTCTCAAACTTAGGTGGCCTCTTGTTACGCTCACCTGGCTCCCACAGGGGCGTCGGTCGGACCCGGACAGCTGCGGTCTCCACCCACGTGATGCGTAGTGCAGCGATGACTGACTGGATCTGCCCTCCTAATCTTGTCTGCTTAACCCATAGAAATATTTTCCTGCAAGTGGAGAGATGGATTTAGCCACTTGTGGATTCAAGTGATGGCACCCCCACAGTCCTCCTCAACTAATCACCTCAAATGCCCTCACAGCAATCTCACCTTATATTCTTGAAAGATGAGCTCTCCATCCTGCGTGGATTTGCAGGGGCGCGTCGATTCCAGTTACTTCACTGGTTTGAAGGCTCAGGAGAGTTCCGGAGAGTATTGACTCTGAGGTTCCTGGTGAGGACCAGTAAGTATTAAGTTCATAGAGTTCAATATGTCCGATGTTCACTCTTGTTCCCCCCTTCCTTTCTTGTCTTGCAGCTGGCTTGTGAAAAAAAGATGCTCTTGTGGCAGCTGGTGGTGCTCAGGTAAGAGTCTGTATTACCCAGCGCTGTCCGGTAAATGTTGCACGTGGAAAACGTGTTGTTTTGTCTCTCTTTACAGATGCGCCACGTGAAAATATGGAGAGTCGCAAAAGGATGCCTCCGGTGGTAAATCAGGTAAGTCAGGTAAGTCTATGGTGGTAAGAATTATATTTGTTGGTTCCCTCGGCTCACCTTGTGGTTTTCTTTTGTCTTCTAGGTGCCGAAGCTCGGCGAAGAAATGATGGAGGCAGCGCCGACCCGAAGGATGCTGTGAAGACTGGTGAGTATGGCGCGGCGCTGCAGCTGGAGGTGCGGCCCGTGCAGAAATGATGTTCTTTACAGGTCCGGAGACGAGATGGATCCAGAATCAGGTGTGGAATAGAAATAAGTTCGTTTTCTAACCTTGTCCCTTTCTTTCCTCTGTTTTAGGAGCTCTGGATTCGAGGCGGGCGTGGCAGAAGACTGGATGCAGGCTGCAGGCACGGTGAGCGTTACGCAGCTGGATGCAGAATAACGCGAAGCGTGTGTGGCTGGTCGGGCGTGGTTTAAATAGCCTCAAAAGTAGTCCCAGGTAAGAAGTGCCTAGAACCACACCCGAGTAAAAATAGTCCCTGTAGAAAAATAGTCCCTTTCAGGCTTCATGTTGGATTGGAGTCATTTGCAGCATGGTCTGCCTGAGGTAAGTAATGACTATGAGCCTGGCGCCTTAGGCGCCAGGACTGAACCCAGATAGCCCCTAGCCGGGGCTGCTGAGGATTTACTAAATGTCTAGATGCCTGCTCCCGGGGCTGATGGGTTTGGTCCGGATGCCTGGGGGTAGGCATCATGACACCTCTCCACTGGGTACCTAATACGCATTTACTGTGTTACTGTTTCTGAAATGTGGTAAACTAGGGCTCACCGATCACTTCCTGTCCGCTTGCTCTCGTCTGTCTTCCCCCCCACCCCCTCCTATTCCATGGTGCTCTCTATCTCGCCTATCTTCTCTAACTGCTTCTCCGTTGACTATCCTGCTCTCCTCACTAAATCTGGTAGGAAAAAGTTTAAAAAGGACATCCTGGTCTCCAACCCAGGCCTCCCTATCGCCGACACCTACTCCAGTGCCTCCTCCATGGAAAATCTCACTGACATCCTCTTTTTCGTGCCTTCGCCTGACCTATGGACCCTTCATATGGTCTCTGTGCTCTCTCCTTTCTCCTCTTCTCCCATTAATGGTGGCACCCGTTGGGATGTCCTGCTGGCCCCCTTCCATTCCTCTAAGGCCATCATTAATGTCTACGCTAATGGGACCGTCTTGGTCCAAGGCCCTCACGCCAACCTTCAACTCTTTGATAGATGCTTCTCACGCCTCATCAACTTCCTTTCCTCTCCTCTCCTGCTGTCTGTCCCCCCTCCTCTGTCCTCGGCTACCTTGCCTCTACCCTCCATCCCAGCCCCCTCTCTTGCTCCTTCCTCACCTCTGCAGGGTGTACCTCTGATTTGTAGCCCTCCCCGGAAGTCCTTCAAGGTTGGCAACCTTCTCCACATTGCCACTCTTAACTCTCGCTCTGCCATCAAACATTCCTCTGATATCTGTCGCCTTCTTGAGGAACTGGACCTCGACGTCCTCGGTCTCGCTGAGCCATGGTTCATGGCCAGCTCTGACACCAGCTTTGACACACTCTTACCTGACGGTTACAAGATCCTCTCTGTGCCCAGGCCCAACCGTGCTGGGGGGGGTGTGGCCCTTATCTTCGCTGAGTGGATTCCTGCCTCTGTCACTCCTACGCAGACCTAATCCTCTTTTGAATGCCTTGTCTGCCGACTCTCTCTCTCTCTCTCCTAGCCATTCCCTTACCGTGGCTACTATCTATTGGCCACTTGGCCAAATTTCCTCCTTCCTCTCCGAGTGGGCGGACCTCTCCTCCTCACTCCTGTCCTCAACCACTCAACTCCTCTTTCTTGGAGACTTCAACATCCACCTGGATGCCTCCTGTCCCCCCTCTGGACTCTTTCGCAACCTCTGCGACTCTCTCTCACTCTCTATTCTCCCGTCTGGGCCGACTCATTCGGCAGGGCACACCATTGATGCTCTGATCTCTTCTGACCTTCCCCTTCTCCGTCCCTCTCTCCACTCCTCTCTCTTGGAGTGATCACTTTCTCCTATCCTCCCACCTCACCTTCCCTACCCCACAGGCAAAGCCACCCTCATCACTGCCACCGTCCTTCTCGGTCATCCGACCCATGAAGCGCGTGTCAGTTGAGGCTTTCGCTGCCACCTTCTCGACCCCCACCTCCCCCTCCCCCCTGCAGCTGACTCCCACCCTGACACAGCCCTCTCTATGCTCCACTCTGCTATATCTGATACTCTTGATATCCTTGCCCCTGTCATGAGAATCCGCCTGAAGCCCAAAGCCAAATGTAACTCCTGGTAGGACTCGGATCTCGTCACCCTAAAATGCAAGTGCAGGGTGGCAGAGAGGAAATGGCGTGCTTCATGTTCATCCTCTGACAAACTGGCCTGCCGCCTGCTCCAAAGGCAATACCGGATCTCCGTTCTCACCAAGAGAGCCCTTATCCAAGCCCGCATCTCTGCGGCATCTAACAATGCGCCCAAACTCTTTAAAATCTGCAAGGAGCTGGTCAACCCTGCTGCAGTCTCTACCTATCCTGTCCGCTCCCAGGCCCTCTGCACGGCACTGGCCTCTCACTTCATCGCTAAAACTCAGGACCTCCTTTCCTAACTCTCCTCCCACCACCTCCCTGCCTCTATTCCATGCTCTTCCTCTGGCCCCTCTGCAGCCACCCTTCCTCCCTCCTTCTCTGCCTTTCCCCTTCTCTCCGCTGACGAGGTTTCCAGGCAAGTCCGATCTATGAAGGTCTCATCAAAACAGGATCACCCCTGTTCCTCCAAAACTCCAAGGACCACATCGACTCCCTGGCTCCTGCCCTGGCTGACCTTTGCAACCACTCCTTCGCCTCTGGAGTCTTCCCATCCCCCCTTAAGCACTCCCTTGTGCACCCTCTTCTTAAGAAACCCTCTTCCGACCCCTCCTGCCCGGCCAACTATCGCCCAATCTCCATCACTCCCTTCCTGGGCATGCTCCTGGAGAAACTGGACATCTCTCAGCTTAACCTTCATGCTGAATCTGTTGGTAGTCTTCATGACCATCAGTTTGGCTTCAGAGCTGCCAGAAGCATGGAAACTGCTCTCCTGAACATCCGTGAGGACCTGCTCTCGAACCTGGACTCCAACACTCTGTGGGTTCTCATTTTGCTCGATCTCTCTTCTGCCTTTGATACTGTCAACCATGCCATCCTGCTCAACCGTCTCCGTGATAACCTGGGTATCACTGGTCAGGCTCTGGCGTGGCTGACCTCTTTCCTCTCCAATTGACCCTCCCAGGTCCAACTGGGGTCTTTCCTCTCTGACATCTTTTTCTCTACCTGTGGTGTCCCCTAGGGATCTAACCTCTCTCCCTGGCTGTTCAACCAATATCTGGTACTCCTTGCCCACCACATCGCTGCTCTCTGCCCCAACTTTCAGTGCTATGCGGATGATACCCAGCTCATTTTCAGGCTACCCTCGGCCTCCTCCCCTCATCTCTGACTGTCTGTCCGCTATCCAGGAATGGTGTGCCGCCAATGACCTCTGCCTTAATGCCAGTAAGACAGATTCTACTCATCGGCACACCTACTCCCTCCTTCCCTGCTACTCTCTGGCCAGCCTCTCTTGGCCCTTCTACCTGCAAGGCAAAAAACCTTGGGGTCATCTTCGACTCCACACTCTCCTTACATATCCGACGTCTCTAAGAAGTCACACTACCAGCTGCACCTCCTCAGAGGTATTCTTCCTTTCCTCTCCTTCCCCCAGAAGCTCACTATCTCCCGAGCCCTGGTTCTCTCGAAGCTGAACTACTGTAACAGCCTCTATCTAAATCTACCTGACTCTACTCTCCGCCCTCTGCAACTTATCCAGAACAGGACTGTGAGACTTGTCCTTGGCCTCAAGCCCAGGGATCATTTCTCTCCAGGACTGAAATCTCTACACTGGCTCCCAGTGGCTGCGAGGATTAAGTTCAAAACCCTCTGCATTGTCCACAAGGCCTTCTGGGGCCTGGGGCCTAAATACCTTCAACTCTCTTCCTAAATATCTTCCTTCTCGAGCTCTTCGCTCATCCGTCTCCAACTCCCTCAGGGTCAGCCGCTTCTCCAAGAAACAAGTTGGGGGTAGATCTCGCTCCGTGGCAGGGGCCTCCCTCTGGAACAGCCTTCCTGCCTCCCTGAAACTTGAGGAGAACCATCTCCGGTTCCGGAGGCACCTCAAAACCTTCCTCTTTGCTTCTGCCTTCTCCCCCCCTCCCCGCCTCTCCCCTTCTCCCCTGCTAAATTCTTGACTGAAACTGCACTCAACCTGGAACTGTGCCGCTCTCCACTTGCACTGCCTCCCTGGCAACCCCTGCACTGCGGGACTGTCTCTGTATCCCTACAGCCCCCCTTACCAGCACTTGTCTGCACTTACCTTGCACTTGCCACCAGTCTGGCCCTATTATTTATCTGTTGTTCCACTACCCTGTACTGCACTTCCCCCCCCCCTCCCTTTCCCCTTGCATTCTTCCCTTCCCTCCACCCATGCACTTGCGCGATCTGAATGACACCTGGCCTAGTAGGATCATTGTCTGTCTTCCCTTTGTTCCCCCCTCCCTGCCTCGTCGCGCCTTGAAACACTTGTGTATAGGCACGTTACAAATGCCATATCATTCGGTCTATTTAGAGCTCCCGCAACATTCCCAAAATTAATGGATAAGATTCTATGACCTTACTCAGACTTTTGCAGAGCCTATATAGACTATATGGTGATCCACAGTAAAACTTGTCGAGATCATTTATACCAACTTTATACTGTCATGAGAGTACTCATGCGAAAAGCAGGCCTAGCAGCAAACCCACGAAAATGCAAGCTAACCCCATCTGAAGTTAAATACCTTGGGGTTTTCGTAGGTAACAGCACTGTTCAACCCCAGCAAGAAAGGTTGCAGCAGTCCTTAACACCCCAACGCCAAAAACAAAGACCCAAGAGCCTTTCTGGGGTTAATAGGCTACTACTGCTGGTTTATTCCAAACGTTTCCAGCAAGACCTCTCGATTCACTGATAAAATGAGGAATGCAGAACCTCAGAAAATCAAGTGGGATGAGGAAGAAGAGGTTTGTTATACCACTCTCAAACAGACCCCATGTCAAAGCCCCATTCTAAAAGTACTGCATTTCTCTAAAGAATTTATCTCACAAACTGATGCTTCCATGATGGGTTTAGGGGCCGTCCTTTCTCAAAATTACAACTGGCTCCAACACCCACTCTTGTATGTCAGCCGCAAGTTGTTCCCTAGAGAAAGAAACTTCTCAGTTATTGAGCTTGAGACTTTAGCTATTAAGGGGGCTATCCTACATTTAAAGTACTACCTTTTGGGCCGCAAATTCAGACTGATCAGAGACCATCCTCCCTTGTTTTGGATCAGTCAGCGCAAGGAGTCTAATCGTAGGGTTATGCAGTGGTTCCTGGACCTTCAACCCTATTTTTTCACAGTGGAACACAGGAAGGGTTGAGGTCAAAGTAGTGTCGACTACCTCTCCCGGTTTCCCTGTGACACACCAAGGTCTATCCCGCATAAGTGAAGAGTATATTAGGTACCTGAGGGCATCTACTCCCCTTGGATCCTGACCCTGGGGGTGGATATATATACGAGGGAGGATCACCTGGATGGCGGGACCTCAGGGAGTGGAGGAAGGGTGCATTTAGGTGAGGCCTGGTACCCACCTTTCCCTTGTCAAAATACATCCTACCCTCCCCCAACCTTCATAGGTTATCAACACTCTCCCCCACTGAGACACATTCCACAAATATCCCATTCTGGTCCCTTTAAGACTGGGACAAGGAAGAGGCAACTATGAGGAATGCACACTTCCAACTCTGCACACCACTTTGGTACTGGGACGACAAAGAGGAATGTAAAACACCATTCTGAAAGTCAGGCATGTCTTAGGGTGTGCAGTTAAAAAGTCGAAAAACATTACATCGAAAGTCATAATGTGGAAAAAAAATGTGAATTTTTTTTTATTTACATGTTTTTTTGGGTTCCGCAAATAAAAAAAAAAGGGGTAAAACAAAATAAAAATTACAAAAAGGGGGTTGTGGGGAACCCCCCCATTTCGTACAAAAAACAAACAAAAAAACATTCGGAAAAAAAAATTGACTTTTTTTTCCGACATTATGACTTTCGACATAATGTAATTCGAAATTATCACTATAAACCATGTCCTAGTAATAGAGTGAATTGTAGTAAGTCAAAAGGACTTGCACCTGCAACCACTTAAGAGGCTAGAGGTGCATAAAAAAAGGGAGTCACCCACATGAGAGGGGAGGAGCCTGAGACGCCAGGACGCCGTGGAGCAGGCTGGAACAGAGAAGCCGGTGAGAACTGGGGGCTACAGGAGAGTGGGAAGGACACTGAGGTTGGAGAGAGCCGCAAGAGAGGCTATAGCCCTGCAGAGCTCCAAGCTCTCACCCTCCAGCTGGAGCTGGGGGGACACAGAAGCTGCCACTTCACTGCAGGAGGCAGCGCAAATGTCTGGAAGAGGCAAGCGCGGCTTGCTGGTGCTTGTGATGTGATAGAGGGGAGCGAGCAAAAGCAAAATACTGTGCAAGCACCCGCAGGAGCTACCGCATACAGGGTTACAGCACTCAAACCGGGGTGCCTCGGGGGCTTAATATGGGCCAGAGAAAGGGCAGAATGAATAAATGAATATAAGGAAGGGGTCTGGAGACCCAACGGACATTATTAAGCATTGAGAGAATTAACAAGTACTTAATCAATATTGAATACCCAACTAAAGAAAGTTATGCACAAGTGAAATGAAAATACAGCACAAATGGAGAGAAAGTGATGTGTATTTACAAACAGAGTGAAATTAAGGAAAACGTATTCATGAACAATGTAAAAGTGAAAGGTTAAGTGAAAACCAGTAATGAGAATTGATGAAGCACGTGAAAGGCAAATAAGAAGCACTATTGGTTAGTGTGAAAGCAAGTTGATAACCATGAGTAAATGCAGCAAAGTGAAGTGTGTGAAAGGCACGTGTTGGCAGAGTCAAGAAACTGCCAAGAAGAAACAATAGTACAAATGGACTAATGTCACAAGTGCACAAAGGAAACATATGGTGGAAAAGTAGTCCAATGAGAATCAATGAACATTATAAAGTGCCATGGGTTATCAGTTGCGTGACCTGTGATGGGTGGACCACATGGTCCGAAAACAGTGCCTAGATTGAGTAACCCTCAGTTGGAGTGAGCCAAGGAAAACAACGAGATGGAAGTTGTTTTGTTTCATCAGCCTGGAAGTGACTAAAAGAGAAAGAAGAGCCAATCGAATGGTAAGGAAGCCTGAAAGAAAACCATTTGTATTGAAAGATAACAAAGGTGAATTAACTGTGAACTGTGTTGAACTTGGGGAACGTAACCCCACGGTTTTTTGGAACTTTGTTGAACTTGGGGAAGGGAGCCCCAAGACCTTTTTTGGGGAACTGTTTTAAGTCTAAGGAAGAAGAAGCTGAAAACATACCAGGAGGTGGAAGCAGCTCAGAACTTTACTTTGAACATGGGTTCTTTGGTTGCTGACATCCCTACACATTATATAGATTTCGTATTGAGGGCAAGCATAGGTTTAGAACAGAGTTTTAAGTTGAACTTTACGACAGAGACCATCCTTAGTTTAATTAGGTAGGGAAATCCCACCTTAGCATAGGATAAGTTAGGCCATACTCCATCCTGACATTTGTGAAATAAAAAGCTCTATTTTCGAAAAGTGAATCTGTTGTCTGTGTCTTACTTCACAGAAAGTGGTTTGCTTAACAGATAGTACATCAAATTACTTTTGTGGCACTATGTAACAGTGTATATTTTTCACTATAATGGTGTAGTGTTTTTCGTTTGGGTTATCTATTGGGACTAACTGCACCTAGCCACCGGAATTCTGCCTTCCTATAGGTGCAGCCAATACTGCTCTGCTATGTCAGCAGAGATTGTACTATCTTTTGTGGTTACCCAGTCATTCCTTTAAGATCAATTGTTTCTTAACCCCTCGCAAGAGGGCTTTGGTACAAGCTCCCAATCCCAGTAATTTTAAAATAAAGTTGGCTGCTGTTGGCATATTTGTGGACTGTAAACCTCATTGTTTCAATTAGTTCTCCAAGATGCTTAATGCTGAGAATCAAGAGCAGGGAGAATAGGATTAGGCTTTGCATAAGGTATAGGACATTTCCCCAGCAGAAGATTTTGAACCCTGGATTTTCACCAGCTGGGACCAGTCATGAAACAAGCTGGAGAGATATTTGAGTAATGTAATCATGTGCAAATCCTGAAGGTCTGCAGATGAACTATGTAGTCTACAGCACTAAAAAAGTTGAGATTGCAGAAGATGAGATGCTAACAATTTGCTGGAAATGTCAAAACTGGTAGAGCCAATGTAATCAAGGTTTAAACCTTTTCCCATCATGAAAGACATTTTCAATGAGTGACAACACGGAACTAGAGGCAAAGTCAATCCACCGAGATTTTAAGTATCACTTTATATCATATACGTTAGATCATTTTAGCTCTGGCACAAGTAAGGAAAACCCAAAGATCGTTAGCTACAAAGCGACCAGAGAGATTGCAATCCCGGGATTGCAGCCTTATTGGAAAGACCATCACATCCCCAACCCCCATAATCCCTGTCTGTCACTTCCCAACACACTGTTCTTCAACATCCTGCTGCCATCACACTTCCTCCATCCCCTTTTTTTACACCAAGCTGCAGCACAATTTGGAGGAATCCCCACACTGCCCTTCATTTTTTTATCCTTTGTGTTTCACCATGAAGAATCCCTGTAGGCTTGCAGCATCCCTCCAAAACTGATGGCCTGGTGACAGTGGAGGGGGACTTTCACTTTGGACTGTGTGAAAACAGCTTGGAGCTTGAGTGAGACAGCAAGGTAAACCTCTGGGCGAAATGAGAAGGGATTCTCGACCAACACCTTTTCCTGCACAAGACGGAACCTGCCCTGAAACAGAATTCACAGCAGGCCACTGAGCGTAGCACCTAAGCATGCTGGAGTGAGGTTTGAGGCATCTCTCAGCCTGCAACGAGCACGCTAAGCAAAGCAAAATGGGTGACTGTGGCCCCATAGTTTAAGGAGCCATTTCACTGAACTAAAGGTTCTAGCCTTTGACGAATCGAGGGACTTTGGTTCCTTCTCCCAAAGGGGGAGCCTCCACATTTCAGGCTAGGCAGGTGAACCTGGTCCGCAAGACCCTCCCCAGATGTCTGGGCAAGTGGGACCTCACTAAGAGGGACTACCCCTTAAGGGACAAGGACTCCCGTTCCTGTAAGGAACTCCCAAAGCCATTACTCCATGATGGCCTACATGGTGCAATCCGAGAAGCAAAACAGCAACAATTCCAGAGACTGGGAAGAAGGCAAAGTTAACGTATGCCATGATCATCAAGGACCAAAAGCTGGCTCTTTAAAAGCAAACTTCCAATCACCTTTGATGGGAGGTTGAATATAGAGGACACCTTGAATCAGAAGGAGGATGAGAAATGCATAAGCAAACAGGTGAGGCCCCCTTACACCGTAACATAGGCGAGAGGTGGAGCTGCGAGGAGCTGCAAAGTTCAGAACTGCTCTGAACAAGAAGAGAAGACAATAAAGACTAAGGGTGTACAGTCAGTGCAGAACCGGGGAACCAGACGTACGAATCCCAGTGGTGGCGTGATCAGGGAAGTTCCCTGATGGGCAGTCTGCCCATTTGACTACACTGACAACAGCCTGCTGAAATATCAGCCACGGGACCAATTAACAGAAGGGTCACCGGAACGCTGGACGAGAGAAGAGCAAAATTCAGACACTAGCAGGGAGAGGGCAGAGGGGAGAGAGCGGGAGGGAGAGAGAGTGGGAAGAGAGGGGAGAGAGGGGGAGAGGGGATAGATAAGGGGAAGAGAGGGGGAGAAAAGGGGGAGCGAGGGCAACAGGAGGGGGTAGAGGGGAAAGAGGCAGTGCAGGGGGAGAGTTAGAAAGGAGGAAAGAGAAAGGAGAAGAGGGGGAGGAGAGAGGGAGAGGGAGACCTGAACAACTGCAGGCCCCAGAGACATTCCCTTGTGACACTAAAGGTAACGAGGAAAACGGGAGGACCGGGAGGCCAACTAGGACTAGTTATGAAATTCAAATTGTGAAATTGACGAAGTCCAAAATGCAAAGTTGATAAGCTTGAACTATAATACTAAGGTAAAGAGTTTTATAAGTAAATCTGAAAAAGAGACTGTTAAACAGTGGCTATGATTATCCTGGGCATAAGGGAGAATATGCAATCATTCATGAAATTCCAAATGGAACACACCAAAGAAAAGAGAATATAAAGTACAGCTAAACCGTGTTGATAAGATACAAGATAACCCAGATAAACCAAATCTAAACAATGAGAACATTAATCAGCCAAAAAAATATATCCCACCTAGGAAAATATATCCCACAAGGATGTACAGGGCCAAACAACCAGAATCATAAGACAAAACAAAGTGCAGGAAAGATTACTTGAGACCACTCCCTAAGGATAAGGGAAAGCCCAAAGACATTATAAAGGAATTACAGTATTTGATATCAAAGGTTACCAGAGACTAACTAATCTAAAGACTGGATATTAAGAACATATATTCTATAAATATAAGTAGACCACTGCATCACCAGGAGAACGGGGTAATTCTCCTGACCTTAGTTGGTATTGAATAGGGGTAGGGTCAGTTAGGATACATTTTTGGACAGCAATTCTTTCATTTGGACATTTCCCCGACAGATGACAAGCACCTTTGTTGCTTATATAGTTTGGGAACACCCCATAGCAACAGGGAAAGATGGGCCTTCTATTTATTAGTTAATAAATAATACCTGGAGCTGTCTTCACAGTGTCCGTGTCCTCATTCTGACCCTCCACATATGGTGTCAAAAGTGGGAAACACACCAGCTGATAGATGTTGGGGACCCATGCTGTTTACTAAGTTAAGTCCCAAGGCCAAAGCCCCATCATAGCCACATCTGAATCCATAGATTTTGAACTACAAAGCCCTGTAGACATTTTAACACCGGCCAGAGAAAGATGTTTAATTCCCATGGGACTGACACCGATTGTTAGGACTGTTTTTCTGAAGTCCAACCAAGGGCTTAGTAAAACCATTCAACTGAGACAGTACAAGACTCCACTCTTAGTTTATACCACCCGAGTTAATGGTAGTGTAGTCAGAGCAGACAGGCTTATTTTTGGAGGGAGAGGGGGATGCAGAATCAGTACAAATAAATGGTATTATACACAGATTCAAGGAACAGTATATAACTACAACGTTTGTGATAACACAGTTATACTAGGTGAGTAAGACTTTTCAGTGTAATCCACAATTACAGCTGCTTTTCAGCTTAGTGAAACACAGGCCAAGATAAGCAAGAACTCTTTACACTAAACCAGGAAGAACAAGGTCAGCTACACCTAAAGGAACACTTTTCAGGAATGGCACGCACCTATTCTAGGCAGGTAAAACCTAATGTTGTAATATTCTATTACAGTTGCTTATTAAGATCAGTGGAACACATATTGAGATAATCAATAACTAACTTGTTTTAGGATGGCACAGAGCTAACACAAGGCAAGTAAAACTTCAAAAGGAGCCATCAGCAACTTAAGAGCTATGTATAACCTTAGGCAGACTACAGCAAGTCGGGGAAAGCAAGACCCAATTGGGGACACACATACATGTATCCTAACAGGAATAGTAAAGCGAAACCAACAGCATTACCTTTGGGGAAGAGGCACAACCAATTCACAGGCAAATAAACTTGAATATAATTTTCAGAATAGTGCAACACACATTCAAGATAAGTAAGAACTTTTGTTACAGTTACCAACCAACTTCTTTTACAAGTAATTTTTGAGTGTTATTCTTTTCAAGGCAGAACCCTTTGCTTATCCAGTCCTTCCCTTATTATATAGCATGAGTTCAATCAGAGGCAGTGTAGCCCTAGTGGTCTAGGTGCCAGCAGTAGGCAGGGTGAGATAGGGTTCAATTGCAGGCAATGTAAGAGTTCCAGAGGAAGACTGTTCAAACACTTAAGTATTTCACTTTAAAAGTTAGTTGAGGGTCCAGGGACTTTAGGGAAGACACCCTAGGAGGATTATGCAGTGGGCCTGGGTGAACTGGATGAGTGGCCTCCCAATCACAGAAAACACTCCAAAGCTATACAGGAATCAAAAAGGCTTAAAGTAGGTAAAATAGCCCAGTCAACACAGTACCTCAGCACAGAAGAAGTGTTGCAGCAAGAAGACTTCAGGATATGCAGCCAAAGACCTGGTAAAAGGATTCCTTTGTCAAGGAGACGGAAGAATGGAGGGACATTTGCAGCAGGGATCACAGGAGAAGGCTCCAGGCAAGAGTTTCCTCGCAGCTGGATATGGCCCTGTGGTTTTGGTGCCTTTTCAGAAGCACAGAAGACAAAATATCGCTGGTTGGATTCTTGTCATTTGCAAGGTCCAGTACTCTGATGAGGGGGAATTCCGGACTCGATTCATGTCTATGGAGGTCTAGCAGGATGCCCACAAAGTTTCAACAAGATTCGGAATTCAGAAGACTGTGTACCGCCAGACGGCACGAGGTATCAGGGTATTGGGGTACTGCAGCCCTGCAAGGTCGCAGCACTGCATGGGATGGCTCAAAATGCAGGTCTTCTTGAGTCTAGTGGGTCTTACCAGGCTCGGGGTCAGGGTCGTCGCTCTCTTGAGTCCCCAGGTCGAATGGAAGGAAGGGTAACAGCAGGCTCTGATTAAACACAGCAGGCTATCGGGTCACTGGAAATCGTTTCAGCCGCAAATTCATCTTCTTCGGTTTTGGTTCCATTGGTTGACTACCTCTTCTGCTTCCATGATCAGACTTTTATGCAGGAACTCAGCCAATCAAAAAGCCTTGCAACATTCAGACTTAGGGGGGGTGGAGGGTTGTCAGCCACAGGACTCCTGCCGAAGATAAAAATCACACAAAGTAATTTCACGCCCTGCATGTCAGGAGAAGGAACAAGAACGGCTAAAATGGCAAAACAAGAAGACAGGGGCCATTTTGGTAAAATGAGCACCCATGGTACATGCCCGCGGTAAAGGTGCACCGGATTAGTAAAAAGATTTACTGCCATCAGCCATTAAGGGTAAGTTTGTTCTTGTAACAAGTGTTACATTTAAAATGAGAAAGGGGATACTTTGTATCTCCCCAGCACTCCACAGAAGGTGGGGGTGCTGGTCTCACTTAACATGTAAAAGGGAACCAAAGATCCTTTCTACCCTTGGGAACTGTAATTCTCACAAGGTTAGCCAGAGAAAGGTAAAAGTGGAGCCCCTAGGGCAACCCAGCAACAATAGGCACTTATTGCCAAAATGTTGTCAAAGAGGAAAACTTTTAAAAGATACTATGGAGAGTCTTAAACATGAGACCGACAAAAAGAGTAAGAGACTGGTCAAAGATTCCCACTCACTGAGGTAAATGGAAAAATAATCTACCCGCCAGCAAAATGTTTTGAAGTTGAGGGGGAAGATTTATTATTGCTATGAAAATCTTACCCAACACAGATCCCTCGCCAACACTGATCCCCTCCCCAAGGCACCTATATCAGACTTGCCGCAAAGTCAGGATTGGCCTGGAGATATGGGCTATATGTTATGGCGGGAGTATTGATCCTGATTCCGAGGGAATATTAAATTTATCTTGCACAGCCACAAAACAACCGGCATACCGTGAAGGAGGGAGAAAAGGTGGCCCAAGACATCCATGAGAAAACATTGTTTCCGGGAACCCCCAAGAGGTAGGGTTACAAAAAGAAACTAAGAGGGGAGTTAAAGGCTTCACGAAGCACACCTACAAACAACAAAGGACAGCAGACTCTTTAATTTTGACATTTCCTGATGACTGACTAGCACCTTATTTATATAGGTACGTAACACCCCATAGTAATAGGGAAAGATAGGCCTTATACGTATTAGTTAATAAATAATTCTTGGAAATGTCATCATAGTGTCCATGACAATCTATAAACATGAAGACTAAGGGGTCCGACGCGATGGACAAAATTATAGGTTTCCTTATGTGAAAGTTATAGTTGCAGATTGCTATGTGCTAGCCCCTGGTCACTGGTTAATTCTGGACCCAGGAGCTGCTTTTAGCTCCTGCTTATCCAATTTTAATGATGACCACAGCAACCCCTCACAGAGGGCCACTACAGGCCTAGCTCTGAGCGCAGCAACACTGGCCTTTGCTAGTACTTGTTTTTAACAAGACTCGAGTGCAAGGAACAGGTGCAATGGCACATATCTGTCTTATCCCAATTACAACAAAAACTAATTTACATGCACAACTGAGGCATTTGATTTCAGAAGACTGCTTAAACGAACACTGGCAGGCCTTGTATATCGCAAACTCTGATGTTACTATATTATACACTATGCTTTACACGGATGATCTCTTCACCCATATATCCTCATTTATGTGTTAGACTTTGATTTGCAAATAAGTGATGGTCTTTATATGATATGTTTCAGACCGATATTTCAGGATACTTACTTTGTCATTCCGCTGATGCATTGCCATCTATAAATATCCTTGTATGAATCTATGATTTGTCTGACTGGACCAGACGATCCACCCGACAGGTGAATGTATGTTGCACTGTGTTGAGGATGTGTTTGCTAAGTGTGCATGCTGATTTTGGATTTTCATTGTACTTGTGGTTGGAGTTAGGCTTCTGGTGGTGCAAGGGGGGATTGCAGGGTCCAAACGGGAGCATTGTGCTTCACTAGAATTCCTACTAGCCCAAGGTCAAGTGCACACGACTTCTCCGAATGGGGAAATGGAACTCAGGGACTTAGGTGGGGGGTAGCAAGTGTTGTTTCTCTAGCGCACTGGAAGTCTTGGAGATTGGTGATGTCATGGAGGACTACGAGGCATTTTTCTCTACAGATGGCTGTGTAGTACATCCATCACATTTGTACCCAATATAAAACCTTTGTACTGCAATGCAACTGATGGTAGGGACAAGAGGACATGCGTTGAATGCATCTTTGGCATTTCTGACAATTGTGCTTGTAATATGTATGCAACTGCACAATACGATATGATATATGGCATTTATAATGCACCTATACACAAGTGTTTCAAGGCGCGACGAGGCAAGGGAGGGCGAACAGAGAGCAGACAAAGACAACGATCTTACTAGGCCAGGTGGCATTGAGACTGCGCCAGTGCAGAGGAGGGGGGGGGGAAGGGAAACGTGCAGGGGGAGGAAGGGGCAGTGCAATACATAGGATCAACGGTAAAATAAATAAAATAATATGAATAGGTAAAAAGTGCAGTGGCAAGTGCAGGGGTAAGTGCAGAAATCAAGTGTCAAGAGCTGGTAGGGGACTGTAGGGATACAGAAACAACCCCCAAGTGCAGGTGTTGCCCGGGAGGCAGAGCAGGCATGCAACTGGCAGGGGAGGGGACCTGTGTCCCAGATCAGAGGGTAACCAGGTGACCAGTGAAGTTTCAGTCAGAAGTTCAGCAGGGGATAGGAGGAGAGAAAGCAGAAGCAAAGAGGAATGTCTTGAGGTGCTTCCGGAACCGGAATTGGTTCTCCTCAACTTTCAGGGAGGCTATCCCAGAGGGAGGCCCCAGCTGAAGATGGAGATCTATCACCAACTCGTTGCTTGGAGAAGCGACTGACCCTGAGGGAGTTGGAGGCGGATGAGCGAAGAGCTCGAGAAGGAAGATATTTAGGAAGAGTGAGTTGAAGGTATTGAGGTCCCTGGCCCCAGAAGGCCCTGGACAATGCAGAGGGTTTTGAACTTAATCCTTGCAGCCACTGGGAGCCAGTGCAGAGATTTTAGTCCTGGAGAGATACACTCCCTGGGCTTGAGGCGAAGGAAAAGTCTTGCAGTCTTGTTCTGGATGAGTTGCAGGGGGCGTAGAGTAGAAGCAGACAGATTTAGAAAGAGGCTAGTCGGTGTGCATGTATTCTGCATGTAAAGTATAGCAGAGCCCTCAACTGTTGATAGTTGCCCTAGGGGTAAATAGCCTATTTATAATACCTATTCCCCCTTCTTACGCTGTAACTCATAGAAAACAGCAGAGTCCCACGAAAAATTCAGTCAAGCTATCACAGTCATGTCTGCGCCGGAACACAACGCTCTGCATGATTTTTATAATGTTTAAACTAGCTATCTTTGCTGGTAAGTGAATAATCACATAATTCTTATCACTATTTGCATGCAATGTAATTCTCGTTTCATTTTCATGTTTACACAGACTTTGGTCTTCCACGCCAAAGCACTTTGAAACCATAACAATGGCAGCACACTATACAAATATCAAACAACATAACATATGGATGTAAGAGGATTGATGTTACAAGAGCATTAAGTAAAAACTATGAATGATGAAGAAATCATTTTATGATTATCAATGGAAAGCAATATTTAACTAAGACATCTCTGTTGAGGAGGAGATGAAAAGTACATTCCCTTCAAACAAGCCTGAGCACTCTTTTTGATGGCAGCACAACAAGTAAAGATTCGGAAACGTTATTGGCAAATTTTCTAAATCTCTACTAAATAGCTGGCTGTTTACCAGTGATGAAAATGTCATTGTCACACTGATTTTAGCTAGTGAAAGTATCTTCGAGAAAGCCAGTTAGGCTTCAGCTAGTAAACATTTTAAAAATAGTTGAGACAAACTGGTTATTGCATTGGAGGATGTAGGTGATACAGTATAAACATTTGGTATGGTACTGATTGATAAAGAGAGTGTACGTACAAGGCTATCTGCACTATGACAGTGTTGCCTCAGAAAGAAAATAACTGACTTCAAAAGCCATGTTTTGATTGCTTGGTGAAACCTTAAAGGACAGTCTAATGCTCTGCTGGGACAGAATTCCACAGGGTAGATGCAAAGATTGAAAAGGTTAATCATATAATTTGCACTTTTAGAGAAGGATGGAAAATCAACAAATTAAGAGTCGATTATCAAAGCGCCTGTGGTGCATGCCAGAGAACAAATGTAGAACCCACATCGCAGAAAGAAATAAGATTACTTGAAAGAGTCTTGTTCCTTTGTGCATGTATACCAACCTGGGAAGACCATTAAAACCATACCATCAGAAGGGACCACAGAGACATTAAACTGTGTATTAACATTTGCTAGGGTACAAGGAACCAAAGGCTATTTTAACATAACCAAATTCTTGTTCTGTGCTTGCTAGAAGAGAAGTTCTCTGATGGATATGGTAAGAACGACCAATCTACCAAAGAAGTACCAATGTTATTAAATTGGTATTCACATTTCAAAATTCTTTCCATTATTGCTAAGAAAATACTTTGATATATGGGGATTATGCTAGCACCTAAAACCCTTTGGGGAGGCCTAATCAACCCCAGGGCTAACCACGTGCTTGCTTTACAGAAAACTGTTGTTCCTGATCCTCCACATTATTGAACATCTCAGAATAGGGTCTAAAGAAAATAAATGAGACCATAACATTTCAGGCAAGTGATCAGGTCATAAGAGGCTTGCTCTTATTCCGTCACCCTGAAATATCTGCCAAGAAGACGCTGCAGAACGGAGATTGCAGTCTTGTTGAGACTATGTAGCAATCCTGCTGATTTCAGTACTGTGTTATCTTATCCAAACGCCATCCCCTAGTGAATGTAAACTACAAGTTCATTCAGTTATTTTTTTTTCCTCATTCACATGCTAGAACACATATTCCGACTACATAGTGCTGTTTAAAGCCACAAAAAGCAGAACTAACTGGGTGTGAAAATGGTTAAAGGGCTATACACCTACTGCCTATGAAACTACGAGAAAAGAAAGGGTTGGGAATAAAGTGTGTGCATGGTCAAATGAGCAGAGGGCGATGTAATGGATAAAAGCATAGTCCACAAAAAATACCAAAATGAGAAGGCAAAGATATGGTCCACACACTTGTCAGTCAAGTAGGAATTGGCATGTACTGTTCCAACAATGGGTTACATTAGGAGAGCGCAACATGAAAGAGCAACAGATTGATGAACGATTAACTAGTTGATTTGAAAAATCAAGTATGATGTAATCTTTTGCGCACTCAGAGACCTTGCAACCACCTTCTGCTCCCTGAACTGAGCAGGCTGAATTGCCCTGTCATCATTTAGCAATGGTAAAGCTACACCAGGTTATAAACTAATTCCTGGCCACTGCTGCCAGGTTTGTGAAAATCATAAACGCACCTTTCCTTCCGGTGCTGAAGATGCCATTTTGCGTAGGTTTTCTTGTTCCTTGACATCAGTAGCATATTGTGCCAGCTCGTACAGAACGTTGGTACGTGGGGGGTTGGTGATGTCCAGGTAGTAAGTCAGCGCTGTGCGATAAGTGGTAGGGCAAGGGAATGGATGCTTCTTGTTAGATTCCTCTGAAATCAAAAGAAAAATATATCAATCACAATTGTCAATTTTCAGTCTGATCATACATGACCCTTTGACTCCACAACTGTGCTGACAGTCTTGGAAGGGGAATTTCAAAGAAGATGCATTTGACATCCTACAGAACCAAATTAAGCAGTTCCATATCATAGTTAAAAACAGTCATATATATCAATATCTAACAAATCCTTTCAAGTCTTCAAGCGTCATTGTGCAAGCTCAGAAAAGAGCGGGATCAATGTGGGAGGAGGTACTTAATGGTTTGGTGCCTTGAGGGCCATTCCAGGGATAAAAAGGCAAACACTGCTTCCTCAATTCTTATATCCTTCTCATCAAGACTCCTGCCCCTGCTTTCCCTCTCACTGTGCCCGCCTGCCTTGGGCCCTCTTTCGCTTTCCTGCTTGGAAAAAAACCTTGGTGTCATCTTCGACATCACTCTCTCTTTCTCTCCTCGCATCTCGGACATCGCCAAGACGTCTCACTACCAGCTGCACCTCCTCAAAGGAACTCTTCCCTTTCTCACTTTTCCCCAGAAGCTCACTGTCTACAGAGCCTTGGTTCTTTCCAGGCTAGACTAGTGCAACAGCCTCTTTCTCTGTCTGCCTTCCTCTACTCTCCGCCCTCTGCAACTACAGCCATTCTACAGATCATCATTGGAGCCAAGTCCCTCATGAAGAAGTGCAGCTCATGGTCGACATTTGCAGAGGACCAGCATCAACACCAGTGAAGTCCTGGTGAAGTCCTGCCCCTCTGCCTGATCTCAAGACAATTCTCTTAGGTGCTTTGACCCCTAGACTGGTGGAAACAACAAGCTTCGACCCCTTCCCGAGGATCCATGCCTTCTGAGCCTTCCGAAGTGTCCCTGGACCAACCAGTGTACTGACCAGCTTTCTCATGGGTTACTTTGCTGCAGCAGTCGCTGTTCCAAGTGCATCCTTGGAACTTGAAGGGTCTTCAGCTTTTACTACAAAACACCTACTCGTGCATGTTCAGCCTTTTTGCATCAAAAGAAGCCATGCAGTTCCTGCTCCTTTGTTCTTCAATTGAAGACCGCTCGTGGCCACCTGACTGTGGCAGTTCCCATTGCACACAGTCTTGTTCGCTCCCTGGAGCTGCCTTTAGGTCACCCTGGTCTCCCTGTTTTTTCATCTTCAAGGTTGTTCAGCTGGAAGGTGCCTGGAATTGAAATTTAAGTATCATGATCAACTGAATCCAATTCCCGTGCGCGAAAGTCACCTGTGCACTCAACGCCTGGGCTGCTCTCGACCGGACCAAGCACAAAAGATTGTGTCCCCAACAGAATCCAGAAACTCAATCGTGCTCTCTGGAGAATCCGGAGTCAGGGGGGAGGTAAGCTACAAACCCGTTTCTTTCCCCCCTGTCCTCCATAGGGTTGCATGTGCGTAAAGACCTGTTCACATCGTAATCTTTCCTGACTTAGTGCTGATCTGGTCAAGGATCCTCTCA
The DNA here is from genome assembly GCF_040938575.1 of Ambystoma mexicanum. Taxonomy (NCBI): domain Eukaryota; kingdom Metazoa; phylum Chordata; class Amphibia; order Caudata; family Ambystomatidae; genus Ambystoma; species Ambystoma mexicanum. The sequence goes on along the minus strand of NC_090931.1, from coordinate 440,308,635 downwards.
GAGGACTATCCTAGTGTAGTGGGATTGAGAGAGTTACTTACCTGAACGTTCCTTAACTTTTTGAACTTTGAGTCACAACCACTGGCATGTCCAATCACATAGTACATCTTCCAGAAAAAGTATAACTTTGTAACTTGTGACTTTAGGGCACAAGGACCCAAACCATCATTTGGCTGCACTTAGTGCTAGGGAATTGTTTTATGCTTGCTCTAAAGCGTTTCTACTGAACCTTATGCATTGGACTACTGACCTGTTTTACACTGGTTTTTGGATCAAATTCATTCTATCTTCTCTTAAGGGGGAATGTATATATTGTGAGGGTGCAGAAGTAGACTCATGACTCAAAGGTAGTATGGCAAAGACTTTCATTGAACTGAAAATAAGGAAGAAACCTGCCTGTCCCTATGACTTAGAGGGGTTCTCCTGCCTCAAATAATGTCAGAATGTCCATCAAAAGTATAAAGTTCACTGTCCTATGTCCTAAACCTATTTCCGTCCCTTAGGCTGCAACAGAAAACCTATAACTAAAATACACCCTGCTTAGAACAGGATGACTTCCTTCTTCGGGATGCTATAGGCAGTTCAAAGTTCCAAGTTCCAAAACAATATTGGGAACGTGTCTCCCTTCCACAGGCGAGCCCTCAGGTTCTCTTGATCAATAGTCTCTTTATCACAGTTCTGTCTTCTGCCAAAGGATAGGACACTCTCCTTCTGGTCTTCTTGTTATTTGGGCCAAAGAACAAGTTACTTACCCCTGGTAACGTTCTTTTGATTGGATACGTTCCTCCCACGTATTCCTCATCTTTAGATATCTTCCCTTCCAGCTTTAGCTGCTTTGGAAAATCTTTCAGCAGAGGGCGCTGTGCATCGAAGCAGTCAACTATGTCCCTCAAGGGCTCCCATCTCGGGGTCATCGTCTGCATATAGCATGCACAGTGCCCTTTGGCTTCAGTTCTATTTTTACACCTTCCTCTTTGAGAATTACCAGCATCAGTGAGTACCAGATAGTACCAGACTTTGAAAAAGCGTAAAGTACAATGTCTGGAAATTCTACAGTGGGGTAGGCTGGGAGAGGCGATGAGGAATACGTGGGAGGAACATCCTGTGGAAAGAATGTTGCATGGGATAAGTAACTTGTTCTTCGAATGGATTGTGTCCTTCCTCATATTTTTCATCTTTACATGAACTCCCAAATCAGTGTTAGGTTTTGGAGGGAGTAAGAATTTTCAGAAAGATTTGTCATGGATTGAATATAGGACAGCTTTCGCAAATCCCCCATCCTGGCTAGAGGATGAATCCAGACAGTAATAGTTTGTAAATGTGTGAATGGTAGGCCAAGTGGCTGCTGCACAAATGTCTTTTATAGGCACCCCTCTTTGCAGAGCAGAAGATGTCAACATGCTCCCAGGCCTTAAGGGGTATCTTTTCCAGGGAATCTGTAGCATTCTGTAATAGCGAGAATTATCCATCTGGACAAAGTTTGTTTAGTATGGAAGTTCCAGTTCATTTCCAATAAGCTGGTCATGCTGATGTATTTACGCCATTTGTGAAATTTAAAAGCTCAAAGCTCTTGTGGGATCAAGCCGACGTAGCCTTGTTGGAAGCACAATTATAGAGGATAAATTAACATCTGATACAATTTTTGGCAAAAAAGAAGGTTTAAGCATAAGGACAACCCTGTCATTCTAAAAAATTGTAAATGGGTAAATGGAGGCTTACTAGATAGAGCCTGCAACTCACTCACCCTGCGGCCTGATGTCAATGCAACTAAAAGAATGGTTTTAAATTTTAGTAGCCTTAGCGGACATGAATGGAGTGGCTCAAAGGGAGCACACATTAGAAATTTCAACACAAGATTAAGATCCTATATCGGCACTTGAAAAGGTGTAGGAGGGAACACGTTAGTGAGCCCTTTGAGAAATTGGATGATCAACAGCATATTGAAATATGATACCTCTTATGATGTATGCTTGAAGATTGAAAGCGCTGCCAAATACACTTTTATTGTTCCATTCTGGAGCCCCAGATTTGCCAAATGTAACAAAAAGGACACCATAGGTGTATTTCACAGAAAAGGGTCCACATTATTTTCCCTACACCAGCTGCAGAATTTATTTCAATGGCAGCGGTACAAGGATGTTGTTGCTTCTGTCCTGGTCGAAAGCAAAATATCCATTACGCAATCCGGGAAGTCCCAATCCTTACATAGCAACCTCTCAGAAACCATGCATGAAGGTCGAGTGTCCTGACCTCTCGGTGGAGAACCCGACCCTCTCACGCGAGAAGGTCCTTTCTTTGTGGAAGACATATTGGAGGACAGATGGCCATGCCCAGAAGGTCTGGGTACTGCGTCCTCCTGGTCCAATCCGGAGCAATTAGGATCATGATTTCCTGAACTTTCTCAACTTCTTGATCATGTGAGGAATGAGAGGGACTAGAGGAAATGTGTACAGGAGTTGGACATTTCCAGTCCAGTACGAACGCATCCCCTAGAGCTCCACTTGGGGGAAATTCCCTGGAACAGAACAGATCGCATTTCCGGTTGACACTGGCCGCAAACAGATCTACTTGAGGGATTCCCCTAATGGTGAAGATCTCTTGAAGGACTTCCTGAGCTAGTTCCCACTCGTGAGAGACTGTGCCCTGCCTGCTCAGAGCATCCACCGCTGTGTTCTCCCCTTTGGCCAGGTGAACTGCTGATAGAGCGATTCCTTCATGAATTGCCCAGAACTGGAGCTGCATTGCTTCTCTGCACAGTGGTAGTGACCCTACACCACCTCTCTTGTTGAGGTAGTACATGGCCACTGTTGTCTATAAGGACATTATTGCCCCATACAGAGGGCAAAAAGGCCTTCAGCGCCAATCTGATTGCCCTCAGCTCCAAAAGGCTGATGTGTAGTTTGGACTCTGGTGGAGACCAACAACTGCCGACTGTCAGATTGTTGGCGTGGGCTCCCCACCCCGTGAGTGAGGCGTCCGTAACTACCGTCATCTTCGGCCATGGTTGCCCAAAAGGTTCTCCCTTCAGAATGTTGTCCTCACAGGCCCACCACAAGAGATTCTGTGGAACCCTGTTTGTAACCTGAAGCAGATCTGACATCTTGCCCGAGAACTGAGACCACTGTGTCCCGAGGGCCCATTGGAGGGAACTCATCCTGAGGCGAGTCTCTGGCACCAGGAAAATGCAGGATGACATGAGGCTGAGCAACCTGGAAAAAAGTAGAAGGCTGGAAGACGCTGGTCACTCTGGAATTTGGGGACCATCTGCAGAATGGGCTGAACCCTCACCTCGGGTGGCAAGGCTTTTCCCAAGTATGTATCCAGGACTGGTATCATGTGGGACTTCTTGCAATTGAGGGAGAAGCCCAGAAGCCCAGTTTGTGGAGCGTGTGGCAGGTTATGCCGAGATGTTACAGGGCCTGCTCGGGAGGACAAGCCCTGATCAGCCAATCGTCCAGGTAGGGGTAGACATGAATCCCCCTCTCCTGAGACTCGTTGACCCCACCGTCATCAACTTGGTGAAAAACTGTCGGACGGAGGTCAGCCCGAATGGCAGTACTCAAAACTGATAATGAGCACCAACAACAGCGAACCTCAGGTACTTTGTGCTTGTGATGGATCGGCACATGAAAATAAGGGAATTGTAAGATCCTACCAAAAAAAAGGTCCCCCGTACAAAAAGTCAGAAAATTGCTAACACCAAAAAGGTTCGAACACCAAAAGTTTGAACCTTTGGTGGTAGCATTGTAGGCAAGTATAAAAAGAAAAGACTGCGGGTGGTGTCCCTCGCAACACCCCGCTCACTATACTGTGTGGTATAGTGAGCGGGGTGTTGCGGGGGAAACCCCTGCAGCACACCCGAAAAAAGAAAAGAAAAAACGGGGGCTCACGTAAGTGAAAGGGAACTGGCGCCGCAGGGTTTGTTTATGGGGGGTGTGGGTGGGATTTTGTCGTGGGTATGTTGTGGGTGGGGGTGTGCGTATGTAGGGGAACCTTTTGTGGTTCGCACATTTCTCATGCAAACTTTTCCGTCGCTGACTTTTCCATGATGGAAAAATCACGCAGATCCTAATCTAAGAATCCTGAAGGTCCAATGACACCATCCAATCCAGAGCTTGAGGGCCTGAATGATCCAAGAAAGGGTAACCATTTTTGAACTTGTCCTTCCTGAGGAACCTGTACAGGCATCTCAAGTCCAAAATGGGTCTCAATCCGCCGTCCTTCTTGGGGATTAGGAAATAAGGAACAAGTTACTTACCTGTAACTGTTGTTCTCCAGCATGGGTCTGGCATGGATTCACATGCTCATGAATATTCCCCGTCGTCAGGCCGTGAATCCTCGGTAAAGAAAAAATCAGTATCAGTTTCGTTTCTGATCTGTCTTTCTCAGTAGTAACCAATCACTGGTCTCTGGGTCATACTGCCCCCAGCCAATGACTGCCCTCTCCCTAAGCCCCGCCTCCGGAAGCCATCTTCAGATTTGGTAGCACGCAAAGTGGCAGTATGACCAAGTGAAGAGCCGTAGAGGGTTAGGAGGGAGGGTTCGCATGTGAATCCAAGCCAGACCCATGCTGGAGAACAACAGTTACAGGTAAGTAACTTGTTCCTTCTCCAGCATGGGGTCTGGCATGGATTCACATGCTCATGAATATAAGAATACATCGCAGTACACACATGCACAACCAATGGGAGGTGGAAAAAAGGCTCAACATTAAGCATTACATCAAAACTCAACATTAAGCAGTTCTTACCTCCTCACCAGGCTCACCGTAGGCGAACAAGTTGCGCAGCACCGCTTGGCCGACCCTGGACTCCTACCTGGAATCCTGGTCGACGCAGTAGAATCTCGTGAAGGTGTGCGTCGACCTCCACGTAGCAGCCCTGCAAATGTCCAGCAGGGGCACACTAGACAAGAACGCCGTGGTAGCAGCGATAGCTCTGGTCGAATGGGCTCTCGGACGGCCAGGCAACGGTCGGTTTGCCAACCGATGACAGTGCGTGATGCAGCCGGAGAGCCATCTGGAAATGGAAGCCTTCGAGAGAGCCTTCCCTTGGTTCACAGGTCCAAAGTTCACAAAAAGGTGTGATGTCTTCCGAAAACTCTTCGTGCGGTCGACGTAGAACTTCAGCGCTCTAGCCACATCCAGCGAGTGCAAAGTCCTCTCGGCCGGTGACGAAGGCGACGGGAAGAAAACAGGTAACACCAAGGGCTCGTTGAGGTGGAAGTCCGACGGCACCTTGGGCATAAAAGAGGGTTGCGTCCTCAGCACCACCCTCGTGTCGTGAAAAGTCAAGTATGGAGGCTTGCAGGATAGGGCCTGGATCTCTCCCAGTCGCCATGCGGAGGTGATGGCCACAAGAAACGCAGTTTTCCACGACAAGAATTTCAACAGTGCCGAATGCAGGGGCTCGAATGGCACCCCCATGAGCCTGGTCAGCACCACGTTGAGTTCCCACGCCGGGGCAGGGGCCTTCACCGGCAGGAACGATTGGAACAG